>NW_004567130.1:9546652-9557224 GCF_000260355.1 Condylura cristata | reverse complement strand
CCAGGCCACCTTTTCCTCCTGAGGGACCCAGGTGCAGGGCCCAAGGCAGGCACAGGGGCTCTGGGCAGCACCCACGCCTGGCTGGAGAGCGGACTTGGTGTTGGACCACGGCAATGGGGGTGCTGCTCGGTGTCTGCAGGGGGTGTGGAGACCAGGTCGGGAAAGAATCCCACCACCTTCTCAGAGATCTGGGGGGACACGAGATCCTCCCTGGTGCGGGGAGCCCGAGTGGCTACGTCTCAGCGTGGCCCTGGGCTCAGTGTCACTCGCCCTCTCTGGGCCTGTTTCTGAGTCTTGTTCAAGTTCCCTGCCCTGCTAAAAAGCCTGTTTTGCTTAGAGAATGATGCGCTAATTTGTAGCCAGTGGTAGACCGCAAGGCCTTCCCTCCTGTGATCTTGAGCTTCCTTATCTGGAAATGGGGGTGGTAGTTTCACTTCTCCATGGCGCTACTAAGGATGCTAAGAACAGGGCATGCAAACAGGAGAAATGACAGCCTCTTCGTACTCCAACTGCTACCGGCTCAATAGCAGTCCACCCCGGCGCTGCCCCAGTCCCCAGAAATTCCCAGGTACCCCCAGGTTCCAGGCAGCCCTGTCCCTTGAACCTCGCAAGTCAGCGGAAGCTACAAGCGTTCAACAGCACAACAGAAACCACGTGGCTGGCACCACAGGGTTGAAGAAGGCCGGTGCCAGAGTACAGTGGCAGGCATCAGGCTGGAGCTCCCTCCTCGCTGGCCCGAGGACATCCGGTGAACACATTCCTCTGTGTCCTGGCAGTCCAGCCCAGGCTGGCATGGCTGCAGAATGGACAGTGTGGCCACGCCAGCAGGGCTTGCCCAGAGACCTCCTGCTCGTCCCTCCCTTCAACCACTGCATCTCCAAAATGGAGCTGAGAGCAGGGAAAGGGAAAGCGGGTGTCTCTCCTCCCTAGGCCCCAGGCAGGCTGTCCGAGGCCCCACCAGCCTGGTCTGAGAATGCCTGCAAATCCCTGGTGTGACCACCTGCTATGGCCAGGCATCGGTACACGTGCACTCGCTGAGGTAGTGCTTTACCATGTGGGACCACCAGGGGGCAACCAAGGCCAGAGGGGACCCTGGGTGGGAAGAGCTGAAGGGAAGCGATGGAAGGGACAGAGGGACTGTTTGGAGGGCCACTCAGGGTCAGGATGTTGACCCGAAACTGACTAGTGGCTGGCGGCAAGGCTGAGCCAGAGGGACCCAAGGCCCCACCATCACTTCCTCTTCTCCAGAGTCTCTTAATGGGCACCTCAGGTGACACTGACATGGGGGGGGCTTCATCTCGGGCACCTTCAAGCTGAGGTGATATCTGACCCACCAGCTCCCCTCCCAGAGGTGCATGCTCAGAAGGCTTGCCCTACCTCAAAGGAGGCTGGCAAGCACCATGACCCGAACCCCAGGCCCTTGTTCCTCCCCAACAGAAAAGGAGAAGAAACTCATTCTCATGAAGATTTATTGGGTCTGGCGAGGGCTGGCCAGTGTCTGCCCAGGGCTGTCCTGCCTCTAGCCGGCCTGCACCCCTTGCACCGGGATGGGGGTGGGCTGGCTGGGGCATCAGCCCCTGCATTTCGGTGTTTCTCCTGCTGCTTCTCCAGCCAGGGGTGGGGAGGACAACAGTCTGGGAGACCCCGGTCCCTACAGACATCATTTGGGTGCCTAGCTCTAGCCATGCCTGAAAGCAACACAACTCTGGGCTTTTTCTGGTTCATAAGACAATTTCTACTTTACTTAGTCCAGTTCCAGCACAACCTTTCCAAACCCACTTCCTCCAGGCTCACCTACGTGCGCCTGCCTCTGGTTTGTTTGTACCACTAGGTTTTGTTTCTGGGAATTGTCCTGTGTCCCATTCCCTCCAGGTGCCCCTCCCCCACCTTACCACCAAAGTTCCTGCCAGACCACGTGACAAGGACATTAGCCGGTGTGACTCAGCCAAGCGCTTAGAGTCCTGGGTCCAAGTGATCTTGACTGTAGTTTTTGCACTCTCTGGGCCTCAGTCTCCTTATCCTCCATGAGAGTGTGTTATTTTCCAGGCAAAAGACAGGCTTAGGCCACTAAGGATCCACTCCCACCCAGTGTCACGAATTCCGTGGAAGCAGATGGGGCAGATTCTACCTGTCTGTGACTCACTGCAGCTGCTGCCTCGTTCGGCCTTTGTCTCAGGTTCCATCCAGCTCAAACTCACTTCAGGTGCCAAGGCCTCAGCCATCAGGAAGCCAGGCACTTGCGTCCCCAGGCAGGGGGAAGTTGGAACAGAGCAGGGAGAAAGTGAACCCACAGGCCAGGTACCAGGTGAGGTCAGGAAGAGCTGGGTTTCTGCACTGCCGGGTAGAGCTTGCGAAGGCTGGAGTCCAGGAGGAAGTCCACAGACCTGTGGGGCAGGGAGTGTGATGGGCAGGAGTGCTAGTGGGGAAACCCGAGGCAGATCAAGACTAAGGAGGGGGGCGCCTAGGTGTAGGACACAGGCCCCATCTGGGTGGCAGCCACCGTCCTCTGCTTTATTCACTTGGGGAAACTGAGGCACTGTGAGGGAAAATTATGTTCCCTTGGAGAAAGCCTTCTCCCACTCTATATTGGTTTAGTTGGACTGAACCTAGCTCTGGGTCTAAGAACATGACCCAGGCTTGGCCAATTAGAAAAGGGAAACTGGCTCAGGGGTGGGGACCCTGTCTAGGATGGACCAATGACAACCTTTCTTGGCATTTATGCTGCTGCCACTGTTAAGAAGCTTCCATGGGGCTTGCCAAATTGGTGGGTGGAAGCTGGGAGGTGCTGGGGGCATCTCTACTCTCACAAGGGGAATGTGAGTGGAGTCCACATGGGGAGTGCTGGGGAGGACGACAGTCTGGGAGACCTCGGTCCCTACAGACATCATTTGGGTGCCTAGATCTAGCCATGCCTGAAAGCAACACAACCCTGGGCTTTTTCAGGTTCACAAGACAATTTCTACTTTACTTAGTCCAGTTCCAGCACAACCTTTCCAAACCCACCTCCTCCAGGCTCACCTACGCAGGCCTGCCTCTGGTTTGTTTGCACCACTAGGTTTTGTTTCTGGGAATTGACTTGTCCTGTGTCCCATTCCCTCCAGGTGCCCCTCCCCCACCTTACCACCAAAGTTCCTGCCAGACCATGTGACAAGGAAGCAGACGATTCCTTCTACCTCAGCAGCACCACGTGCCAGCCCTGCCTCAGCCAGCATGGTCCTGTGCAAAGTGCTCACACCCCAACCTTCCCTGAGCTGGGAAGGCACCTACCTGTCAATGGGGTGGATGATGATGGGGATGGTCAGCAGCCCTAACGCGGTGGTGGTCCACTTTCGAATGGCCAGAGGCCAGCGGGTAGCCGTGCCCAGGACATAGAGAGAGGCAGCACACACACGGTTGATGGTGAAACCTGGGATGGCCACAGAGGCCAGAGCCTGCCACACAAGGGTGTCCACCACAGCCACGGTCACCCTGGTGCTGTGGCCTGCTTCAGGGCTCGGCATCTGGCAGGAACAAGAGACAATCCAAGTGGAGCAGAGGGAGGAAGCCCTGTGGACAAGGGGCGTGAGGCGGGCCAGTGAGGGGCAATGACAAGACTACGCCACTGGTAGGTTCTGGACTATACCACATTCAGGGTTGGGGCAGGTGACATCATAGGGGTGGGTGGGCTTTATTACATGCAGGGCTGTGAACTGAACCACCAGGGGAGTGAACTGGGGTGGCGGTGGGGGGCTGCTGAGGGGCAGGCTGACACTCACCTCTCCTGCCTTCTTGCCCTTGTCGATGGCATCGCCCAGCACGTAGGAGCTGGACACACCATAGCTCAGCCACACCACAGCCTTTGGCACAAGGGAGCGGAAAGCCTCCCCAACTTCATTGGCGTAGCCTAGTTGGAGGGGACATTTAACTCCGTTACCAAAAGAGGACACTAGAGCCAGCTGGTTCTAACCCCAGCCGGGGAAGCAGTAAACTGGTGGCCTCAGACATGACTTCGCCTCAGTTTCTCAGCCTATAAAATGGCACCCATGATGCCCTCCTTGATTCTAGCGCATGATGGGAAAAGCAGTGGGAGAGCTTTGATGCTGACTAGCATCGCCATGCGCCTTCCCAGCCAGGGCTTTGGAAGTGCAGGCAAGGGCAGCAAGGGCACTAGCCAGGCATTCTCCATGTGCCAGGACTTTCTGTGCCTTTTTTCATCCCCTTATAACTCCCACACCCCATATCCCTGTGTTGATCTCTTTCTGCAGAGTTAACAAACTCAGATATAAGCAATAAGGGGTGCAAATACCCTCATACCCAGGTGGTCAGTGTGGAATGGCAGAGAGGGAAGCCCTCACCTTGTTCCTCCTAGCAAGGTTCAGCTACCACCTGGGAGGCTGGGCCTGGACTGCCCAGTGCTATGTGACCTTGGGCAAGTCCCTAGCCCTCTCTGAGCCCAG
The DNA here is from genome assembly GCF_000260355.1 of Condylura cristata. NCBI lineage: Eukaryota > Metazoa > Chordata > Mammalia > Eulipotyphla > Talpidae > Condylura > Condylura cristata. The sequence goes on along the minus strand of NW_004567130.1, from coordinate 9,552,788 downwards.
TCTCCCGACCAACGGAATAAGAATTCTGATCCTCCCACCACCTCCCGGCCCCAGACCCGCCTTAGGTGACCGCCATTACCGTGGTAGGGGGCGTCCCCAACCCCCTTGCCCAGCGCTTACTCACCCAGGTATCGCACCCACGTGTCTCGGAAAAGGTCGCGATCGGCACTCGGTTGGTGCGGCTCGGACATGGTTCTCCCGCTGTGGGTCCGGCCGACCCCTGCAGCCTGCCCTGTCTCCGCTGCCGCCTCGGCTTCCACCGAAGAACCTGTTCGTGGTGGCAGAGCCGAATGAAGGTCCCGGACTGAAGGACACACGTCGTTCCGTCCCCGCCAGCAGGGAGCGTCTGCAAATTCCCCCGCGCACTGAAGCCCCTCTGGTTTGGGAGATCAGCTTAATTTTCTCCACATTTTTGTTCAAGGATGAACGATTGGTGCGATCCTCTCCAGGACTGACAAGTTCGGGAGCCAAAGCGATCCGGGTTCAAATAGGGTGTGCTATCCTTCCGACCTGTGTGACCTGGGGTAAAGTCTGTCGTTCTCTGAGCCTCGTTACCGGTTCCTTCCTTAGGGACCGCGACAGCCAGCGCTCCCTGGGGCGGTGACGAGGGGTAATTGTTAACTGTCATCGCGGGTGGTGGTTATTACCTGCAGGGCTGATCACTAAGGGCTCTAGACGGACTACTTCCTCTCCCTGGCCTGGGACCCCTATTTTGTATGTGAGGAAATAGAGGCCAACGTGGGCCACTTCCCCAGGTCTTAGCGATGTAAAGTGGTGAAGAACTTGAATCCTGGCCGTGTGGCTCCAGATCCCGCCCTCTTATGATGATGCCATGAGGCTGGGGGAGTGAATGGTGAACACCCTCCCCCTCGGCCCCCCCTCACTAACCCCCCCCCCCGCGAGATGGCAGTTTAGACCCTGGGGTCCCTGTCTGGCAGATGCCATGTTCATCTATCAAGTACTAACAAGTGCAGTGTGGGAACCAAAAAAAAAATAAAAAAAAAGATCAGTGTGCTCCAAAGCCAACCCCTTGGGGCAGCACGTTGAAAGAATGAATGAATAACAGGGCTGGAGAATAGACTCCAGGGGAATGGACAGAACAGAATGGGGGTACATAGGGGTTAGTGATTGTGTACACAGCAAGAAACTCGCCCACCTGCTAGACCTCGGTTTATGGCATCTGCCAAGGAAAGTCGCGCCACTAAAGACAGGCAATCTTGGGTTCAAACCCAGTGAGGCAGCCCCTTAGCTGGAAGGCCCCGAGGCCCATTGCCCTCATCTAAAAAACGAGAGTAGCCAATATCAGCCTAGCGCTTATTTATTTGTATAGGGTCCTGCACCCTACTAAGCGCTTTACATGTTACCGCCTTGAACTTTGCAACAAGCCCAGGCAATAAGCAGGATTATTGCGTAGCACCATTAGTAGCTCAGGGAAGAATTGCCTTTTATTATCATCAATTAAAGACCGAGGAAACGAAGGCCATCGCGTTCCCCACTGACGGTTCCGTATTCAGTCCCGGGCGTTTTTGTCGCTGTAGGGTCGTTAGGGCACGCCTGACGGCGGTGACCTCGTGGGAAAAAGGGATCCGGGTCCAAACTTGATCCCCAGACCCTGAAATACCGGCAGTGCTAGCACGGAATTCTGAGACGGTCCCTAACACCACGTGACCGCCGCTCCTCCGCCTCCGCACCATTCGCGGCCCACCACTGGCTTGGCGCGCGTTCGCCTGACTGGCACTTGCCGGCGCTGAAGAGCAACTGCGGGCGCTAAGAGTTGTCCTAGTGGGGCGGGGCCTCTGCCCTGACAGTGAAGGCGGCTGGGAGGTCAGTTATTGACCTCACAAAGATGGCGGAAGACAGCCCACCACCTGGACCAATCAGGACGCGAGATGGCTTTCGGCCCCAAGGGAAAGCGCACGCGCTAGAAGGACGCGGGGGGCGTCTGCGCATGCGCCCCGCCCCTGGAGTAGGTGTCGTTAGACTGCCGAGGTGGGAGTTCGGCTGTGAGGAACGCTGAGGAGCGACGCGGTCGATATGGACCTCCACACCCTGCGCACTGAACGTTGCTTTATTCATTGGTTAATTTTCCTAACAGAGCGTTGTAAACCAAGGTCGGAATCTGTGGGGTCTGGCTGGGGCCTGTGCGGCCTCGGGTCCCGTCCCTTTGGCACCGGCCCAACCCCTACTCCTGCACCGTGGCGGCACTGGACCAGCTTCCCAGGCTGGGCCCGCGCCTGGCTCAGAGGGAGAGGAGTACCCGCGAGGGCCCGGTTGGGCCGCCTTCCCGTGTCCTAAGCCCCCCCAGCAGCCGGTGTGCTATTGCGGGATGTGCGATTGCGCTAAGTGCTTGGTTGCCGCGACGGTGGCGGCTCCAGCTGCTGGCAGTGCGCCCCCATGGCCATCCTGCTTGTCTGAGAGACTGTGGCTCCTAGCTCCTGGCTCCACCAGACGCCAAACGGGCGTGCGCGAGGATCCCACTGCACGCGCCCCAACCCCGCAGTGGCGCCCCAACCCCGCAGTGAAGCGAGGTTGCCAAGGCCCTGCCTCTGTTGGCCAGGAAGCCTCTCGCCGGCAAAGCGAGACACTCAGACGGGGAAGTCCCCTCACTGACCTGTCTCAGTTTTGTCTGGGGGTCCTCAAATGGAGAGTTAACTTGGTAAGAGGCTGGAAGCACTGAAAAGGGGAGTGGACACTTTAGACCTCACTCTCACCCCAGCCTCCGTGGGCCTTCGTGGAACTATGACCACTGGAAGTGATTTCCCTGTGCTTTTGTTTGGAGGACAGTGCTAGGCACCACAGCTCGCTGTCTCAGGAAGCGCTGAGGCACTGACGATCATTAGTAATTAAAGAGGCGGCCGAGGGCACGAGTTACGGAAGTTCTCAAGAAGGAGAGGCCTGTCCGTCCACCCCTGGATGGGAAGAGCTCTGCTGACTTGGGCCACCTCTCAAGACCTGGGAAGAGCCAAAAAGATCCCAGCCCCAGGGACAGAAAGTTTAGGAGAGCCTCTGACCCCCCCCACTATCATTCTAGCAACAGACTACCTTGCTACTCCTCATTATGATCTAGACTTAAACAGGCTCTGTGGGAACAAGTTCCTCCTTGCAACTGGCATCCCTGAAAAGTTAGATCTCAGTTTCTCCCCTGTTCTCTAGTTTCCCCCCTGCTACCAACCTAGGGTACACCTCTTCCTATCTTAGCTGTTACTCGACAGGTGAAGTTGGCACAGCTCGCAAGACAGATTCTATCATGGTGCCCAGCCCCTGAGGACTCCTCAATTTGAGAGGCAAGGAGACCCACTCCTGGAACTCTGTCTCTTCCGAATTCTGAAATAAAAGCCCCCCAGATCCAGCCTGAGGTCATTTTTCCAGCCCAATTTCTTTGGGCTTCAGGGTGCTGCTGGGAAATGGCTGCTACAAGGGATAGAAACTGACAGGGAGACACCAAGGGAGCCAGGCCTGCTGGGAGGAGGCATTACTTTGGGGTGACTGCCCCCAGCTGATTCATCTTCTCTTCTGAAGCTTTGTCTGGAAGCAGGACCTCCACCGTGAAACTGACCTTCTTGGCATGAATGAAGCTGTAGGTGTTATCAAACCGCAGGACATCTGAGGGGAAGCAGAAAACCAGTCAGGCTGTTCTAACTAAGCGCTTATGGACAATTCTGTTGACTCAGCAATACCACCGAGTGTGGTAGGTAATGAGGGTGAAGTTGGCACAAGCAGTGCTCCTTCACCTTCTGAAATTTAGTCAAGCCGAAATGAGAAGATATTCACAGAAAAAAAGTGAATGTGCCAAGTGCCAGATGATCCCACCTGTATCAGTTTAAAGGAAAGGACCCTATAGCCTGTGAAGTCTTTAGGGGAGTTAGGGCTTGCACTGCTCCTTGAAAGGGGAAGCAGAATTAGTAGTAGCAGTTGTTATAATAAAGTCACAGTAACAATGGCTCCTTAAATGTCTGGGCACTGCATTAGCAATCTGTATTACTTCACCATTCCTCAAAATAACTGAGTTCAGCACTAGTCCGAGTTTATATAAAAAGGAGGTCACTGTGTCACTCAATGAGGAAGTGACAAGAGCTGGAATTTCCCTCGGTTACCAATGCTGCCTGATTTGGGTCCTGGAAAGCCTGACTGTTCAGTTCTGACAGAAGGTAAAATGGACACACTTTTTGAACCAGGAATTTATCCTGCAGAAAGATAAATGGACAAAGATGCTCACTGCACCACTTTTTTTGTAATAAGATTGGGAAAACCCAAATGTTCAAAAGAAAATGGCTTAAAACAGTTTATATGGCAATCTGTATGACAAAATATCATTCCAATATGAAAGGAAAGGTTAGCTTGTAAGAAGTGACTGGGGGAACTACAAGACCAAAGACCAAAAGAGCAAGTTGCAGGGGCCTTCCTGGTGGTGCAACAGACCGCAGCTGCTTCAGCATGAGTTGGATTCCCCGCCCAGAGCAGTGATCCACATGGCACAGCAGCTGCTCCCTGCAGCAGTGTCAATCTGCCTGTTCTGCTCCCCAGTCTGTCTCTGGTGAATCCTCTCTCCGCCCTTGCACCTCTGAACTGTACCCCAGTTCTGTATGCATAAATATATAAATCTTTAAAAAGGAAAAAAAAAGTAAGGTGCAGAATAATCTGTAAACAGTTTATAATATTTTTCTTAATTTATATACTGGAGGGAAAGTGGCTTTGCTATTTGATTTCTGTGCATGCCCAAGGTGCTTGACCTAAAGGTAAAGTTTTCTCAGATCCATGACAAGTTTCAAAATTCCTTCAGTACTGAATTAACATTCTTGTGAATGTATGTTTGTGTGTGTACACTTCCTATATAAAAGGAAACACAGTGCTTATAAAAGGATAGAAAATATTTGATAGTATAAAGAACTTATTAGCAGCTGTTTTCTCCAGGGAGAGGAAATGGGCATACAGTTGGCAGAGAAATCTTACAAACTCTGGCCAAGAAACAGACTGCTTTTAATGGAGCCTCCCCCCCCCCCTTTTTTTTAGAAGTTGTTCAAGAAAAGGAAGTATGGAAACAAAAGCATTAGCTTCGCCCCTTCTCTGTCCAGGTCTTCTCTCACTTTCCTGCCACAAAACAAAAACTATTTCATCCTCAAAGTTGACCTTTCCCCTTTCCTGCTCCTGAGTAAAATGTAGTTGAGACCTGGAGTAGGCACATCAACCACCCCTTTCTTCATGATGTTCATAGAAAAAGGTGAATGTGCCAAGTGCCAGATGATTCCACTTGTATCCGTTTAAAGGAAGGGACCTTTAAACTGAAGTAAGTATAAGTCGTTGCTTTTCTCTCTCAGACAGAAGTCTTTCAGATAAGTGGTCTTTCTGGAAAGAAGCTTCCTCTCTGTGCTAGGTGATAGGGCCTTAACAAACCGTCATGCTGGAGAAATCTTTGACCAAGAAGATTTGCTCCTTGGACCAAGAAGCAGGCCTGATCATGCTGGAGAAATCTTTGACCAAGAAGATTTGCTCCTTGGACCAAGGAGCAGGCCTGAGCTGGCGCTGCCAGGAATGACATTCTGCCTCAGAAACAAGGAAGGGGCTGCCCAGAGACACATACCTGCAGGAGGTGGAATTCGTGAACCTCATGGCTCGTTTTAACAATCACAACCCTAAGGATCACCTGGCTAAGGCTCTTAACTTTTGTTGGGGAAATTGCTGTACCCTTGAGAAGCTGTGGAAAGCACACAATTTCAGATCCAGAACACATCCCAGATCCACTGGGGCAGCGCTTTCAATGGCTAAGGAAGGGGAGGGGCGGCTGTAATCAGGTCCTCTTGTTTATGTATTTATTTTTTAAATTAGTATCATTTAATTTTTATATCACAAGAATCTTGATTTTTTAAATTATGTGTGTAGGTGCACTATGAATTTCAGAAAAAAGAGGATATTTGACACTGTTATAAAAAGAAGTGTTGGGGCCCTCCCTGGTGGCGCAATGGGTTAGAGCACACCACTTCAAGCTAGCCACAGCCACTTCAGTGCGAGTTCGATCCCTACCCCGGAGATGTCCCACATGGCGCGGCAGCCCTCTCCTGACCTGCCTGCTGCTCCCCTCAGCAGTATACTTCTTCAATCTGCCTCTGACAGAAGGTAAAATGGACACACTTTTTGAACC
>NW_004567130.1:9519220-9546552 GCF_000260355.1 Condylura cristata | reverse complement strand
TCCTGACCTGCCTGCTGCTCCCCTCAGCAGTATACTTCTTCAATCTGCCTGTTCTGCCCCCCACTCTGGTGAATCCTCTCACCTACCCTGCACTTCTGGCCTGTACCCCAGTTCTGTACCATAAATAAATAAATCTTTTTAAAAAAAAAAGTCACAAAAAGAAAAAGTTTCAAAAAAAAAAAGGAAGTGTTGGTTTTAAGTTTACAATCACTGCTCTCATGAGTCACAGGCCCCAGATTAACATCCCTGCTAGCCCACTCCCCTTAATTTTAAGGAGGAGGAAAGCAAAATCTATATAGAGATGCTTGCTCAAGACAGAATTAATGGCAAAACAGGATTCAGAAACCAGGCCTTTTGGTGCCCAGTTGGTGGCTTAGCTCAGCACTGCCTGGTAGAGCTGTTTAACCTTCACACAATGCCTCAGGTCTTCAAAGCCAGCTTGTGCACTCCTGACAAAAATCCAGATCTTTTTTTCTCATCTGCTTTCTACACAGAGTTGGCCTCAAGAAATACTAGCTAAGGAAGAAAAAAAAAAAGTGAGATCAATTCAGACTTTGGTTCTCATGAGTTAATTAAGTACTTGGCAATGACCACTTAGGCTGGGCCAGAGCAGCCTGGGGCAGGTTAATGTGTGTTTCCCATTGGAGGCAGGCACAGAGTTAATTTCTCCACTGGTTGATTAAGTTCTACTTTGCAGGGAATCTATGGTTCTCCCCATGTAACCTAACACTGGGTTTTGTGGACTCTAGCCAGAAGCCTGGCCTCAGACAACAGCTGCTCCCACCTCACTGTGTCTTTATACCTGGGGAGGGCAGCAGGTTGTGAGGCCTGCCTCTGACTATACAAAAAGCAGCTGCTAACCAAGGCCCTCCAGGCAGATTCCACCTAGTAATTTATCCTAAAGGAGCTGAAATTCTGGACTTTGGATGCTTAAGCTTAATTATGTTAAAAAAAAATTCTTGGGCTCTTCTCAGACTATGTTGTTCAGATACTATACGGGGCTTAAGGCAATGCTGGAAAATGGGTTGGCTCTATCATCCTGGGTAAATTGCATCGGGCTTGGGAGTCCACTCTGTCACTAAGAGCTCCTGCATCAGGACTCTCTGATTCTCTCGTGTTTTATTTTTTGGTGTCTACACATGCTACTTTGTGGGAGAGATGATCTCTCTCATATATACCTCAGCTCCTCCCCACTTATCCCTGGTAGATGTCAGTGTCTGGGCTGGCACTAAGCCTCGTTCTCCCTGAGCACACAGTGCAGGCCTTCTCCTCTGGGAACGGGGACATGGCTGCTCGCTGCCAAGAATACTTTTCCCCCAGGAGCCTTAGCACGATGCATCTGTAAGAAAGGGGCAGTAGAGACTGAAGGCTGCCTCGAATGTGGGGAGGACACAAACTGAGGTTGGGGTGACAGTGAGACAAGCACAGACGCTGAAACTGAACTGAACTATGATGTTATCTGCAGCTACTGCAGCATGAGTGCGATCCCTGGCCAGGGAGCTGATACATGTACATGGCCTGGGAGACCTCTCCTGTCTCGCCCATTGCTCCCCTCAACAGTATATCTCAGTCAATCCACCTCTTCTGCTCCCCACTCTCTTGTGAATCCTCTCACACACCCCCACACCTCTGGCCCGCACCCCAGTTCTTGTATGCATAATTTTTTTTTAGAACACGTCACAGGTTGGGGTGACAGGCAAGCACAGATGCTGAGATGTCAGTGAGGCAAGTTCCAATCTGGTGATGCTACCATGGAATTGGGGCACAACACTCAAAAAGGCCCTGATTATTAGGCCTTGCCCTAATAATAACAATAGCTACAGTGTGTTAAGAGCTTGATGTATGCCAGGCATTATACTAAGTGCTGTATAAACCTTATCACATTGAGTTACCACATGTCTTATGAAGTAGAGAAGTTGATCTCCACTGTAGCCATTAGGACATTGAAGCTTGGGAAGCCTGTCACTTGCCTAAGGATAATCAGTATCAATCAATCTAACTCAGCTCATAGATAAAGCCCTTGCTCTCATTGATTTATCCTCCCTGGTCACCTGCTTGGGAGAAAGGGAACTGGAAAGGCAAATACCAGATGCTTTCATTCATATGTCAAATATAGAAAAACAGACAAAGCCAATCAACAGACAAAGGGCCAAAACAAGCCCTAAGAGGGTCCTCTCTGGTGGTGCAACAGGTTAAAGCACAGCACTATGAAGTTATCTGCAGATACTGCAGCATGAGTTCGATCCCTGGCCAGGAAGCTGATCCACATGGCGTGGGAGATCTCTCCTGACCCGTCCGTTGCTCCCTTCTGCAGTGTGTTTCAGTAGATCTGCCTGTTCTGTTCCCCATTCTGTCTCTGTCTCACCCACCACACCTCTGGCCTGTACCCCAGTTCTTGCATGCATAAATAAAAATAAACCTTTTTTAAAAAGTTATTTTTTGGGCTCTCCCTGGTGGCGCAATGGGTCAAAGCATCACACTATGAAGCTCTCAGAAGCCACATTAGCACGAGTTCAATCCCTGGCCAGGGAGGTGACCCTCCCTCTGCTCCCCTCTGCAGTGTGTTTCAGTAGATCTGCCTGTTCTGCTCCCCACTCTGTCTCTGATGAACCCTCTTACCTACCACACCTCTGGCCTGTACCCCAGTTCTGAAAGCATAAATAAAGAAGTCTTTTAAAACAAACTTAATTTCTACAGGATTGGTATATATCTATATACCCAGGGTACTTTTCTATTACACACTTATTTTTAACCAGAGTGAATATATACCATTTAATGTTCTGTTTCATGCTTGATTCTTTTAACATGTGCCAGACATCTCACATGTCAATTTGTTCTCTTTAATGAATATATTTATTATGTGTCCAGATAGATAAAAATTTATTTTTATGGCCTTATTATAGTCATTTAATTTATTGCTAGTTGCCCAGATAGCTGGAAATACCCTTATATCCATATTTTTATATATTTATCTAAATATTTCTGTAGGATAAACTCCAAAAGTAGAATTGCTGAGTCAAAGGGAATTTTAACAGATACTACAATGTTGGAACAAGCATAAACACCTTTTCAAATGTCTACTTGCCATTCTTATGCCTCTTGGGTAAACTTCTGTCCACATACTGTTGATTTTATGCTCAACCTGGAGATGAGTGGAGCTCAGAGGGGCCAGGACTGGGCTTCTCAGCACTCTGCTCCCCTGTGCTCCCTGCACCCACCCAGCCAGTTCTGCCTCTCAGATGTCCACAGAGCCCCCAAGAAATGACTCGTCGCAACCACGGACCCAGCTGAACCTGGACCAGACAGCAGAGTTTCTGAACCTGTGTGACCACCTAGCACTGTGACTCACCTCCACCCGGGGGCATCAAGTCAGAGTCCCTCCCCACCTGGTTCCTTTCCCTCTCTAAATGGAGGCTTCCCCAATGCAAGGAGAGGGTGGCACTTCCAGATCTAAAGCTCTGAGAGCCTAAATCCATGGAGAAGGGGGGACCTCACAGGCAGGAAGCTAGGGCAGGGGCTTCAAAGCATTGCCAAGACAGAGATACTTACAGATGCCAGGGTCGTTGCAGGTGAAGGTCCCATCCTCAGGGACCAGGTGGGCATTGTACCTCTGGTTGGGTAGCACCTCTGTCATCTCCCCTGCCCGCTGCCGCTCCCCCATCTTAGTCTTTAGGAAAATCCCGAAGCCGATGTCCGCCCCGTCTGATGCAAACTGCCACCTGCAGAGGACAGACGTCCATTCAAACATGATTGTTTTGCCGCCAGTGATACTTACGCCCCAGCCACACCTACCGCTCAGAGGCTCGGCTCTCTCGGCAGGCCTGGGTTTCTACCTGAGGACACAGCCAGGGAAGAGGATCTCATACTCCACTTGGTGAGAGGAGCCACGGGAAATCTGTACGTTGTGCTCATACTGCTGTTTCACCTGGTCTCGCACATAATACTTCTTGGGGATGTCACCCCCGTAGTTGATCTAGAAGCCGAGTGTAGAGTGAGCTGGAATGCACATTCGAGCCGGACTTCCCAGGCCTCCTCCAGCCCCTGGCCACCCACCTTGGATTTGCACTTGGGGTTTCCATCAGGGTCAGTCATGGTTCCCCCATACTCCACAGGTATCTGGTCAGGGCTGATATATTTCAGTAAAACCTCCTTCCAGTTTGCTGGCAAGGGAGAGAAGGAAAGAGAAAAAAACAGTCACAATCAGGCAGTTTCAGTCCAGCCCTGGCAGTCTCCACGAAAGAGCAGAAAGAAAGACACCTGGGCATTAGAAGTCTGTGATGTGTGCCCCACTCTGCAGAAAAACCAGGAGGCTCCATCACCCAGAGACTGCTCTGCCCTCAGGAGACCTGGGGTCCTGTCCCAGTGGCCTCTGGTCAGTCGAGCAACTTAGGCAAATCACTTTATTCTGAACCTTGTTCCTCCAGCCTTCAGGGTTCTGGTGGGAGTGAGGCAAACTGAGTACTTGAGAGGGTTTTGTAAACTGTAAAGTGTCTATGCAAATGAGAGTGAATCATCACTCCTAGGAAGGTGAAACACATTTGAAGTGCAAGCCGGACACGAAAGGCATTCTCACAGAGGGGAGGGTGAGCGCAGGCAGGGACCTGGAGTCATGAAGTCTGTCCTGGGTACACAGCCGTGTATGTCTTGTCCCTCCACTTCCCGCTCAGTGGTGACTACTACGTGCATCACCGGAGAGGTATCCTTAAGTAAGGGCTCCCCTGGCTTTACCCCAGTCACAATTTCCCTTCTCACGTTTGAGACTGTTTAAAGGCCAGTGACTGGGCTCTTGTTTTTTGAGAGCCAAGTCTTTTCCTGATTAGGCATATTTGACTTTAGCTGAGAACAAACAATGCTGAGAACCACTATTCCCAAATTCCTAAACAAGTATCAGCCAAGGACAATATTTGGTTATGGGAAACCTTTCCATGCTGGCTATGTAGTCTATATACAGGCAGCAATTTCAAGTCATGGGGTTCAGCCCATCTCCTCTGCTGCTGGCTGGAAACCCACAACACCTGTCCTCGGTCTCGCAGTCCTCAGATTTCCTCAGATTCTCCAGCTCATGTCAAGACTGCCAAGACCATACAGGCCCGGCGGTCTTGACGTGATTTAATCTGTGCTGCTAAACCGCAGTGGCCAGCCCGGAACGAGCTTCTCTCCTCTCCCATCGAAGATCCTGTACCTTTTCTGCCCGAGGTGGGTTTGGTTGAAAGAGTTTCAGGTGTGGGAGGGAGAACAGACTGAGCCTCCTCCACAGCTCTGCTGCCCGGAAGCCTCACCGACTCACGCTCAAGGTGGGCGGTAGCAGCAGAAAAAACAAGCCAGCAGAGCCTTTTGCTTGGATTTTGTATTTCTTCCCCCGGCTCAGCTGGAGCATTGGGATGAGGCCAGGAGGATTCTTCCCATCTTGCAGGGAGAGTAACTGAGGCAACAAACTGAGCATGGGTTGCAGCTAGAGCTAGGCGGAACCCAGAATCCCTGTGCCTGCTCCTCCCCTCAGCCCCTCCCCCAGGGGCCCACCAGGCATTTGGAAAATCTCCACTTTTGCTGTGTTGCCTGTAAGTGAATAATGCCTATCCCCAAGTTCAGTTCCAAAGGTGGCCTGAGTCTTCCATGATTCAGCCCCAGTCCACCTTTCTAGACGTTCTCCTACCACTACACCTAATATTCCAGCAAACTCCACTCCTTCGGCCCCTGGCAGGCTCAGCTCCTCTGGGGCCTCCTTGCCTGGCTCCCTCATGCCCTGAGGTTCTCCACGCTGCCCGACAGGTCCAGCCCTGTTGACCTGCTTCCCTGTCAACTTCATCAATCACTTGCTAATCTCCCTAATCTCCAGCCTCAAGTCCTCTCCTAAGCTTCAGATTCAAGTGTCCCCAACACCGGTATATCTCACACTCCTCCAACTCAATTTCCAGCCCATTTTTCCGGTTGTTTCTCCAGCTGAACTAAGGTGTCACCAGCTACTCTGCCTCTCATGCCAGGAACCGGGAGTCCATTTACATTACATTTCTCTTTATAAATCAGCTGAGTTCTGAGGCTTTTTTTTTTTTAAGTAAATTGGTTCTGTTTGGCTTTTTTTTTTTTTAAGATTTATTTATTTATGCATACAGAACTGGGCACAGACCAGAGGTGCAGGGGCGGTGAAAGGATTCACCGGAGACAGAGTGGAGATCAGAAAACGCAGACCAACAAAGTACACTGCTGAGGGGAGCAGCGGGAGGGTCAGAAGAGGTCTGCTGCACCATGTGGTCACCTCCGGGGCTGGTGGTTGAACAGGCACTGAAGCAGCTGCGGCCAGCTTGCAGTGCTGCGCTTTACCCCGTTGCGCCACCAGGGAGGGCCCAGGTCGGAGGCTTTGCTTCCTACATCTTTCATCCATCCTCTCCTCCCTCTCCCACTGCCACCGTCCCAGCCCAGGCCTGCAGCACCTCTTGCATGAACGACAGCAGTCGTGTGCCAACTGGTATCTATTCTTCACAAGCTTGCCAATGTGTTGTCTCAATTTCAAATCTAATCCTGCTCAGGACGACCTGTTGAGGACTTTTCTCCAGTTCCCGTCCTGCCATGTCCCAGCTTGTCACCGGGGTGCCGAGGGGACTGGCTCCTGGCTCCTGGCTCCTTCTCCTGTTCGTCCCTTGACACAACAGCCACGTGCTCTGCAGCACCGCCTGTGCCATGGCGTGAGAGGTCTTTGCTCAGTGCTGTTCTTTTGCCCAACACCTTCCTGCCTTGCTTCATCCAGCCGCCTCTTAATCACCCCATAGCACCGGGCTGAGGCGGCTGGCTCCGCCCTAGGTCAGATGTGGGGAGTACCTCCGCTCACGCTCCCCGTGCACCTTTGGCGTGCCCTCGTTCACGGCTGCTCACCTGCTGATAAACACCTGTTTGTGCCTCCTTTCCCCAAGGGGACTCTTCAAGAAAGCTTGTCCCTTCCTCTTCAAGAAAGCTTGTCCCTTCCTCTTTGCAGCCCTGGCACACAGTCCCGGGCCTGGCAACGCTGGGTCCTCAGCGATGAAGCCCCTCCTCGTTGACCCTAACAGAAAGCAAGCTCTCTGCCCCTGTGACCTCCTCTAGACCCTTCTAGCGGGCATAACTTTCTCTCTAAAGGTCTTTTCTCTCCTGCTACACGGCAAGCTCCTTTAATGCATTCCACTTATCCTGAAACTACAATGCTGAGCCCAGTATTTTCTTCTCGAGGGTCTGAGAGAAAGCCTTCTTAGGAAGAGCGAGGAAGAGTCCAGCCAGGCCCAGCTTGCTCCTGGTTCTACTGCTACCAGTCCAGCAGAGGGAGCCTCACCCTGGTGGTCACAGCCATGGCTCAAGTGCCACCGCCAGTTGGGTCATGGATCATCCTGCAGATTCGAAGAGCATCTGAGCTACTCACCCCCCAGGACCATGATCTTCTTCCGAGTGTCCTCACTCAGGAAGGGTTTGACGAGGTTATAGGCCACAGGAAATAGCTTGGGAGCTGCAACAGAGAGCAAGCCATGTGAGGCTGGTGGACCACATTCTCTAATGCTTGGGGCCCACGTGGGCAGCCCAGGGCACCTCTTTGAGCCCCAGCTTCCCCGTCTCTACAGTGGGTATAGTAGAGTGAGCTAGGTGGCTCAAAGGAGATTAAGAATGCTAAAAGTTTCGCAAACTACAAAGTGGCCCACATATGTCGAGCATTGGTCTTTCGAATGTGTCCTTAGATCGCCTCTACCGACTCTCCTAGTCTGTCCCAGGGAACTTTTTGGCTGCTCTTTCCCTACTGGCTTCATCACTGGTAGTTCCCATCTTACCTTTAATAACAAAAAGATGCTTCAGTGTTTCAGGATAGTTTTCCTCAAACATGCAGAGAAACTGTGGAAACAAAATCACTGAGTCCTGTGGGCTCAGAGCCCTGTCCCAGGGTGAGGCCCTGCTCCCTCCAGGCTGGGTTCTGCCCTGTCACCTCCCCCACCCCACAGGGCACCACTCCCCCTTCCACACACCTCCCAGCCCTGCCCCTGACCTCTCCATAGGCCTCCACAGCAGGCTTCCAGAGGTGCTTGAGGCCAAGCCCCTCGCAGTCATAAATCAGGGTGATGGTCTCCACCTTCTTCCCCACCTGCAGGGCAGGCAGAGGTGCAAAGAGTCACATCAGCCTGCCCCACTGCCGATGCCACCCCAACTGAGGGCAAACGCTGATTTTGCTTCAATCACCCATAATGCAACTGATGTACGCAGGGCCACACCTAGGGTTTTTCAATGGAGATAATTGCTCCGGGCCAGAACTGTGGCCTGGGTAAGTCACTCTTCCTGCCTAGGTCTCTGTTCTGGTCCAGTGAATGATGGGTGGATCGAGATTACATCTGAGGCCCTCTGTTCCGCAGTGTGACCTGGCAGCCTCTTCCCACGGCCCTCTTCCCAGGGCCGTGTGTGCTCAGTCCATGGGTCTGGTGTGGCCACTCACCTCCCTGACCACCCTAAGCCTCAAGCAGGCATGCCCCCCTGCACCCCAGCATCTGCACACACTAAGCTCTCAGTGAGTGTTTGTGGATGACGTGCTGAAAGGTCCCCACATCGTGGTGTGAGTCCTTACAGCACTGAAGAGGAAAGGGGGGGGAGGAGAGTTTGCTCCTCAGCCTTTTCTCAGTAATGGGAGCAGCGGTCCTTGCTTCTCTGAACAGAGTTAAAGAAGCACAGACTCAGCTCACTCACACCACTGTTACCACATGTGTAAAGGTAGGGTGGCCCCGGACAGAGACTTCACTGGGGATCATAAAGAAAAATACCAATAATAGAGTATGTTTTTATGAAGCTAAATTGAGTCCATTTAAAGCCTTGCCCTTTCGCCTGAGATTAAGCTGTTTGTGTAGCTTTGGGGTGAATTAAGGCAATACCAGCTGGTCATTTCATTTAAGTCCTTACTTGGAAAAATTAAAAATAATGACATGTCAGTCCCTACACCTTGGAAACTGCACTTGGCTATAGATCCCAACAGGCCTCCACCTGAAGCTGTGCTTAAACTGTAACCCCTTGTGACAGCCCCGCTCCAGCTTGAACCCCTCTGCTGTGCTTCGCTCCCTCCTAGCCCTGACAGTGCACTTGCCTTTCCCGTCTGGCGGACACACTCCTGCAGGAGCAGCTCGCAGTCCCGCATCTTGGTCCTGAGCAAGTCCTGTTTGGTAGCTGATAAGAGCAGCCCCTTGGTATCCAGGGGTCCGATGACGTCATACCAGATGGGGCTGCCTTCCAGGTCGTAGCCACACATGCCGCCCGACAGATACTGCTGGATCACCTGAGCCGCGACAACGAGGAGACACCCCGTCAGCTGGCCCAGGGCAGCCTCCCCTACCCCGTGCCCCTGGGCCTGCTCTGGTTCTCCCTCCACGTGGATCCCCATTGTGGGCGCCACTGGGGCTCACGTGACTTGTGAGGATCCCAGCTGGGCAGGCCCAGGATACCGACTGCAGGTTGAGACATTGCATGGGGGAAGAAGCATCATCTGTCCTCACCTCCGGAGGCTGCCAGTTTATGATGTTGTCAATGT
Organism: Condylura cristata; assembly: GCF_000260355.1. Classification (NCBI taxonomy): domain Eukaryota; kingdom Metazoa; phylum Chordata; class Mammalia; order Eulipotyphla; family Talpidae; genus Condylura; species Condylura cristata. Next base: position 9,537,035 of record NW_004567130.1, on the reverse strand, counting down.
CCTTTTGCTTCCGGAACTCCACATGCTGTGAACACACAATTAGGGAATTCAAACAACAGGGGTACGTGGCTTGACAGGCAGCCAGAAATAGGTGACAGCATAGTCAGACGCCAGGCCACCGGTGGGTCCCCAGAAGGCAGCCGCAGGGATGGAAAGATGATCATTCTTCGCCGCCCAGACTGTGGACGCTGTGTTTCCCGGGAGGGGAGTGCATTTTGTCCCAGAGGGTCAGCAAATACTCAGTTATGTCACACCGGCCAAAGGCGGTGTGGGGGTGGTGGGTGGGACGGACTAAAGAAGCCTGAGCACGGTGTGATTCTGACGGCCATGGTCAGAGGGACTGTGGCCTTTGGAGCCAAAATGGACCTCACCTTCCGCAGCATGGCTTCGGACTTCTGCAGGTCGAAGTTTCTTGCTGCAACAAGGAAACATGGTTAGGGTTTGGCCAGCAGACTGGGCAGCCAAAGCCAGGGAGACTTCCTATTCCCGTGTGGGGCTGGCTCTTCTCCGTCACTGACTCTCTCCAGTCCCCCCCTTCCCCCACAGGAGTTACATGAGTCCTCCACTGAGCCCTCTTAGAGCTTTGTAGCCCCTGGGTCGCTGGGAGAGCAGGTGAGGCCGCATTGCAACTGCAGGGTCAAAAGAGTCTTACCCTGGGCCCTCTCTGGTGGCGCAGTAAGTTAAAGCGCAGCACTATGAAGCCAGCACAGCCACTGCAGCATGAGTTCGATTCCCAGCCAGGGAGCTGACCCACGCGGCGCAGCAGACCTGTCCTGACCCACCCACTGCTCCTCTCAGCAGTGGATTTCAGTACATCTGCCTGGCCTGCTCTATCCCTGGTGAAACTTCTGACACGCCCCCCCACACACACACATCTGACCTCTACCCCAGTTCTGTATGTATAAATAAATAAATCTTTAAAAACAAAAGTTTTTACCCTAGTGGGTGCAGTCAGGTGACGGGTTTTATCTCCTCTGAGGGAATGTGAACCCTGGGCCCCCTTATCACTGAATCTTCCCCTTACACAAAGTTAATCTACTCCATAGTCCTGAGAACTTGATGCACAGTTCAAAGATGAGCGTAGCTGCTCAGCCATTTGGGGTGGAGCTGGCAGAACAGCTCATTAGGATGGACGGGGAGGTGAGCGTCCAGTCAGCCTTGCCATCTCCTCAAAGGAACCGGGCACACCCTAGTGGGAGGCAGAGCGCGCTCCTCCCGGGCTTCCTGGGAAGTTTCAGCATTAGCGATCACCCAGGCCCAACAAGTTACCCTGCGCAGACTTAAACACAAAGAGCTCACTGCCTCGCCCCCACCAAAGCCGCCTGCTCCCAGGCAACCAAGTGGCCATTTGCACACGGGTCTCGTTGTTATGAGCAGAGAGCCCCTCCAGAGACACTCAGAGAGGAAGGGGTGTGTCCTCAGTCACCGGACAACCTGCCCGATACTAGCAGGTTCTGACCTACTGAGAGTGTCCCCTGCGGCTACCAAGTGGCTCCTTCTGGGACCCTGTGGCCAGTCCCCACAGTTCGGTTTCAAATCTATCCAAACTTCCCTTGGCTCATGTCCAGTTTGCAGTGACCCTCTCAAAGTGTGCCACTGTGAGCTGAGCACCGCCCCAGGTGTGGGCCACCCTTCTCCAGTGAAGCCTCAGAACTTTCTTGACAATCGCCACACCCCTAACCCAGTAGAGCTTACAGTCAACTGAAACCCCCAAATCCTTTACACCTGTGCTGCCACTAAGCCTCCGTCCCACGTGTGCAGAGGAGGTTCTCTGGTTCCATTCCTATCAAATTTCACCTTGGTACAGTCGGCTTCCTTCCATCCTTTAAAAAACAGTTGAGGGCCCTCCCTGGTGGCATGACAGGTTAAAGCATCACACTATGAAGCCATCCGCAGCCACTGCAGCATGGAGTTCGATCCCTGGCCAGGGAGCTGACCCACGTGGTGCAGCAGACCTCTCCTGTCCCTCCCACTGCTCCCCTCAGCAGTGTACTTCAGTACATCTGCCTGTTCTGCTCCCCACTCTGTCTCTGGTGAATCCTCTCACCCCCACCCCACGTCTGGCCTGTGCCCCAGTTCTTGTATGTGCAAATAAGTACATTTTAAAACACACACACACAGAGTTGGGGCCCTCACTGGTGGCACAACAGGTTAAAACGCAGCATTATGGAGCAATCGACAGCCACTACAGTGCAAGTTCTACCCCTACAGGGAGTGACCCACATGGCACAGCAGACCGCTCCTGTCCTGCCTGCTGCTCCCCTCAGCAGTGTATTTCAGTCGATCTGCCTGTTCTGCTCCCCACTCTGTCTCTAATGAGGCTTCTCACCCCCCTACACCTCTGGCCTATATCCCAGTTCTTGTATGCATAAATAAATAAATCTTTTTTTAAAAAAAATTGGGATTCTAGAATCCAATCAATTGTGTCATCTGACCTATGAACTGTCAGTCCCAGCTATGTGTCTTCTATGGATTTGATCAACATCAAGGTCTGCTGACAGCCATTGGACTAGGGCCAGAAAGACTGCCCTCTGGACTGCCATCAGTCCCTTAATCACCACTCCTGGGAGGAGCTGAGCACATTCCATGAAGTCAACCCCTTGCCTACACCCAGAGGGTGCATCTGGATATCTAATCAGGGCCATGACCATCATCAGTGGACACACGCTGGCACCATTCAGCAGCCTCACTCTTGGGAAGTTCCTCCCGACTGTTCCCCCTTCTACACCATCATGGCAGTGGGGCGCAGCTTTAGAGGAACAAAATCTGAGTTTGCGTTTAGCTCTTCCATTTTTAACCTGTTGGCCTTGAACAAGATACTGCACGTCTGCTGAGTCCTCTAAGGAGCTAGAAACACTTGGAAGATGCCTGGCAGTATCTCCTCCCAGTGGGCAATCCTAGGTGGACAGTGGAGTCTTTCACAGGCAAGACACTCCTATTGGGAGGAGAGCCACTATCTGTCTACAGAACAGGAGTAGTAATGAACTGTGAGCCCCCTTATCTCAGAGATGTTCTCTAGTTAACCTTTAGGTATAGGTTAGGTCAGGTCTTTTCCAAGAGCCCCTCCCAAGTCTCCACTGGCCCTGGCGGCACATTGCCTGGTACCTCCCGGACTTCCGAGTCAGGCTTCTTCAGGGCTCCTGCTGCTCTGGTCTGGGGCAGCTCCCAGCAGGACTCAGGGCACCCCCAGAGCAAGCAGCTAGCCACCACTTCCGGTCTTATCTTGCCATCCACCCCCCCACGCCCCCTCCGTGGGCTGCCCTGAGTTCAGCCCAGTCAGGGGGAGTCTGTGGGGGTTGGTGTACCTGCTCTAAAAGGCTGGGGGTTGAGCCCACATGTGGGGGAGGGAGAAAGAGTAGAATCCCAAGTTTACACCTAGGTTTGAGAAAGACAGCTTGCTGGATGGCTTGCATCTTGAAAGGGTTCCTTAAGAATCAAAGGGAGAAAGAGAAAACCTTTCTTAAAAAAAAGGGGGGGGTGGTGGTGGGAGAAGAACCAAATACCCTAATTGAAATTCTCAGTAGAATCTGACCAGGCCTGAGCTCCTGCCCAGGAAATGAGGCACAAATAAGGCACAGATGAGGCACTTCCTGTATTTGAGGAGGCAGAGACTGGCTTCAGGGGGTAGCTGTGGCTTCCTGGAGGCTTCCCCCCAATTCTGCTCTGCATTAGTGACCTTTCCCTCTGAGCCTGCTTCCTAGCAAATGAGGATGACCACACTTGTCAACGTTCCTGGGAGCAGGGAGGCTGTACCTGGTCTGCGATCTTGGGGAACTGTCAGGCAAGAAGGGGTATCCCAGGCTGGGGAGTTGGGGGTGTCTGGGAAGCCAGCGGCCGAGACCCTAGACCAGCCTCCTCTTCATAAATGGGGGCCGTGTTGTATTCCAACAGCTCTCTGAAATCATGCTCTGTGGCCTAGCAGCAGCTCATAGTTGGCTTGATCATCTTGCAGCTGGCCCTTTAAGGTGGCTGCTGCCATCTTCCCACTCTCCCGCCACCCCCTCTAGCTACAGTCCTCTAGCAAATGCTGGGCCAAAATATCCTCCAGCCTTGGACTGGATCCACAGGCACCCCCACACTACCCCTCCACCTTCTCCGGGTGGGCTGGGGAGGTGGGTTTCAAGCTGCTCAGGGGACTTCCGAAGGCACTCAGGGCTCCAGGGGCCCTCCTGGCTGTCTCTGCTCTGGGGTGTCAGCTAGCCACCCCTCTACTATGGAGTAGAGGGGCAGGAAAGGGAAATGCACCTCCTCACAAGACCCAAGACTCCTAGGGGGTGTGTGTGTGTGTGTCTGTGTCTATAAAAGAAGCAGCACGATTCAGACCTTCATATTTGTGGGTAGGAGTCCACCTTACAACTTCATCTCTGCTAACCTAACACAGTAAAATGTTCTCTATTATTTCTGTGTCTGGTAATAAACTTTCTATAAAGAAAAAGTGTGTCAGAAAACGCAGACAGGGTGGCACATGACGACTCACAAGAGAGGAAAAGAGAGACAAGAACAGGAAGATCTCAGGTCTAGAGACAAGGGGGTTGAGTTGACCCCGATGCCGGAGGGAATGGGTGCATTTATTTCATCACCAGCGCAGGGCCCTGTCATGTCACATCTTGCAACAGGCGGGCACCCTGTCTCATCCTGCTCTCTGAGAGCAGCCTGGGGCAGATGCTTTGTCCCTGACCCAAGTGATACAGCTGGGGGTGGGGGCGTTGTGGGCAGAGCTGGGACCAGATCTCAGGGTCTAGGCCTGATGGTCGTTCCAGGGCAGTCTTATCAACAGCGGTCAGACCAAACACACCCCCACACCAGCGTTCCCCTAGCACACCACCCTCCTGGGAGCCCCTAAACTGCTGGCAGCAGGGATCCTGCCATCCCAACAGGCCACAGAGAGACTGGCCTCCCCCGGGGCCAGAACTCTGCTTGTAAACTAGCCTCTGACTGCCCACGTGGCTGGATTTTTCTTCCACCCACCGGCAGAATGGATTTATGGAGTGGACAGGAAGGGGCTGTGCTGGAAGCTGGCCCTCCCCTGCCTGCGCTCAGTACTGAGGGCTGGGGGCGAGTGTCTTCACTCTCTGAGCCTCCGTGTCATGATGAGCCCAACGGAGGGGTGAGGTGATGCGATGGCAAGGGCCCCCTTGCCTCTTAAGGTCGAGTCCTCCAGATGCGCCGACGGCCGGGAGAAGGGTTCCAGAGGCTGCCATTCTGCTGCCCGGAACACATCCTTGCCCCAGCCTCCCACCCCTCTTCCCTCACCTCGGAGCCAGCGCAGGAGAAAATAGTCATCTGGGTTCGGCAGGGTGGGCAGCACGTCCTGGACATTCTCCCGAAACTGTAGGGAGAGGCAGCTGGGTGAGTGGCAGGGCCGACCCTGACCGCCCTCTGCCCCGGATTCTCAGTAAGGGCTTTTGCTGGACGCTCGCTGCACACAGGTCAAGGCTGCAGACACCAGCGGAGCTCCGTGGGGCACACTCCTGCAGGTGGGAGGCAGGTGGCAGGGGAGGTGGGAAGGGAGTAAGTCAAGGCCCCTGCCTCACCACACCGCGTACTTCCACGCTCCAGGGCGGCGGGCAGATGTGATCCCAGCTCACTGGGATCAGACGCTCCGGGACAGGCCACAGTAAAAGCCATCCATTTCCCAAGCGTCCCCTGCGTGCCAGCACTGAATTTGGCACTTATCTTATTCACCCCTCACTCAGAGCCCCTAGAGGTAGTACTGTCCCCATTTTATAGATGAAGGAATGAGAGCTCAGAGAGGCTAAGGAACATGCCCAAGGTCAAACAGCTAGTAGTCAGCGGAGCTGGGATGCAAACCCGAGTCTGAGCAGAGTCTGAGGCAGAGCACGCCTCCTCCCCCAGCACCTCGGCCTGGCCCTTAGTAATGAGACTGGTGAACACCGCCTGGGGGCTGGGGCTGGGAAGAGGGTGGCTGCATTTGACTTCATAGGGGAAAGTGGCATTTGAACTAGAACTGAAAGACTTCAAAGGCAGCAGGAGGAGGGAGGAGGGCAGCCAGGTGGAGGGGACCGATCCATGGAAAGCCGCCGTGAGGGAGGAAACGCGAGCTGGACAGTGGCTCCAGGGATGACCACACCTCCCACTGCTCACTGCTCTGTGAGCATACCCCCCCGCCCCCGCACACGGCATGTCCTGCTCCCAGTCGCTCACCTTCCCCTAGTGACTGACCTATGACATCCACATAGTGCACCAATGAGGATGGGCCACCTCTGCCTCTTGCCTGGTCAGCTGGCGACTCAGCCCATCCCCCCAAAATTCCCAGCACCCTAAGGAAACTGCTCATCCAGAGCAAGATGTGAAGTCACCTCTCACCAAGGACCAGACCCATACCCCGGTTTCCAGCGCAATCACCCCTAACCCCTCCTCTGCCTCACTTCCCCTGCAGGTCAGCAGTAAAATCTGAAATCGCCCTCTCTAGTCTCCCTAGCATAAGGAAGGCCCAGCAGAGTCCAGGCCCCACTGCCATGGCAGGAGACTCAGCCCCCCACTTTCACCCCCTTTCCCAGCAAAGGAAAACTCTGGAGGCTCCATACCTTGACAGTGGACCCAGTCCCTGGCTCCAAGAACAGTCAACTTCCCCTCTCCCGGAGGGTGACTTTCAGTCGGCTGGGAGGGGTCCAGCCCTGGAACCCGGTTCCCCTCCTTGGCCCAGGGGCCAAGGCAGGGCCAAGCTTACCTTTCAATCTCCTGAAGCGGGAGAGAGGAGGGCTGGCCTCAGCTCAAACTAAGGCCAACCCAGTGAGTTGCGGGTAGGACCCTAGACTTCACAGTTGAAAGTGTTGCCTTAAACAGCGGCCAGACCCATCTCATTTCATTGCATCAAGGAGCCAACAGAGAAGAACAGATTCTGCCCAAGGTCACAGAGCAGCTTGGGGCTTAAGCCAGGGCTACACAAGTGTCTAAGGAGCTGTCCAGGGCCCTTTCCATCCAGCCACTGACCCCCGCTAGAGGAAAATCTCCCGGAAATGGGAGGAAACCTGGGGCCCTGCCCCCCAGGGCCTTGCTGCCAGTCTGGAGAATGAATGTTGCCTTTGTGCCCTCAGCTGCCTCCCAGGCTTCCAAGCAACCACTTCTTCCCAGGTGGCACCGCCAAGGGCTCCTTCAGCGAGGAGACCCGGGTGACCAAACTTCCCAGGGCCCCTCGGCAGGCAGAGGGAGGGAAGAAGGGAGGAGCAGGCCACCGGTCGGGGGCGCCAGGTGCAGCCGCTGCAGCTTCACCTGCGATCCGCCGCCGAGGACCAACGCGCGCCCCCCACCCCGACACCCCCCCCCGCCACCCCCCATTCCTCATCCATCCCCCCAGCCGCCGGAGGGCGAGGGCCAGGGCCCGGGCGGGGGCCGGGGCGGGTGGGCGCTCACCTTGTCCAGCAACTCCTTCTGCTTGGCGCTCAGATCGCCAACTCTGCCGCTCATCCTGGCTCGAGCTCGGAGCGCAGCGACCGCAGCGGCTGAAGAAGCAAGGAATGGGCTTGCTCTCCGGCGCCGGAGTAAAGTCCCAGCCTCTTGCCGGGGCCGCGCGGCTGGCTGCCAAGCCCCGCCTCTTAAAGGCTCCAGAGAGGCGGGACCCACAGATGCGCAGGGCACCCGAGCCTCGACTTGCGTCCCCACCAGCCTCCAGAAGTCGGAGACCTGGGCGGGAGCGCGCGCCGCACCGGCTTGAGGCCAGTGAGCACCAGAAGAGCAGGAAATCTGGGTTGTGGTCCCACATTCACCCTTAGCTCACAGTGTGACCTTGCACGACTCACCTGAGCTCTCTGGGCTTTATTGTAGCCTCCTCCTAGGTGCCTTCAAAGAGTTCTTCTGAGACCAGTCCCCCACCCCCACGCAGAACGCACAACTCCTTTCAAGATGGTAGGGAGCTTGCCTGGTGCCTCTGTGTGCACCTGGGAGTAGGGTGAGGGGTATTGGGGGGGGGGGACACCAGATCCCCTAAGCCTGGACATCACCCTGCCACGGGGAGCTGAGGTTCGGGCTGTTTCTCTCTGGTACTTTCTCAGTCTCCTCCTGTTCTGCCATCAGTTTTGAACCAGCGTGGCTGCCAAGCCCAGTTTGGACCCTTCCAGTGTTGACAGCCTTCCGGGGGTTCTGTCTTCTGAATCTAGCCTTACCAATCTCTGCATTCTCTAAGCTGTGACACCATGTGAGCCAGCCTAGAGTGCTGCTTCCTCTCTGGAACACAGCAGAGCCCTAAGTCGTCCACTTCTTTCCGTGCAACTTCACCTGTCCGGATGGCAGCTTTTGCATGCACTAAATGGAGGTGCAAAGTATGGACTTCAAGGTAGACTGAGAGGATAAAGAAGCTAATGTTCGCAATGCACTCAGCGCAGTGCCTCGCCTCACACAGGGTTTGCCTTGAACAGTTTGGACTTCCTAGCTCATGCTGCACAGCCCCCCACTTTGCTGCCTGTCTGGCCAGGTTTTCTAGTCCAGGAGATGCAGGGTGGACTTGGAGAAACCACAGTGAAAGCCGTGGCCCAGTGGAAACAGGTCTGCTCTCAGCTTATGTGTTTCCCTTGCTCATGCCCAGAAGCCAGAACTATGGATTCAGCCTAACAGCAAGTCTGACCTGGGAGATAAACTCCCCAGCAACTACTGCCCAGCCACCCCCTGGGCCAACTAATTGCCCTGCAGGCCCCAGACCCAGCCTCTTCCCCAGAAATGAAGCCTTTTCCTCCTCTCAGAACTCAGCGGCTTGCCTCACCCTCTAATGCCTCCCCAGCTCTAATACTACCTCTGTGGGTACAGCTGTCATATGCCTTCAGCTGTAACAAGCTCTGCACTGGGGATCCTGAAATGAATCAGACACCTTCCGGTTCCTCCCAAAGGTAAGACGCAGGCATCACTGCCTAGAATATAAGAGCAAGAGAAATGTCCCAGGGAGATTCAGCAAGCACCTGGGAGCTTAACAGAGGTAACATTTGCTTTGGGTGGGAAAAATTCTAGAAGGTTTCATGGAGTGAGTGGCATTGGGACTGGACTTTAAAATGTAGGGGTGGGAAAGAGAGTCCTTGTTTCATGTTGGTACAATTGCACAAGTGCAATTTCGGTGGTTGGTAGGAAGTGTGAGTGCAGCCAGAGAGGAGCGGGGAGGAAGAGCAGGCAGAACGTTGACGTTGATGCATCCCTGCTTAATAGCATCTGCCCTGCTGGACTATGAGGCCCTTGGGCACAGGGCCTTGTGAATCCCTCAAACTTCCTACCCACAGCGCAGCATCCTGCCCACAGGGGCTGTTCAAAAATGATACACTGGATGAGTGAATGAGCACACAAATGAATGCATGCACACATGAAATTGTAACAGGGTGGTCCCCAGGAAAAGGGGAAGTTCCAGGTTCGCTGCCGCACCATGAAGGAGGGTGGAGCTGAGCCGAGAAAAGGAGAAAAGAGAAAGAATCTGAGAGCCCTGGGAAGGAGACAGAAGCATAGATGGTTCCAGAATCAGACTGCTGTGGAAACTGAGGCCCTTCAGAGGGTCTGACTTGCCCACAGGTGTGGTAGGTGAGGCAAAGAACCTGGTCTGGCACATGGAAGGTGCTTGGTCACCCTCTGCCCTTCCTGCCTGGAATACACGCAGAGCCAGGCCCGGGAGCCTGTGGCGCCTGGGCCCCTCCTCATAGCAGCGCTGGGACCGCCTCCACACTCAGGTCTTCAGGGGAGTTGAAAGCAGAACACCTCAGCATTTCTGGGGCAGAAGGCAGGAGCAGGCGGGTGACAGACCCATTAACAACTCCTAGAAAGCCTTGGTTCTGCCCCTGCGGTGGTCTCCAACCCCATGCCACCCCCGCCCCCCACTGCCAAGTCAACTACATGGTGCAGACAGAGGGTCTCACTGCAGCTGTGACTGAGGAGACCCCCCCAACCCCCACAACGAGCACCACTGTGAAGAGCATTCAGAAAGTCCCAACAGTCTTGCCCTAGTTAAAGAATCACTGGCTTCCAGCTCAGGGCAGGCCTGGCTGCCTCCCTTGCTGGATGCATGGCTGAGACCTTCATTTAAGAGCCTTCCAGAAAGAAGCAGGTTGTTCTTGACAGTATAGTGCTTACTCAAGGACGGTAGAACAGCCCCTTGTGTTGGTTCGGCACATTACAGAGTATAAGGCACGTTCAGATCTAAGTTTGTAGTGATCCTCTAAGGTGAGAGGGTGATGATTTACTGAGCAACTGAGGGAGGGAGATGGTTGAGTGAGGGTGTGTGCAGAGTTGGGACTTGAACCCAAGTCTCTGGCTTTTGGGTCAGATGCTACCATACTGGAGAGTTGGGGTGTGGATTATCCTGGGAACTGCCTACACAGGCTGCCCAGAAAAATCTCAAGAAAGCACTCACCCAGCAGGAAACAGCCCCCAGCCCCAAGCAACTTCTGTACCCCCAACCCCCTAGGAAACTGGATTTACCGACCACAAAAGCCTAAATTCCTCCCAGGGCCTGAGGCTGTGAGCTTCCCCTTCCTTCACTGAAATCTACATACTTCTGGCCCGTGATGGAGCCACAAGTTAATCTGCTCATCTAAATCCTAGACAAATAATTTGGCAAACTCCTGTCCAATGATTGCCAAAGGCAAGTCCCTCATCCTCACCCTCACCTTTTCTCTCCCCTCCAAGGCCCACCCCTCAGTTCTCCCTCCCTGGTAGGTATGTTGCATCACCATCCAGAATCTGCAGTGGCTCCAGAGTGCCTTAGGAATTACTTAGGAATTACTGTCTCATCCAACATGGCCAGTGGCCCTCCACAGCCACTCCGCCCCTCCACAAACTTCCACTTCAGTCAGAGAAGTTCCCTGCCATGCTTCAGCTGTACCTCTGCTCTCTTGCCTCTGTCAATCTCTCTTGTCTTCTCCCACCAGGCCTGTGTCATGATTCGACGTGCTGATCAAAAGCTGTTTCCAAGAATCTGCCATCCAGCAGCATCTCTCTCCTGACTTCGACAGACTGTGTTGTAGTGGTGGCTGGCAGGGACCAGCTTGGCCCAACCCATAGGGTCTAGCACCCTCCCCCAGGAGGTCAGGTCTGCCTGGCCCCTTGCTGGCTCTGTGGTGGAGGGAGAGCAGGATGTGTGAACAGCAGGAGGGCAGTGGCTGGAGGTTTTCCCAGTGGTCTTGGGAGTTGGCTGGAGCTTAGATTTTTCTGAGCAGTGGTTGCAGCCACAGGCAGGAGCATCGGGCTGGGAGTCCAGAGCACGGACCCTGGACTGCATTCCTGTAGTCCTGTGAATGCACTGCACTGGCTGCAGCAAGGTGCACAGTGGGAGCCTCCTTCAGGCTTGGCCTTTGGGCCTGGATGCTTCTTGTTTTTTTAAGGGCACTGACCTCAAGATCAAAGGCCCTGAAGGGCCCTGCCTTCCAATTTAGTGGTGCCAGCAGGAGAGGGGTGGTGCAGAGATTGGCATGGCGATTTGAGAGTCAGAGAAAATAGTCTTTTAAACCCTCCAACAAATATTTGTGAAACACTCTACTTCCATGAGATCAGGGCAATAGGAACTCTCTGATCGGCCCTTTTGCTTGCATGTGGCTGAACAGAAAGGCCCTAGCCTGTGCCTGCGTCTCACCTCCCAGCCCTGCCATGCTGCATTGGAGTCCCTTTCTGACAAGCTGGAAAGGAATGAAGGAACCCACTCTACCTGGAACTGCCTAAAGGGAGGAGCCATCTGCAGGATGAGGAAGCAAGAATGACAGTCACTGCCCTTGGGGTGGCCAGGCTCCCACTCCTGACTCCTGGCAGTGGGCGTGGCGCCAGGCATGGGGATGCCTCAGAGGACCAGGCTGACCAGGTCTACCGTGGAGGAGTTCCCAGCCCACAAGGGACAGCCAAGGCAGCAAGTCACCCCAGTATAGGCGGCCAGTGCCACCGCAGGGACAAGCAGCTAGATGAGGGAGTCTCCCCCTCAGCGTATGTGTGTTGGGGTAGAGAGGGCTCCCCATTTCCCTAGAGACCTAATAGCTGAAGGAGTCAGCTGGGTGGGAAGCCTGGAGACCATACATTCATTGGTTCATCCCCTGCTCATTCAACACTGCCTTCTGGAATACTCTGCTAGCTATGGAGCCAAACGTCTCTGCCTCAAGGACCTCGCGGTCCTGGGGAGGAGGCCCTGCCGGGCTGAGACTGGGCTGTGAGGAGGTGAGGGGGACTCACAGCAGGCAGCTGTGAGGTTTGGAGGCACATGGGTGTGGGAGGGGTGCATGTCGGGAAGGACAGCTGAGCCGTGGGGAGGGGCGCATCGGAGATGCTTGAGCTGGTTTGCTCTGCGGGCCTGAGGGGCATCTGTCTCCTTCTGGAGCCTGGGAATCTTCAGTGTGGAACAGGACTAGGACATCTGCCAGGATCAATTCAGACTGGGCAGAGAGTGCCTGTGAAGGTTGAAGGTCACAAATGGATCTCCCTGGATGGGGGTGGCTGCAGGGAAGAGGAGATAAGAGCCCTTTCTGCAAGCCTGCTCGGCTGCCCAGAATCCAGGAGGACAACCTCTACCCGCTTGCTCTCTGTCCTCTCTCCTGCTTTCCCGTCCTCCCCCTGCAGCCCTCGGCTCCCAGGCCCCCATGAGGAAGCCAGGAGTCTTCAGGGAGTTGCTGGTAACCGAGTTCTACTGCAGCTTCTGGCTGCCTCTCTCACTTTGTCCCCCCAAAGTGGTGGGCGTATAGGAGGCCATCTTGGGCCGGGAGCCAGGAAACCTGGAGTCAAACCCCAAGTCCTTTGGTGGCAAAGTCACCTGTGTGTCCTGAGTGCCTAGAACATGGGGAGGAAACTAATCCCGGCCTTTCTCCACGGCCACTTGAGAATTCAAGTAATGCCAGGAAAAATGATGGGTACACAAAGGTGAAGGATTATTTCTGAGGGCACAACAAAACTCGAGAAACCCAGCACATCTGGCCCCACCCACTTCCTCCTCACTTCCACAATCTGCCTTGGCTTTGTGGAGAGACACAAATCCTCTCTCCGCCCCACTTCTCACACCCGAACCCCCCTAGTTAAGTCCCTTACCTTCCTGGGTATCATTGTCTAATCCCTAAGCCCTTTCTCACCAGTCTCCAGTTGTCTCCCGAGTCAAATCCCTTTAGAATGAGGTGGCCCAATTAGCTGTGAACTGAGAGGCTGGGGGTGGGGAAGAGGCACTTCAGGATTCCCCTGGTGGAGAGAAGGGGAAAAGGGTGCTGGAGAGCATGTCTCAGCCCCGGACTAGCTGGCCAGGGTCCAGAGACACACTTGGGAAGGTTGGTCGGCACTCTAGCTACATCCTGGGCAGCCAAGGCAGAGTCCAGATTCTGCAGACTTGCTCCTACATGGCCGGCGCCTCTGAGTGCCTCTGAGCTGGTGTGGGTGAGCCCAGGGCTGACCACCTGGGGTTAGGTCCTGGGCCTATCTCCTACCTAGGGGACTCAGCCTTGGGGCCTCACTTTCCTGGCAATGATATGACCCATGGCCATGATGACAGTAAAGGAGCTTATTCACAAAAAGGACCTCAAACAGTGCCTGGAATTCAGGAAATAACACCAGTGAAGTGACGTGTATCTGCACTTCCTAACTCTACCCTAGACATCCTTGTCATTCAAGTCTCAAGCCCCCACCTCACCTGTCTCTGAGGCTGCCACTGCTGCCACTGCATCTCAAGCAGACCTCAGCTTGTATTTCTCTCTCGTGTTATTTTAGCTCCTTCCAGGGCAGGGGCTATTGTTGGTCAGAGTCACTGCTCCATGCCCAGTGCCCAGAATACTCGACATCCATGTGGGGGCTTGATCCAGCACTTACCTGCCCCCCGGGAGGGCTGGGTCCTGGGAAAGATCAGGAGGCTGAACCCCTTCCACCGTTCGGTCCTTTCTCCCCAACATACCATGTCTACTGCTGCTGCTCCTTTACACTGGCACTGTGCGGTCTTGGGTGAATCATCGCCCTTCTCTGGACAGCTGGGTGAGTGGAGGTAGATGGTTGATAGGCTGAGGCCCAAGCAACAGCCTCAGCTTTTTCTAAGACTGCTTGTTATATATCCTAGGGCTCGTGGCTATAAAGCGAAGGCATCTCAGGGCCCTCTGAGTTTTACCAATACAGCCCCTGCCTCCCCCCTGTCTTCCAGCAGCGCACCCTCCACTGTCACCACTGGGTCTCAATCCCCTGCATTGCCTTCCTCAGGACCCTTGCATAAAAACTGGGAGACCTACACTGGGGCCCTCTGTGGCTCCATTCCCCAGGGACTAGCCCGCCACCTTGTGGCAGCTTGAGTCTATCACGGTGCCAGCTCTTTCTGAATACTGATCTGCTCTCCCTCTTCTGCCAGCACTACCACGTGCACTCACAGGGCGCTTGGTCCATTTAAATGCACCGTCTGGCATCGGCTCAAAGCACCATTTCACAGTAGAGGCAGAGCAGTGGGCACGTGCCTGAAAAATCACCCACCTTACCATATACCCTTCTAGAGCACTTCACGGGCCCTCTCCATTCCAGCCTAGAGAGGACAGCTTCTTTTCAGCCTAGGTTCCTCTGCACCTTCAGAGCTTCAGGGAGGCATGGAGTCAGGTTGGGGGTTCCTGAGGACTCTTCCACACAGCTCGTAGTCCAACCCTGGGCAGGGAAAGCTTGTATTCCAAGAAACAAGCCACTTGGAATCAGACACCATCCTCTTCCCCACCCCGCCATAAAAAAAAAAAAAACTTTTAGTGTTATATTTGGGGATGTATGCCAAGAAAAGGGAGTGACTTGCTTAGAGGTACATGGCAAAAGAGCGACAGCTCTGTCCCTGTCAGCTCCGTACCCTGCCCCAGAAGTAAGCCTGGTCCTGGGGACTTGGTTCCTCTGGGCAGGGTCTCAGGGCTGAGCATCCTGTCCAACCCTCCGTGGGAGCAGAAGGCCTGATGGCAGGCACTAGGCCCAGCCTCCCCTCCCAGCTGGAGTCCTTCCCTGCCTGGGGGGCCCTCCAGTCTCCTCAGAAGCTCAGTCCCCAAGTGGGGACACCCCAGACACTCATCTCCCTGCATCATTGTCTGTCCCTTGCTGCTCTGGTCCTGATGCAACCCAACACACACTGCTCCCCCTGCCCCCTAACCCCCCCCAACAGCAGAAGGGCCCAGCTGGCCTAGGCTGGACTACATCCTCCACACTGAGACTACATCCCCAAACACTGGTCTCTTCCAGGATAAGCAAGGATTACCGTCTGGGAGCGCAGACACAAAGCGACTGGTTACTCACTGTGATTACCAGAGGCTGTCCTGCAACACTGATAGAAGGCTAAGATGTGACGATTTGTGGGGAGGCAGAGACTTTCTAGATGGGAGTCAGATGTGCCCAAGGATCTGTGTCTAGTTGGAATGTGTGTTGCGCGAAGGAGGGCAGCAAGGAAGCCCTGCCTGGGGAGGCCATGCAAGTGTGGGGGGCGAATACTAGGGGTGGGGAGAGGCAGACAGTGGAGAGGCTGGCTGGTGACAGGATGTATCAGTGTGACCTGCCACTGGCTGATGGAGGGACTGGACACTCACAGACAGTAGTATGACTCTCCACGGACATGAAGGGAGTGTCATACGTTTCACATTGTATGAGAAATTCTACTTTCAGAACATCACTAATACAGGGCCAGAGGAAAGACCCCATTTTCAGAGGTAACAATACAGATGGTTTGGATTAGTGGTTGGGCAGGAGTGCTTTTATTTTTTAAAGATTTATTTATTTAAACATACAGACCAGAGTAGTACAGACCAGAGGTGCAGGGAGGTAAGAGGATTCACCAGAGACAGAGTGGAGAGCAGAACAGGCAGATGTACTGAAATACACTGCTGAGGGGAACAGCAGGCAGGTCAGGAGAGGTCTGCCACAACATGTGGGTCATTTCCCTGGCTGGGGATTGAACTAGTGCTGCAGTGGCTGCAGACATCTTCATAGTGCTGTGATTTAAGCCGTTGCACCACCAAGGAGGGCCCATTTTATTTTATTTTTAAAGATTACTTATGCATATAAGAACTGAGGTATAGTAGGCCAGAAGTGCGGGGGTTGAGAGGATCCACCAGAGACAGAATGGAGAGCAGAACAGGGGATCCACTGAAATGCACTGTTGAGGGGAGCAGCCAGCGAGACGGGAGAGGTCTGCTGTGCCATGTGGGTCACCTCTGGGGCTGAGGATCAAACGCGCACTGAGGTGGCTGCAGCTGGCCTGCAGTGCCGTGCCCTGACCCGTTGAGCCACCAGGGAGGGCCTTTTAATTATTTCTAATGATTCGGCTGACTAATGACCAGGTTAAGTGTCTTTTGATATTTATTGATGCTTCTTGTTTTCTCTTTTGTTAAGTGACTATTTGCATCTAGTCCCCTCATGCCTGTATTTGTATATTCTGCAGAAGCATCATTTGGTTATAGATAGCTTCTCCTAGTTTGTGGCTTTTCCTGCCACTTTATTACAATGTTTTTGATTAACAGGAGGTTTTCATTTTACCATTGTTGAAAATTTTCAACCTGTTTCTTTATAGTCTACTTTTAAAAAAGTACATATCAAAGAAATTCTTCTGACCTTGAATCAGTCAAGATATTGTTTCATTCTTCAAACATCTGAAGTATTACCTTGCATATTTACATCTAGAACTTTGAATGGTGATGTGGAGGAGTAGAAGATTATTTCTTACCTTTAACCTATTTTGTTTTTTCTTAATTAAAAAATATTTATTATTATTTATTTATGCATACAAGGGCTGGCATATAGGCCAGAGGTGTGGGGGGTGGGGGTGGGGTGTGTGTGAGAGAGGATTCATCAGGGACAGAGTGGGGAACAGAACAGGCAGATGGACTGAAGCACACCGCTGAGGGAGCAGTGGGCGGGTCAGGGGAGGTCTGCTGCGCCATATGGGTCAGCTCCCTGGCCGGGTCTCCAGCTCATGCTGCTGTGGCTGCCGACAGCCTCATAGCACTGGCTTCAACCCTCTGAGCCACCAGGGAGGGCCCAGTAGTCCAAGGGCTCCTGGACATAGCAGTGTCCATGTGTGTGGGTTGGTTCTCAATTCGGTTTCATGTCCCACTTATCAGTCTCAGGCTGATAGCAGGCTGTCTGTGTCTCTTTATCTTCTTCGGGATAGAGTAGACTCAACGTAGGTTGTTATTAGGGTGTTCACTGTAAAATTCTTTCCATTTTTCTGTATGTTTGAAATTTTTCATAATATTGGGGGAAAAGGGCGCGCCCTTTCACTGTACAATTTCCACAGTAAAGGCTCAGGTTTCAAACCAAACCAGTTCCAGCAGCTGTAACCCTTGGAGAAAAGATCAAGTTGTAGGGCTGCATGCGGAACGGTCACATTCCTGTAGGATCTGAGATTACGAGCTGTGGGTGCTGGTCTACCATTGCGCCCACTTCACAGCCCAGAAAAGGGATCAGCCTGAAGACCCATTGCCTGGGCCCCAGGGAGGAGCTGTGTGCAGCCTGCGTCATCAACCAGGATCCCCAGTCGCCCCTTCAGGATCCTCGCCTCAGTCTCCCGTGTTCGCTTTCCACGCCAATTTCTGGTTCTCTGCCACCTTTTGTTTGGTCTGGTGAAGAGACGGAGGGCCAGCAGGGGTCGACCTTCGAGCCCCTGGACATCCCTCGCTCCTGCCCTTTTCAGGCCCCGACCGTGTCTCTGCCTCCCTGGGTCTCCCCCACTGTGCCCAGCCCCCCAAACTGTGAGCACCTCCTCTCCCTGACTTCCCGCGTCCTCCACGGACGCGGTCGCGGCTCCGCGTCCCCCGCTCCCGCGGCCGATGTCATAGCTCTCCGCTACCATCAGGTGGCGCACGCGGCCCTCTCTGAGTCACCGAGCGCCCACCCGCCCCCTCCGGGACCCCGCCCCGTCCGGCCGCGGCCCCGC
>NW_004567130.1:9439357-9518875 GCF_000260355.1 Condylura cristata | reverse complement strand
GAGGTTGCCGCGGCAGGACGCTCTGGTCCTGGAGGGAGTCAGGATCGGCCCCGAGGCCGACCCGGCGCCCCAGCTGGGCGGCCGCCTGCTGCTGGTGAGCGCCACCGAGCCGTACGCCCCTGCCCCCTCCAGAGCCCCTCCTCCCGCAGGTCCGACCCTTGTCTTGGACCTGGCTCTGGCAGCCCATGGACCCCTTTCGAGGCTGCCCAGCATTCCAGCTTCCAAGACCCGCGATCTAGATGCCCTTCCTTCCACACTGCCTGCCAGACCCTGGTCTTGCTTCTACGTGCCTCTCTCTCCCGCCTCCCCATGACCCCTCCACCCGCAGATGGACATCGTGGATGCTGAGCAGGAGGTGCCCGTAGAAGGCTGGATTGCAGTGGCATACGTGGGCAAGGAGCAGGCGGCCCAGTTCCACCAGGAGAGTCAGGGCAGCGGCCTGCAGGCCTATCCCAAGGCCCTGATCCAGCAGGTGCAGCGGGTGTTGTGTGTGGGGGAAGGGATTGGAGGAAGGGTCCCGAGGTATCTGCAGACTGAGAGATGGGCCCCCAAGGGAAACCCTGGGCCTGGGCTGGGAGAGGGGCCCCACTTGAGAGAGTTAGTATGGCATAGAAGCAGAGAAGTGGGGAAGCCAGGAGGAGTCAGAAAGATCCATCAGGCTGACAGTACCTGCTGGTTCGTGGGGGATCTGCCCTGCTAGGACCAGGGGAGACCCATCACTTTTTCGGCCCCACAGAGTATCTAGGGGGAGGAATAAGAGTTCTGCCCTTGACCTCAGGAGCTTAAGCCAGTCTTTCCAGGGCAGATGCCCATGGCAGAGTGAGAGCTCAGACCTACCCTGGCCCCCCCCAGGTGGGGGATTAGGACGCAGGCGGATGTGCAGGGTACTAGCGCCATCCTCTGTCCTGCAGATGCGGAGGGCGCTCTTCCTGGGAGCCTCTGCGCTGCTTCTCTTCATCCTGAACCATAATGTGGTCCGAGAGGTAAACCGGAAGAGGCTGTGTGGGTGTGCAGGCCGGGGCACAGGGACCAAGGCCAGCTGACCCTCCTGTCGCCCCACAGCTAGACATATCCCAGCTTCTGTTCAGGCCGGTGATCGTCCTCCATTACTCTTCCAATGTCACCAAGCTGTTGGAGGCCCTGCTGCAGTGAGTTGGGTTTGGGGCTCCAAAGGACTGGGTTGGGGAGCTTGGGTCAGAAAGATGGGTGAGAGGATGGGAAGGAGTGCTCGGACCTGCAGTTGAAGACGAGACGCTGTGGACAGAGGAAAACCCAGATTCCTGACTGACACACTTTTCTCTGGACTTGTGGGTTCCCAACCTGGCTGGTATGAGAGCTAAGAAGCAAGCCAGGAAAAGCTGTGGGAGGCGGGCCTTGCCCCAAGGAACTTGGGGAAGGGCTTCAGAGTGATCCTCTGGGGTACTCTTCCCACAGGGCTGGGGGTGAATGCGCCTGGGCCTCCCCTTCCACGAGCTCTTCCACCTGCCCCTCTGGCTTTTCCTCCCAGGAGGACCCAGGCCACAGCTGAGATCACCAGTGGAGAGTCCCTGTCCGCCAACATCGAGTGGAAGCTGACCCTGTGGACCACCTGCAGCCTCTCCAAGGACGGCTATGGAGGGTGGCAGGACTTGGTGTGCCTGGGAGGCAGTCGTGCCCAGGAGCAGGTGGGTACCTGGAGAGAGGAGCCTCGGGGGTCCCACGTGCCACTCCCCAAATGCTGCGGTCTCAGCCGTGGTGGCCGGGCGCAGCCTCTCCCACCTCCCGGAGTGGGAACCTCGCAGTGCTCCCGCCGGCTCGCTGGCAGCATGTTAGCTGCCGTCACGCCATTCGGCCCGGAAGCCTTCTTCGGCTGCGGAATGGAGTTCAGCCCTGGAGCCTGCCTCGCACAGCTCTCCCGGTCACTTTTTGTTCTGCTGACACTCCAGCACCCCGTGTCATTTACTTGCCTCCACACGGCCCTAGGCCCCTGCTACTAGGCCCGGTCCAGGCCTGGCTTCAAGCGTGAACACCCTCTTCTCTGTCTGCGTCCCCATCTTGCTGAGCCCTCGCAACTCATCATTCCCGCCTTCTTTGAAGCCTTCCTCACAGCCTCAGCACACAGTCCCCTTCTCCCGCTCTGTCCCAACAGGGTCAGGCTCTTCAGCAGGCTCTTGCGACAGCCCACCCTGTGTAAGTGTTGGGGTGCGTGGCTGTCTCCTGAAGGCCAGGGCTGTGTCTGCCAGTCTCTGGATTTATCATGCTCAACATTAAGAGGATTCCAGTGTATTCTGTGTCCGCTAGCATTTCTCCAGTCCCTGCTCTGGAGGGGGCACGTCTGGCCCCTCCCGTGCAGCCTCTAGCAAGTGTTGGCAGACGTGGGCCACGCAGTGCACTTTAAGCCAGGCGGCCTCGGGTTCGGCTCTGGCTCTGAAACCCCAGCTCAGTGATTTCCATCTGAGTGTTTGGTGTCATGTTCCTCGCTTGTGACCAGGATGGACATGGTCACGGGGCTGTTGGCGACTTGTCTGTGGTGGGCTCTGAACAAATGGGCGGTTGCTGGTACTATCTTTACTGTTATGAGTGGTTGACTAAATCAATGGCTGAATAAGTCAGTGCGTACCAAATAACTTTGGAGCTCATAAGACACTTGGGACTTGGTGAGAAGGACAGTGGCGTGTACAAAAGGCCCGTAAGACTCTGGGCCTGCCCTTGAAGGGCTCAAAGGCAAGCAGGGAAGACCTTGGCAGGTCGGCCCAAACAAAACACGTGAACTCCTGTTTGAGCAGCCCGAACTGCAGCTCTGTGGGGGGGCAAGCACTGAGGGCTGGGTGCAGGGATCTTTCTGGAAGAGAAGGGAGCCCCACTGTACCTCCTTCTGGAGGGCAGCCCTCACAGACCTCTGCGGGTTGCTGGCATTTGGTAAGGGGGTGTCAGATGAGAGACTGGGAGGAAGTGTCAGCAGAAAGACTAGAGCTAGGAGGGATCAGGAGGGGAGAAGCCCCAGGAGGCCTGAGGTAGGCACCTGAAAACCTGCAGGTCAGCCTGATGGGTACAGAAGGCAAAGCTGAACAGCCATACTGCCGGCCGGGTGGACCTAACAAGTGTCGGGTGGCCATGGTAGCGGAGAGGGGCTGAGGCAGGCTCTCAACCTTGACCCAGGCCAGTTACCAAGCCCCAGCCTCTGGGAGTCCAGTGCTGCAGCTCCGTCCAGCAGATTTTACCCTGATCTGATGGACAGGCCCTGACCTTGCTCTCCCTCCTCACCTGGAGGTCCCAAACGTGCACTGAGCCACACCCTCCACCCCAGCACTTGCTGGGCTCCTCACGGCCTGGCTCAGCCCTGGGCACATGGGGCCATACCTGGGGAGAGCTGCCAGAGAAGCTGTCCGATTGGGGGGAGAGCACTGAGCTGGTGGTGGGCATGGGGCTGCTCTGGGGGGCAGAGTGAAGGCACTGAGCCGAGCCTAGGGGACACGGAGAGAGCTTCCTGGTGCCACCACACGGGAGGGGAGACAGAGGCACGAGGCCAGGGGAAAGGGTGGGGTGGGGTGGAGGACTGGGCCTCACAGACACCTGTTGGTAATGTCCCTGGGGGTGTCTTTATCTGAGAAGAGCAACCTCTGTGGCATTAGCCCCTCTGACCTGCCAGTCATTTCTCAGCCCCTCTCCCTCCCCCCACACATGGTAATTAAGCTGCAGCAGAGACTGCAGAACAGGGCAGAAAACTACCAGAGCTTGACACACTGACTGGGGTGTGTTTACCGGTCATGACACACGCAGGCCTGAGAGGAGGTGTGCGGGGGGAGCCTGCTGTCTCGCTGTGCCTGAGCCGCTGAGTAGTCAGAGCCTCGCTGCTGTGCATGTGGTGGAGTTAGTCGGGATCAGTGTGGTCCCCCAGGAAACCCGAGGGCCTCAGTCAGGGGGACTGGAGGAATGGCAGAGCTTCCCATTTGGGGAAGAGTGGAAAGCGAGGGGGGCTGAGGAAGCGAGGAGTATGCGGAGAGCGAGGGGGGCTGGAAAGCCCCCGGTGGACAGGCAGAGGGGTCCGGGTCTTCTACGGAGGTGGGAAATGGGGGTGGGGGTGTACTGCGGAGAAGGGTGGCGAGCAGGGGTGCAGCATGACCAAGTTAGCAGTTGAGAGTCCTGGGGTGGCGGGCGGGGTGGGGTGGCGGGCGAGTGTGCTCTGCCTCCTGGGGGGTGAGGCAGCAGGGCCTGGGCCCCTGCGAGGCTTGTGGGTGTTCAGCCTGGAAGCCAGCAGGTGGATGGGGCTGAGAAGCAGACTGGGGGAAGCGTGGATTAGGGGAGGGCGTGGGAAGGTACCAGGGTCCTGGGCTGGGAGTTGGCATGATGGAAACGCTGATGGAAACTTCCACGGGTGCAGAAACAGTGGGTTTGTTGCCTCGAGTGGACTGGGTGGGAGACAGATGCGCTCACCTCACTGCGCAGGGGGCATGGAGGCAGCTGGGTGGCCTTGGGAGCACCCAGAAGAATCCAGAAGCCTGTAGGGACCTGGATGTTGATGGGCCTCACCTGCGTGGTCGGGTGGGGGGTGTGGGGGTGTGGTGTGGGGGGGAAGGACTTACTGGGCCAGAGGGCGGGGCAGCCCTGGCACCCGCGCTCTTCTCCCCAGAAGCCCCTGCAACAGCTGTGGAACGCCATCCTGCTAGTGGCCATGCTCCTGTGCACAGGCCTCGTGGTCCAGGCCCAGCGGCAGGCATCAAGGCAGAGCCAGCGAGAGCCAGGAAGCCAGGTGGGAGCTAGCGCAAGCTGCCCCCCCCACCCCCCCCGCCCCCAGCCCCTGGGCCTGCCCAACTGTGCTTGCCCCACCCCCCACAGGTGGATCTGCTCAAGCGCCGCGTGGTGCAGCGCCTGGCGTCCCTGAAGACCCGGCGCTGCCGTCTGGGCAGGGCAGCCCAAGGCCCCCCGGAGCCTGGCGCCGAGACCTGCGCCGTGTGTCTGGACTATTTCTGCCACAAGCAGGTTAGTGTCCTGGGCAGAGGCTGGTGGTCAGCTGGCCTGTGAGGTTACCTACCCTACTCCTAAAGCCTGGGAACCTGCCCGTCAGGTCCTTCTCTCAGACTCACGAGAGCTGTGGAAAGCAGAACTGGGGGGTGGGGGACAGGCTTAAAGGTTTCAGTTCCCCAGCTCAGATGAGGGCACAGGGCCAGGCATGCCCACCTGGAGGCCTGGTTGTGGCCTAGCCCTTGCCCCCACCCCCAGTGGCTCCGGGTGCTGCCCTGTAAGCATGAATTTCACCGAGACTGTGTGGACCCCTGGCTCATTCTCCAGCAGACCTGCCCGCTGTGCAAATTCAATGTGCTAGGTAAGCACCAAGTAGGGGGCCCTTGGCTGGCTCTGCGGGATCCCCGCCTCACTCTCCTGTTCTTATTTTCCCTCCCCTTCAGGGAACCGTTACTCAGATGATTAGCTGCCCCGCCTGGGTGTCTGCATGTGGGAATGGGCCCCTCCCGTCCGCACCCTGGCCTGGGCTCCTGAAACAGGACCATGGAGTGGACAGTGCTCAGCGGATGGGAGGGTGAAGAGGGGCCTGCCGGCCGAGGGGCGTGCTGCCCCACCCCATCCGCACCGGGAAGGAGCCACCGCCTCCAGGCCAGGATGCTGGGCCCAGACCTGCCAGTCACAGAAGAGAGGTCACCTTGGGACTCTTCTGCAGCCCTGGGGTGTCTGTGTGTGCTCCTCACAGGCATTCCAGAGCCCTGGGCGGGGACCTGGTGGAGAGGGAGTGAGGCAGTGCACTTGTTGCCAGGTCTCTGGGAGCTCTGTGGCCCGCCTATCTGGGCACCCCTGGGGCTGAGGCTGCAGTGGTTGGGTTTTGTGCTTATTTATTCGGGGGGTGGGTAGGGGGGAGGGGCAGCCTGGTCATGGGGGTGAAGACAGTATTCAACCCAGAGACCCCTGCCTAGTCTGCTGCCCTCAGACCTTGGGCACTGGGAGTCACGGGCCCCACTGCCTGTGTCCCTGGGTCGGGCTGGGACCAGGGCCTTAGAGACCACCCAGTCCCATGGTTCTCGGGAGGGCTGCAGGTTGCTGACCAGGATACTTGAAGCCACAAGTCATGTGGTGCATCTTCCAGGGGCATCGTTTTTTAGACTTGGGATGGGGAGGTTTAATATGAAATAAACATGAATATATTTTACATAAGACCTGACATTCGTGTAGATGTGTTAAGATGAACAAGTTGGCTTGGGCTATACTGCTGGTGGGTGGTGGGTTCTACAACGGCCCTGAGGTCTCCCTCTGCCCCTGTGAATGTGCCTCACGTAACCCTGGACGGTGCCTCCAATGGCTTTTACATGGTGAGGTGATGTTACGTGGCAAACA
Organism: Condylura cristata; assembly: GCF_000260355.1. NCBI lineage: Eukaryota > Metazoa > Chordata > Mammalia > Eulipotyphla > Talpidae > Condylura > Condylura cristata. Next base: position 9,512,554 of record NW_004567130.1, on the reverse strand, counting down.
GTTGCCCCCAGGGCCGGGGGAGCCTCACAGGTGGGCCTGCCCTAATCAGGGGAGCCAGTTGCAAGCAGCATTTTCCCTGATGAGTGGAAGAAGAGGCAATCTGAGGAAATCCGAAGGGAATTCAATGCAGTTCTCTCTGACCTGGAGCTCGGAAGCCACACACTAGGAAGGTGAGCTCAGGGCAGCCCTGGCTGACAGTAGTCGGCAGGGCCTCACTCGGACCGCTCCAAGAATCAGAATTCCGCCAGCAAGCAGTGAGCTTACAGGCCGCTCCTCCCGAGACATCAGAAGGGAGTGCAACCTGGCAGGCACTTTGATTTCAGCCTGCTAAGACCCTGAGCGGGAACCGAATCCCAGGCCTGCACTCTGACCTGCGCAACTATGAGCTAACGAAGGCAGAGAGGAGCTGAGCCCCCTCTACGTGGGCGCAGGCTTCCCCCCTCTGAAGGCTGCCTCTTACTCCCTCAGGAACCCCTGGGCTCCAGAGAGGACAGAGTGGGCCCGACCCTGGCGATGCCACCTCAGCTAGTTCCCTCCTGACCTTCTCTCTAAACGGAGGCTTCACCGGGAGGGAGTGGCATGGAAAGCTGGAGTGCCAACCTGGAAGAAGTGCTCAGCAAGCCTCAGAGCCTGGCTTCAGTGAGGTGACACGATGCTTCGTGAGGAAAGTGACTGCTAAGGGCCTGGTGTGCCTGGCAGCATCCTGCGCTGGGTGGACCCGGAGGGACAGGCCTGGAAAAGCCAGAGCTGCCTGGGAGTGACACACTAGTGGGTAGGCCTCATTCTGCCTTCAGTGACCCCTCGGGCTGCAGCTCGGATTCAGAGAAGCACTTGGCGACTCACATTCCTAAAGCTGAGGACTTCCTTGCGGGAGGGAGCGCTGACCTTCACGAGCCCTTAATGTCTTCCTCCCTAGATTGAGAGCTGTGGCGGGGCTCCACATCTGACTGGGGAAGGTATCACTGTCCTCTTCTGCCTGAGCCGGGAGCCCAGCTCCACTCCTTCCTTGCCTCACACTGGGCCCACCGTGGCAGCTGCTCTCTTTCCCCTGCACACTCCTGCCCAGACCCCGCTCATCTCTGCTGCGCATCAGAGTCCATGCTTCCCTGGTCTTTGCCAGGAGACTGAAAGACTTCCCTTCCCCTGATTCAAGTGCCAGAAGCATCTTTTTACCCTCGGTGTGCCCATTTCTCTCACTGCCATGTCAGTGAGGAGGGTGGGAGGTGTCCAGCAGTGAGGGCCCGCAGTGTGCCAGGACTCGCTGGCCAGTGACTCCCGTGGCTGCGCACTCAGTAGCGCCTACCCAGGAAAGAGAAGGAAGGACTCTTCCCTGGGCTCAGCCAGTACCATGAGGCCAAGGTTTCTGTGGGCAGATGGCAGGGCTTTATTACCTCCAGTGGGTTGCCAGCCACCTGCCCGCCAGCCCCCCGCACTGCAGGCTACAGGGGCCGCTCCTGGGGCAGGTGTGCAGAGCCAACCTGGCCCCGGCCCGGTGAGAGTCTCCTTCTCAGCCTGGCCAAGGCCCTCATGGGATTCTGGGTGCAGATGGCCGACTGGGTCATGTCCTCCAGGGGGGACTTGGGAGATCGGCTGCTGGGCTGCAGAGGGGGGGATGCCCGGGATTGGCCTGGCAGGGTCCTGCCCGCACTGGTTGTCCTGCTGCCAGGCAGGTGCCTTCTGCCCAGGGACCTGAGGAAGGATGAGATGGCAAGATTCCCCATGAGTAAGGGCACCAGCTCAACCCAGTCTTCCCCACCTCTGGCAAAGCTTCAACTCACCCTGGGGATGCCCTTGGGAACGTGGCTGGGGGGGAGGTTCCCCGGGTCCCCTTGCTTGAAGGGGCCCAGAGCTGGTCCTGCGGGATCAGCTGCAAAGAAAGGCAAATTCAGAAGGGCCCACTGCACATAGAGTGTCAGACTGGGTTCTGAGTCCCCAGTCACAGGCCATTCTGAGGGGTTGAGAAGTCTTCCAGGGCCATCCCAGCTGCAGGTGAGTGTGGGAAGGCTCCTGGTTGCATTGGAAATAAAGATGTAAAGGGCTAGGGGGTGTCTGGAGCTAGAAGGCACTGGATCTGTTCCCTTTCATGAGCCTTCTGTAAACAGTGAGGCCGAAAGATACACATGGTGCGAGTCCCAGTGACCCCCCATTGTAATCAGGTGGGCCCTCAGCAGGTCTCTCTACTGGGCTGGGGCCTCCTCCAAGTCCCCAAGGACCACCCTTTCAGGTGGGGGAATCCAGGTGCTCACCTTGAGGCCTCCCTGCTGGGCCACCTCCCGAATTTTGGTCAGCATGGACTGGAGTCGCCCATTCTCCTCCTGAAGGACCCGGATGCGGATGTCATTGGCCTGCACCTGCCTCTCCATGTCGTCTGTGATGTTGCCAGAGCCTGTGGAGACAAGCCTCTGGACCTCACTCTGCCAGCTTCTCCTGCGCCCAGTGAGCGGGCCCTTGGACAAGAGGCACGCCAGCCCCAGGCCAGCGAGCCCACAAGTGGGCCGGTACATCGGCCCCCCTCCCCTTCTCCTGGGACACTGCCTCCCCTTCCTATCCCCTCGCTACAGGGAGGTGACCACCACATTGTAGAATTTTGAGAGCTGGATGGGACCTAGCACTCACTGAAGACCTGACAAATAGGTAGGGAAGCGATTCTCTTTCTTCCAAGGTTGCCCATTTTCAGAGTGCATTGTCCAGAGTCACACAGCTGGCCTTTTGCTGCCAGAATTCAACAAGGATGTTCTTTCCCACACCCTCCTTCCGGCTCCGCACCCCCGTGTGGTGTCGCCCACTCGGGTTCTTGGTTTCCTGGTTTGCTAAAGGCGCTGCTGCTGCCTGCCTGGTCAGTAACCGAGATGGCAACAGAGAGCCCAGAGGGCTCTGCGCACTGCCTTGGCCAAACAGCTGAACTGCTGTCCACCTTCGTCACAGCTCTGGGAGGCCTGGGACGAGCGCTTACGTTGCCGGCATCCAGTCCTCACTGACGTGGCTGCTCGGCTCTTCTGCGCAACGGGTCTGGGACACTGAACAGCTGGGCCCGTGCCCCTAGAGCTGGGCCCATGTGTGATCTGTGCGCCACCGCGATGGGCACACACAGGCCACCAAGGTAGCCAGACCTGCACTGGACCCCGCTGTGTAACCCCGGGTAGTCACCGCACCTCTGGGCTCCTGTGTCCTGTCTCCTCAGAGGAGTAGGTAGCACCTGAAGCACCTGTGTGTCATGGGGGCGCTGTAGGGCAGCGCCGCTGGCCACCCCCACCCTGCCACACTGGCTGCAGGCTGGGGGGTTGTAGACCCCAGCGTCCAGGTGTGCTCAGCTGCCTGTCCTAAGCAACCCCACACCCTCCACACCACCCCTAGGCCCCTACTTTGGATTTGGGCCTCAGTAGGCCTGTGCAGGTCTGGGAAGGCCACCAGCAGCCGCTCCCGCTCCCTCAGCTCCACCAGTTCCCGATCCAGCTCCGAGATGGTCAGTTGCAGATCCGTCGTTGCCTGCTCCAGACCTTGTTTCTCCTGCTGCAGACTCTGCAGCAACTCCTGGGGTGGAGGAAGGCTCAGACCTGGCCGGAGGACCAGGTCCTAGGGCCCTTGGGGGACACCTCCAACCCCTCCTCCCCTTAAACATGGGACAGGCCCACAGCCCCTCTGCAGGCAGGGTCTCCTGGGGTGCAAGGGAAGAGAGCCCCAAGCCCTCACCCTGCTCACCCCGCCCACTCCCACCTGCTGGGCCCGGAGCTGGCACCGGCTCTGCTCCCTCTCACTCTGCAGGCTCTGCAGCTGCTCTTCCGCACGAGCCCGCTGGGCCTCAGCCTCGTCCAGACAGCCCTGTAGCTCTTCCCTCTCCCGGTCCAGGCTGTCCAGCTGCTGAAGCAGGGCTCGTTGTTTGGCCTGCAGGGACTGAGTCGGGATGGGCAGGCAGGGAGGCCGTGAGGCTGGCAGGACTAGACATAGCCCATGGGACTAAGGAAGCTATAGCATCTGTGACCCAAGCCTGCTCCCTTGTGCGGTGTCATGGGGAGGTGGGGGGGAGGGGAGGCTGCACACACATGTGCAAAGGAAAAGGCGGGTAGCAGGTGGCAGCAGGCTCAACCCCTGGTTGAGGCTAAGCCCCCAGCTTTCAGACCCCACACCCCTGGAGCAGTTGACTATCAGCCTCCCCTCCTGTTTTTTTCCAGTCTCAGTCTCAGAGTTCTACCTGGGGTCATGGCTCCCCATCAAGCCCTGTGAGGATAAGCTCGGACAGGAGAGCCTCACACGCCCCCTTCTCTAGATGACAGCTCACTGCTCCTGCAGTCACCCCCACCGGGGGCCTTTGCAAGCTTCACTGCCCAGGGCCCAGCAATATCTTGGGCCCCTGTCCTTCCTCTGGCTGATTAGCTGACCACCAGTCACTGGCATGCAATTCAAAGGCCACCCCTCCCAGAAGCCATTCTGGGCCCCCTCGAGCAGATGTGACTGTCCCTCCCTGGGTGGGCGCCTGTAATATTTTCCCCACCCCCTTACTCATCTGGCGGGAGAGCAGTGGAGATGCAACTGCTCTTCCCTGCAGGTGGGGCGCCCCTCCAGAGCAAGGCATCTGGCTCAGACCGTCCAGGCAGGTGAGTCAAACTGGCATGTGCCGGGGAGCAGCGCTCTAGACAGAGCAGCCCCCACCCACCAGTGGAGCCCTCTTCCTGCAGCTACACTGCAGGCCAAGGGCCGGGTCCTCACCTCCTGATGGCGGACCATGCTATCGACTCGGGCCTTCTCCTTGTCCAGCTCTGTGCTGGCCCAGAGGATCTGCTGGCCGGCCCCATCCAGCCGTCCTGCCAGCAGCTGCACCTGCTCCTCCAACTGCTGTACCTGCCTCTCAGCCTCTGCCCTGCGCTCAGCTTCCTCCTGCAGCTGCTGGGCCTTTGTCTCTGCAGGATAGAATGGGTTTGGGACGAGGCAGTGCTGAGGAGCCTGGGTGCCACTCCCTGCACTGCCTCAGACCTGAGGGGTAGGGGTGAGGGGGCACAGCTCATCTCTAAGCTACAGTATTCTCAGTCACAAATGGGGCCTCCCTAGGGGTTAAGTAGCAGCAGCTATAAGCAGCCACTGCAGCAAGAGCTCAATCCCCAGCCAGGGGGGTGACCCACACGGCGCAGCAGACCTCTCCTGTCTCACCCGCTGCTCCCCTCAGCAGTGCGTTTCAGTCCATTTGCCTGTTCTGTTTCCCACTCTGTCTCTGGTGAATCCTCTCACCCCCCACCCCACACACTTCTAGTCTGTACCCCAGTTCTGCATGTATAAATCAATAAATCTTTAAAAAAAAAAATGGAGCTCTGAACCTCACCTGAGATGGGTTCTGAAAATAGAAGGCGCCACCCAGCTCAGCCCTCACCCAACAGGGCCAGTCAGACCCACTCTCCTCACTGGTTCCCTTTGTCTCTAGCCCAGAAGCCCCGGGGCAGTGGTGAAAGGTGCCAACCAAGCTCATCCCAAGCACAGGGCATGTGACCAGGACCACACAGTGGGGCTTCTCACCCATGGCCTGCGTGGACTCCTGCTGCTGCTTCAGCTCCCCCTCCAGAGCGGCCACCTTCATCTTGAGGTCACTTGTGTCTACAGCAGCAAAGAGAGAGAGAAGCTCTTCAGAGGCTCCCTGGGGCTTGGCCAGTGTCTTTGTGCCCAGCGCACCCCGCAGGGCACCGGCAACCATCACTGAGGGCGCAGCCCAGGCTTGAGGGTGAGTACTGAGGGGTCTGTCGGCTCAGCTTCCTGTTGGCTGGCTGCCACGTCGCTACATCTCTCCTGGCCTCAGCGTCCTCCCTGGAGGCAACGGGGAGGCTGAGAAAGGGCCGTGGCTTGCCCACATCACACAGCTCGCACAGCCTCAGTGGGTGCCCTTTCAGGTGCCGGAGCTGCATCGCTTTGCTGAAAGGCTTCCCCAAGCGAAAGAGGCCATGCTGCTTGGCTGGTGGTGCGAGGGGAACAAGCACCCCCAGAGACACGGTCCCCAGGACCCCGCTCCCTTGTGCCTCTGAAGGGACAACGCCGAGACACTTGTTCACTTGTTCTACATATAGATTCCAGTGTTCCCGGGGGGACTTCGTTCCACGAGGCTGCTGGTTTGAGGCCTGCCGCTCTCTGGGCCACCCTGTACGCCTCGCCAGCTTCCCAGCCGGGGTCTCCTCCACAGCCGACTTGCACCTGCCGCCCTATCTCAGGGCCTGCTTTGGGAAGAGCCGGTGCTGAGGCTGCAGCAAAGCCCAGGCCTCTGTGCCTCTGGGGTACAGACCTGTGAGAAGTTGCTGCTTGTCACACTCCCATCTGGTCAGGTGCTGCTTGGCCTTGTCCGCCTGCTGCTGCCGCTCCCTCTGCTCCCGCTCCACTGCCTGCTCCAGCTCCCCGATCTGCTTCCTCAGGCCAGCCTTCTGGCCCTCAGCCTCCTCCAGCTGGGCCCTGAGAGACCCAACAAGCTGAGTGAGGGCCCCCATGTGCTTAGTGAGGCCGGTCAGGTCTTTGCTCTGCTCTTTAGCCCAGTGGCCCACAGTGGCAGCTGGCAGCGGCTTGAGCCCCATCCTGTCCTGCACCAGCTGATGAAACTGGCCTAAGGACGAGGGCAAGTTCTGGCTCTGACACAAGCTGATGAGCACCTTGCCGACCTCCTGCAGGCTACCCTGGACACTGACACATGCATCGCAGGGCACCAGGGCCGTCTCCACTGTCTGGGAGTGGACACTCCTGGTATTTTCCATGGTCCGGGCTGGACACTGTAGGGCAGTGCTGACTGGAAGGCTGCCAGGCTCTTGGCTGGTCTGGGGCAAGTCTGGCATTGGGGAGGGGGACTTGATGAACTTGGCAGTCACAAATTCAGGCCTCTTGGCTGGCTCGCCCTTGGCTGTGGGCTTGGAAGTAGGATTCTCTCCTTGGTTTGCCTTTTTCTGTGATGGGGTAAAAAAAAAAAGGTGGGAAGAAGGTGAACGAGACAGGCCTAGAAGATAACCAGTTTACATTCCCTTGGATGTCATCTGACACCTAAGTAATGGAGAGAATCTTCTCGCAGGCCCTTGGCTTGCCCCAGGCCTCCTCTGTTGGCCTCCTAGGCTCTGTGCAGTTAAAGCTCGGTGCTGGGAGGGTGACTGTGTCAGCCACAGCTATTGGTTATGAAGTTCTTACTTCACTATTGTTCTCATGTCACCATAGCTACTGTCAGTTTCCGTTTCCTCCCCACTATCAGCTGTTAGCTGGGTGGGTGTGAAGACTAGGTGTTAACCCATAACAAGTGGAGCTCTATTGACAGCATTACCCAACAGTGCCCTGAGAGGTAAGCGTCCCACTGAATACATGAACAAAGTGAGGTTCAGAGCAGGCAGGCATTTTCCAGGGTCAGGTAGCCTAGACTACAACAGCCTCAAAGTCTGTAGTGCTGTTATGTTACCTGTGCCCTGGTTGGAAGGTTCCAGAATGGACACTGTCCTTGGGCAGCAAGGATGCAGTGCACACGTGGTGCACACGGAGCTGAGGCGGGGCAGATGGTGTGAGGCGCCGGGGGGTGGGGTAGACTGACCCACCTGGAGCGCCAGCGGCTGGTAGAGCATGCCTAGCCTCAGCAGGCTGTTCCAGAAGCGCCGCACTGTAAGCCCCACGGACATACAGGGTCCTGCCGCTCGCACGGGGGGCATTATCTGCTCCGAGTCAAGGTTCTCCAAATAGCTTGCACAGCTCTGAAGCAGTAACAGGAGCCTGTGGGTAGAGATGCCAGGGTAGACTGGGCACATTGTGCCCTTCTGCTACACAACCAGCAAGCTTTGGTCTGGGGAACTGGCCCAGGCCTCAGGGAACTTGGGGTGTCTCAGAATATCCTCTACTGGGCCAGCTTCAAACCCAACCCAGGGGCCACCTCCTCCAGGAAGACCACCGTGGCCCCCAGGTTTAACTTCAGGGCATCTTCTGGACTTCCTGGGTGGCACATTTCTGTCTGGCTACCCCCCACTGGACTGTGATTCTCTGGGAGGCCAGGCTTTGCTTCAGTTGTAGCCTGTGTGCTGGAGAGTGCCGTTGGGGGCTGCCTACAGCACGTCAGCAACCCTCCACTAGACGGCAGAGCTGAGACCCCGAGGGACTAGGCCTGCTCAGCACCCAGGATAGGCAAGCACTTGGTAAAGGGCAGAGTGTGGCCCTGACAGAGCCCTATGCTCCCACAAGTGAGCCCTCTTGCTGGGAGGCCACTTTGCTGTCTGCATTATCTTCATCCTTAGCCCTGATCCCATCCTGGACATGAGCTTGAACACTGCCAAACTCCATACCCTGAGCTCTGTCTCCAGGGCTACCAGGCTGGTCTAGGTCTCAGCCCCAGCAGCTCCTGCCAGGAGGATGTTCCAGCTAATTCAGCCAGAGGTGAGAAGAGGGGCCAGGTGGAGGGTGGGAAGAGATGTCTGCAACAGCTTCCAGTGGGGTGGGGGATGGGTAAGCTGGGGCTTAAGGGTGAGGAAGGAAGGCATTTCTGTACTTAACATACACTCAGTCCCTCAAAGGTTACAAACGGTGCCTCCAGACCTCTGAGGGGCTAGCAGCCCTCTCTGTCACTGAGCAAATCATCCCAAAACTCCTGGGGTCCCTGCCTTTTGGGCCTCCATGACTTCCTTAGCTTATAAGGTTTTGAGCACATGGAGCCTGGGTTATGGTCCCCGGGAAGAGGAAGGCTGATGGCCACATTAACTTAAATGACGATGTAGAAGTGTGTGTGGGGGGGGGAAGGGGGCGCTGTGAGGGAGTCTGCCGGCCTCCTCCCAGCAGGGCCTGGAGCTGGAAAACACATCCCGTGTCTGGCCCTGTGACACGAAGAGGGAATAGCACAGCCCACAAGCTGCCAGGAAGAGGAGCCGAGGATGGAAACTCTGAGCAGCAGCTGTGGTCCCCACGGCACAGAAAGCCTGAGGAGGCAGCTGCAGTGGCCACAGAGGCAGCAGTCAGAGCTGCTGTGCCATGCAGAACAGCAGCCCAGCGTGGCCAGCGACTCCTGAGGGTGGCAGGGATAGGACGGCATAGCACCGCACACACCACCAGGTGAGAGCCCTGAGAGGGTGCCCCGCTGACCTGGCACTAACAGGTGACATCTCAGAGCTACATCACCACTGGTGGGGACGCTGCAGGTGCTGCTGGTGTAAGGGGCAGGGACCAATATCCTGAGACCACCAGGTTTGGTCAAGGCCCTCACCTGTCAATGACCAGCTCCAGCAGCACGGCATGGGCCAGCTGTGTGAACTCGGGGTCACCAGGCACGTGGTCATAGTGCTCTAGCAGAGCCACCATGTCCAGGTCACAGGCCACACGGTCAGGGAACTTCCAGGAGGGGAAGCGCACGGGCCCAGCACGGGAGGACACGTCCACGATGGCGCCCTGCAGGTCGGTGAGGTCCTTGCGCAGGCTGTCCATGCAGTCCTGGCTGCCCAGCAGGTGTGCCATCCTCACAGCTCCTGGGGCGGGCAGAGAGGAGCCCATTAGCCAGAGCCTCACAGCCACCGTGAGGGGAGTCTCCTAAACCCTCCCTCTGCCCTGTTAATGCTAGGCCGAAAGCCTACCTTAGCTCCTGGGGAGAGGTCTGTTCCCTGGTCCCAGGCCCCCAGGCTCTTGAGGATCCAGTTGTGGGTGACCTCCGGAGGCTCCCTCTCACCGCCCCCTACCCTGAGCCTACACTAATTCCTTTGTTCCACACGTACCTCTAAAAGTCGGTATGTGCAACTGTCAACTGAGAAGGAGTTGTACCTACATGCTGGGGTACGCTGGCCATGCCAGCCACTGTCTCCCACCTGGGCCGCTGCAGCAGCTTCCAGCTGGGCCACAGCTCTGACCCACTGTATCTCCAGAGATCTGGGCTAAACCCTATATGACCATGTCGCACTGGCCCACAACCGCTGGGGGCTCCCTGTGGGTCTAGAAAGAAAAGTCACCTCTGGATATACTCCTCACACCCTCTATACTACCCCTGAATCTGCCTATCTATCTCCTCCCTCTGATTCGTGCTTCTTCTGTCCAGTCCCCATCACCTGGCTCGTTCCTGTCATCCTTCAGGGCTCTTGGATATCACCTTTTCCAGAAAGCCTTTCTTGGGCATCCTCCAGGCTGGGTCAGATAACCTCTTGGAGGTCCCCCATCCCAGCCCTGATTACTCTCTGCTGGAATGGCCTTCCCTCTCCAAGCAAGGTCCACAGTCTAAGTCCCTGTGGCATCCACAGAGGGCCTCCCTGGTGACCTAAGGGTTAAGCCCATCCCTGGCCAGGGGGCAAAAACCCAAATATGGCACCGCAGACCTCTCCTGTCTCCCCGCTGCTCCCCTCAGCAGTGTACTTCAGGAAATCTACCTGTTCTGCTCCCCACTCTGTCTCTGGTGAATCTTCTCACCCCTGCACCTCTAGCTTCCACAAAATGAATAAACAAATATAATTTTTGAAAAATGGAATCCATAAAGAAAATTTTTAATACATTGACTTTGGTGGAAAATAAGTCATAAGGTGTTAGAGAGGAAAATCTGAAAATCTGTATGATCTCAATCACTCTGATCACAGGGGGCCTTTTATCTTGCTACGGAGAATACATCTCTCTGAGCCCCAGCTGCCTCAGCTATAAAATGGGAACAAGGCCCCAATCAGGTCTGTGGTGGCAAGTCCTCGGCAGGTGTCCATTTACAAAGTGCTCAGGCCAAGCCAGGCGCCAATGAAAGCCCACAGACAGCGGAGATCACGGTGATCGATATTACGAGCAGAGACAAGGCCGAAGATTGTCCTCATTGGAGCTGGTGGCTGGCTTCGGCACCTCTCCTTGTCCCCATGGCCTGCATAGCCGGTTCCTTGTGCACCTGGAGCCTGTGGCCCAGGAGCCGTGGACTGGTCTGGACAAAGCCCTCATGGCCTTGACTCAGCAGGGGGAGGACAGTGACACAGCTGTGGCCCCACTGTGGCTCACGTGTGGTGGGGACTTTACCCTCTGCTGCTGGTGTCAAAGCCTGCCCTCTGCTCACATCTGGGCAGCGTAGTAAATGCTAAATTCTGGCTCCTCCCACGCTGAGGCAGGGCTCCTTAGCCGGTGGGCTTGTAGCAGCTCTTCCTGATTCACAGCCCCTCCCTGAAATGCTGGGACTGCTCGGCAGCATTGAGGCCCTGGCACACCCTCTTGAACCCACTTTCCTCAACAACCTCCAGCCCCAGCAAGGTGAGGCCTGGCTGGGTGCTGCTCTTCCCCCAACCCTATATCTGACCCCAAGATCCCTCATCTCAGAAAGCTGCACGGCCACTGAGCAAACCTCTACCTATGTGTGGGCATGTTGGTGAATCGCCTTCCCTTGACCCCCCTATCCAAACTCCTGGAGCTGCCAACTCTACGTTCAGACACACAGAGAACGCACCTCTGTCATCGGCACTGCTCTACACACCATCTCCCGAAACCACTGCCTGTAGCTGCCCTCCTAAGGAGCCACCTTCTTCCCTCTGCTCGGTGCTACCTGGTCCACCTGTCTGGGTAGCCAGAGGGGTCATTTTCAAAGGTAGATCTGCCCCCTGCTGAAACCCTTTATGTTTTCTTCAGCACGAGCCTAGAACACCTCCCTGGGCTCCGGCCGGCCCGGCTGTGTGGTCTGTCTCCATCTCCTCACCACCCAGAATGTGCCCCTCCCCATACTTCCTCCTGATGAGGCATCTCCCTTGAATCACCGGACCAGGTGGGATCCCTGTTACACACTCTTAGAGTTTTTTTTCCTCCACACTCTTGTTTTTTTTCCTCCCTGCACTGGCACTGAACCACTATTTGAGTAATTATTTGTGGAGGGGCAGACTGCTTCCTGAGAGTGCATGGATTGTCTTTGAGTTCAGTGCAGTATGACCTGGCCACGTGGGGCTACCGACCTGAGCCCAGAGGTGCTGGGAAGCTCAGAGGTGGTGCAGGCCCAACTGGTCTCCCCCACCGGGCTGGGCCCTGTCCTCACCTCTCTCTGTGCCGTCGCCTGTCTGTGGAGCTGAGTGTCTGAGTGTGTCCAGCTCTCAGGCTGGCCTGCGGTGCTGGGCTCAGGAGAGGCTCATCATCCAGGCGCCTTGATTCCCGTCTCCTGCGTGGGGCTGGCTCTGAGCAACTCTTCAGTCCCTGCGATGCATGAAGGCAATACTGGTGGTTGAAGGAGAGGAGGGCTTCCTTGGAGGCAGGGAGGAGGCTGTTCAGAAAGAAGGGAAGGATGCCCGGGGCTTGAGGCGGGGGTGAGGGAAAGGGAGGGGCTTGCATGCCTGGAGCCTGAGCACAGAGGCACGCTTCAGTGTTCTAGCTCTGGCTGCAGGACCCACGGCATGCCACTTCCACAAATCTGCCTCCTTTATACAGATAAGGAATTCGAGGTTCTGAAAAGCTAGGGGGCTTGCCCCTGGTCACACAGAGCTAGGATTCTTGATTCTAGCACCTCTGCTCTATCCTCAGGCCATGCTGCTTCTAGAGCAGACTGTTCCAGAGAAATATAATTCAAGTCACTCAATGGACTTCAAATTTTGTACTAGACACATTAAAGTAAAATCAAACTGGTAAAGTTAATAATATATCTTTTTTTAACCCAAAATACCCCAAGTATCATCACTTCAGTCTGAAAATAATACAAAAATTTAGGGATATTTTTTCTGCTTAAGTCTCAAAATCCAGTGTCTATTTGATATTTGTTGACTAGGCAACTGTCTCATGAGATAGTGCTACCCAGAAGATTTTATATCCCCAAGGAATGAAGCAGAAAAACAAACAAAAACAAAAACCAGAATGAAGTATTCTGGGTTTCCTTCCTAGAATGGGAGGAAGGAAATAAGTAAGGCAAGCAAGAAGCCCCACCCAGGTAAGAGGCAAATTCAGGTGTCAAAACACATCGAACTCCAGAGCTTTCTTGTGAAGATACTAAGAAACAGTAACCTGGGCCTTCCCTGGTGGTGCAACAGGTTAAAATGCAGCACATGAAGCTACTGTAGCCACTGCACCATGGGTTCTATCCCTCCAGGGAGGTGACCCACATGGTGTGGCAGACCTGTCCTGACCTGTCCGCTGCTCCCTTTAGCAGTGTATTCCAGTAGTCTGCTTGTTCTGCTCCCCACTCTGTCTCTGGTGAATCCTCTCACCCTACCGGGCACCTCTGGCCTGTACCCTAGTTCTGTATGTATAAATAAACAAATCTTTTTAAAAAAGAAACATTGCTGCTTTATTTACAATTGGAAAGACATGGAAATAACCCAAATGCCCAAAAGTGGATGACTGGGTTAAAAAGATGTGGTACATATACACAATGGAATATTACTCAGCAACCAAAAAAAAAATAAACACATGCCTTTTGCAGCAACAGGGTGGAACTGGAAGGGATCATGCTTAGCGAAATAAGCCAGAAAGAAAAGGAAAAATACCAGATGGTTTCACTCATAGCAGGAGTATAAAGGACCAGGGGAGAAAATAATAATAATAGTAATAATAATAATAATGAACAACTATATACTAGAGACATTTTACGGGGGTGGAATAGGGAATGGGATCAAAAACAGTGGGAGGAGGGAAGTGCATTGGACTATGGTGATGGCACATGGGTGATTTGGTGATGGGAAGCCCATGGGGATTACAACTGAGATGGAAAAAGGCACAAAATGATGTCAATAAATTATTATATTATTATATATAAAAAAGACAAAAAAGAAACATTAATCTGTTTATCTTCACTTGGACTCTGCTTCTGATAAGCAATAACATAGGGCAAAATATCAAGAATATAAAAAGGAAAACAGAATACCGAACAATATCTAAGCTTAACTCATGTCATTTCTTCTGAAGTTAGGGTTTTGTAGATTTAAGCATGGGCCAAGCATCACTTAATGTGGGAGAATTTGACATGGGCTTTCCCTGTAATCCTGGGGCTGTGCAAGCGGTCAGCCTAAACTTACACTGCTCCTGAGATCGCAGAGGTGATGACACTTATCGAAGCAATGCCCCTCTGAATTAGGAGAAGCCAATTTCCTTGAACTTAAAGCTGACTTTGATGAAGACAAAGTCTGTCCACTTCTGTTCAGCATTCAAGCCCTTTCCTGCTAGCTCTTGGGTCCTGTGTCCCTGCTATAGGTTACATTTTCTACCTGGTCAGTGTACCCACTAAGATTCAAGGTCAGCACCATGTAAACACTTTGGGAACACTAAAGCTGTTTATATGGCCATCTCTGACTCGGAATTGTTAATAGTGTGGAATACTGGGACATAGCAGGAACCACATGAAGGCAGGGGATTACCCGCCAGTAAATGCAGAGAAGGGGCCTCTCTGGTGGTGCAAGGGATTAAAACACCACATTATGAAACTCTCCGAAGCCACTGCAGCACGAGTTCGATCCCCAGCCAGGGAGGTGACCCACATGGGATGGCAGACCTCTCCTGATTCCACCCATCCCCTCGCTGCTCCCCTCAACAGTGTACTTGGTCTGTTTGCCTGTTCTGTCCCCCACTCTGTCTCTGGTGAATCCTCTCACAGCCCCAGTACCTCTGGCTTATACCCCAGTTCTATAACTAAATATTTTTTAAAAATAATAATTGCAGTGGATTGTCATTTCAAAATGACAAAAATAATAATTGGAGTGGATTGTCATTTCAACTATGAACTTCATTGTCCTTCATTGTTTCATACAAGAAACAAACGTAAAGTACCTATTTTATGGCACAGGGTGAGATAATGGGTAGGAAACTTGGGAGAGCCTCTCTTCCTACCACTCTCCCATTTCACAGCCGAAGAAAGTGAAGTCTAGGCAAGGGCTTGGAGTTGGTCCACATTCCAGAGTTAAAAGGAGAGGAGAGGTAACTCAGGAGAGGAAGAGAAGGCTGAGGTGTGCCTTCGGGAGGCACCTGTGGTAGGGAGGAGGGGAGCCTAAAGCAGCCCAGAATTGAGATGGTACAGGGGGCCTTGAGGGCGGGATACGGACCAGAAAGGCATGCCCACAGGAAAAGGGACCAGTAAGGAAAGAAGGCGCGCGTCCTGGAGGAGGTGGGCCAGAAACAAAAGTGGCGGCACAGGGAGTAGGAGGTGGGGCTTTGAGGAGGCGGACCCGACAGGGGGTGGTCTCCAAAAAGAGGCCAATAGCGGGAAGTGGGGGATCCAGAAGGCGGGTCACTAGAGAATGAGGAACCCGCCTGCGGAGTAAGGGGTGGGCTGGGGGCGCCGTGTGGGCGCGGGGCCGTCCGAAGGGTGAACGTCTCACCAGTCTCCGGGGTCGCAGCCTCAGCCCCTGTTTCTGGTCGGCCCATGGAACTGCACCCGGCGCGCCTGCAGCTCCTGGGATCCACAGCAAATCTAGCCTGGCTCCCCGGCTGCTGCCATGACAACGGCATCGCGCCAGCATCACCCGCGGGCTAGGGGCGGGAAGTGCGTCACGGAGAGGGGGCAGTCCCGGAAGTGCGTCAGCCTCGCCCTGGCGGCGACTCACTCGGCGGCCGCCATCTTGCGAGCTTGCGGTATCATCGGTGCAGGGCACCGTCCTTGATCTCATCGCGGTTCACCGACAAAGAGGCGGACTGGCAGCCCTCAGCGTCGCAGTCATGCCGGCCGGACCCGTGCAGGCGGTGCCCCCACCGCCGCCGGTGGCCACCGAGCCCAAACAGGTACTGCGTTCCCTGCACTTCGACCGGCGGCCGAAGCCTAGGCCCAGGCCCTCCTCTCCGGCGCGGGCGCCTCTCACTTGCACGGGAAGAAGTGGCTGCTTGGAAGGGGGCCTGGAGGGATTGCAAGTCCCAGAAGGCTGCGCGCGTTCGGCGCGGCGCTGCCTTCTAGTAGCCACGCAGCGGTCTACAACGGTGGTTCTCCAAATGTGGTTCGCGACCAGCAGCGTCAGCATCACTTAGGGGTTTATTAGGAATGAGAAAGCTCCACCCCAGACCTTCTAAATAGTAACGTGAATTTTAGCAAGACCCCAGGGTGGTTCATTAAAGTTTGAGAAATACTGGCCCAGCCCACCCCCCGGTCTTTGTGACATTTGGCCCTTCAGCCCCATTGACCGCCTCCGCTCCCTCGGGCTTTGCCCAGTTATTCCGAATTTCCCAAGCTCGGTGATAGATTTTTGAATGTTCACTCGCAGCGGCTGTTCGGTGCTGCTTTTAAGTCAGACATTGTGTCAGGCACCGATGTTAATGAAATGCGTGGACCCAACCTCTGCCTTGGGTTGCTTATGGACTAGTGGAGAGACATGAACATTCAGCATATGTTTACTGCCCAATTACAGCAAGTGATGTGATTCCAGCCAGTCCTTAAGTATTCACAGTCAGCTCGGGTGGAGGTGTATGTACATAAATAATTGCAGGTGTCCTATGCCTTATGTTAGAATACCAGGTACAAAGGATCGGTCATCAGCATCACTTTTGATAGGGGGTGGGGGGAGAGTAAGGGAGGCAAAGCCCTTAGGAACAAAACTATATTACTTTTAGAAAGGCAGGTAAGAGTTTACCAGATAGATGGTTTGGGAAGGGTAATAGTTAAAATTTAGAAAATACTTTCCATAGAAAACAATACATACATATTTATGTAAAATATGTGTCATATTTAATGTGTGAACACTGCTGTGGGTTCAGAATACAGCTGGGGCCTTGACAGGAGGTCCATGCCCTTACATTTACTTAGGTGCCTGCTTCAGCACTTTTCCCATTCACTGGAGAAATAAATGGAAATGCAAGGCAGTAGTGCAGAGACAACAAGGTAGGAACCAGTTAGTAAACAAACAGGTGTGAGTGAGCATAGGGTTGGAGATTGGTAATTGGAAAAGCAATTATGAAGATTCAGATTTTCCCTAGTAGACATTAATGAGAAAAGGATGAGTTTTAAGCTAGATAGTAACATGTTAATGTTTCAGAAACTCAGGCAGGCAAGCAAGGATGTGGAGAAATACTAGAAAGACAAAAGTTGAGTGACTTTATTCAAAAGACGCCGAGGACAGGGCCTAGATTTTGGCAGAGAGATGGGGAAAGCTCGTGTGACAAAGTGATTGAAGTGCAGGCTTTCAGCCACCACTGGTCCTGTCACTTGCGCCATTCCTCAGTTCTGTCATCTGTAAAATGGAGGTGATAAAGCTACTTACCACACAGCATGTAGGGCTAATTAATATGGTAAAATTGCTTAGGAAAATACATGAACCCTACTTTGTGTTTAATATTTGAATGTGCAGACTGAGAGAGGGAGAGGAAGCCCAGTTTCTGAGCTGGATACCTAGTTGCATTCATGAGGAGAGTATTTAGAAATGAATGGCCCAGGAATCAGTGGGATTGAAAGCCTCGTAGTGCATGAGAGTGATCCCAGATAGTTTGGGTAGGATTATTGAGCCCAGAGTTGGTAGGAGAAGTGGAAGCCATGGTTGTGAACATCTGATAAGGACCTGAATACTGTGAAGAGAACCAAAAATAGAATTTAGGGGCTCTTAGAGGGAAGAAGGCAGCAGCAGAAAGGAACAGAGCAGGGAAGAACCTTTTTTCTAAGATGAGAGACTTGACCTTTGTTTACTAAGGGAAGCAGGTGGTGAAGAAAGAATATTGCTACTGATGGGACAAATTATTGCATTCCAGTGGAGTTTCACAAAACATTTTGCATAGACAGTGGTTAGACTGGAATGAATACAGAGGAAAAGGGCATTCAAGGCAAAAGGAGCTGCCAGCAAGGAGTTTCCTGTTTCTTTATTCAGCAAACAATCATTAATTATCTCCTGCCAGGCACATCCCTGGGTATGGGAATACAAGCATGGCTTCTGGATTCTGGAGCTTGGTTTCTCAGAATGTAGTCAGAGCCCTTTTTGCATCTGAACCCCCTTAAACACATGGTGAAAGTGCAGATTTTCTGTGTCACCGAGGCGTTTTAGGTGAGGGAACCAGAGAAGCTGTTTTCTTTAATTGGTTCCCTGAGGTGTCTTGTGCAAACACATTGTAGATTAGGCAACTGCTTTTCTGGAACAGAGGGGCCAGAACCTGAGGCGAGTCTCTGAGAGAGTCTGTAATCGGCGAGTCTCTGAGAGTCTGTACTCGTAGGGGAGTTTTAAAGGTGGGAATCCAGACCCAACCAGCAGCTTGAAAGACTTTATTTCCTTTTCCTGTTTTCACAGCCCCCAGAAGAAGAAGCATCTTCAAAGGAGGATTCTACCCCTTCCAAGCCAGTGGTGGGGATTATTTATCCTCCTCCAGAGGTCAGGAATATCGTTGACAAGACTGCCAGCTTTGTGGCCAGGTAACATAGCTGTTTCACCCATGTGGGACAGAAGCGGATTTTAACATAAAATCTGGGTTTTCAAAGAGAAGAGTTGTCAGCTTAGGCCTGAAGCTACAACATGCCCCTTACGTAAGTCGCAGGCAGCACTAGCATCCCCAGGACACCATGGCAGTGGTAGTGTGTGTCACACCCTGCCAGAGAGTCACCAGAAAACTTTACTTCCATAACAGGCCCACAGAAATGCCTAGATGCCTGTGTCTGAGCTCCTGGCCTGAGGGAGACAGAAGAGGGAGTTAATCATTCTCATTGTGTAAATGCCATATTCCTCAGCCTCAGGTGACCCATCTGCAAAAATGGAATCACTTGCTAGCCCAGGGTTGTTGTGAGGTAATAGGACTGAATGCAGGTTAGGCTCATCCTAACAGGGATCAACTGACTTCTGAGGTGGCCCGGAAATCTATCTTCATTTAGTCCAAGTTCCTCTCTCCCCCATCTGTTTATACATGCTCACACCTCAGTTGGAATCTTCTTGAAAGACAGTTGGTCCCAGAGGTCAAGGTGGCCCCTAGTTTAGGGTGTTTAAATTATTCTTCTGGTCCTCCCTGGTTGCCTAGGGTTTAACTTCACCGCTGTCACCTCTGTGACCTGAGATTGATCCCTGTTCAGGGAGGTGACACATGTACAGCAGACCTCTCCCTTCTTGCCTGCTGCTTCCCTCACCAATGTGTTTCAGTCGATCTGCCTGTTCTATTCCTGACTCTGTCTCTTGTGAATCCTCTCACCTCCCTGAGCCTCTGGCCTGTATCCCAATTCTTCTATACAAAAATAAATAAATCTTAAAAAGATTTAAGTGCAATGGATTAAAGCACAGCAGTATGAAGCT
Organism: Condylura cristata; assembly: GCF_000260355.1. Taxonomy (NCBI): domain Eukaryota; kingdom Metazoa; phylum Chordata; class Mammalia; order Eulipotyphla; family Talpidae; genus Condylura; species Condylura cristata. The sequence continues at coordinate 9,493,493 of NW_004567130.1, read as the reverse complement.
ATCCGCAGCCACTGTAGCACGAGTTTGATCCCTGACCCACATGGGGTGGCAGACCTCTCCTGTCTCGCCCCTCAGCAGTGTATTTTAGTCAGTCTGCTGCTCTGCTCCCCACTTTGTCTCTGGTGAATCCTCTCAACCCCAACACCTCTGGTCTACTCCAGTTCTTGTATGCTAAGTAAATAAATCTTTTTTTTTAAAAAGTAAATTAAGTAGGTCCTTAATCGAGCTTGAGCTGCAGTGGCTTGGATAGCATTAACCCGTAGACCCGTTTTAAACTAAATAATGTATTCCTTTAACAGCCACAGGTCACATCCAGCCTATACTTCTCTTTTAAACTTAAGTTAGTTGGAGTTTACACAATAAATCTGGATTTCTGGCTTCTCTTGACAAACTGGACAAACTTCCGTGGAGCCATAGCTACCTTGAGTAGAGTGCTGCCCTGGCTCAGAGGATAAGCTCTCCGGGGACCCAGGCCTTTCTTCCCTGAGGAGCAGTCCCACCACACTACATCACCTCCAAAGAAGCTTCCTCTGGTGGTGTCTTTTGTTGTGTCAAGCTCCATGCAGATTCATCACATCACATTTCAGGGCTGGCCTCAGTAGTGGTTAAAACTGCTCTGTGTGACTGAACTTGACCAATCACAAAGGGTTTGTGTTTATGACAGTTCTGTCTGAGAGCAAGCTCCCCCTTTTCCACAACAGGGTAAAGAGGAAAGCATGTTGGGGCAGGAATCACCACAATCTCACTACCATAGCAGTTTTTACCAGCTGCTTTTATTTTTCCTGTTTCCTTCTGGCCCTTGGCATCCTTTCTCTACATCCTTGGCACACTAGCAGTTACACTTTCACATCCTGCTTTTCCCTCGCCATGTCGCCAGCGTTCTGTGTTGCTCCTCGTCTCCTGGTGCACCATGGGAGGATGCTCGGTGTTGAGGTGATGGGCCCTTTCACTTAGTTGTCTCTATTGTTTCCTTTGAAGTTGTTTCCAACAGCAGAGGAAGCTGTGGGGAAGTCTCTGAGCATTTACTTTGCCTTTTAAATTGTTTCCTTAGAAGAAAATTTGTGGCACAATTCTGGCTGAAGAGCACTTTTATGATTTTAAAAGTATTTTCCCAAGTGATTTTCCAGTAATTTTGTGTCAACCTCTGTTGCTACAGGAATGAATAGGTTCCCTTAAAAAATCTTTATATCCACATCTCTAGATCTGTTTTTGCTACATCTAGATCTGTCATGATGCTTGAAGATGACTTTTTTTATAGGCATGTCTAAAATCTGTGAACTTGGCTTTTGTTTACATTTCAATGAAGGGACAGACCAGCATCTCACTCTGGGATAAAGCAAGCTCTCAGGGACCTCTGCTTTACTTCTGCTCAGTTCACACGTATTGGCTGATGGATTATAACAGTGAAAATTTGCAACCAAGTGTGGATTTCCAAAAGAAGTTTTTTAAAATTTAGGTTAGCTCTTCCCTGGGTTTTTCAGTCAAGAAACGGAAGTGGAAATTACCCTTAAAAAGTCCCACCAGGCCCTCCCTGGTGGCGCAGCGGGTTAAAGCACAGCACTAAGAAGCTAAAGCCACTTCTGCATGAGTTCGATTCCCGCCTGCCCCGGAGGTGACCACATGGTGTGGCAGACCTCTCCTGACCCGCCCGCTGCTCCCCTCAGCAGTGTACTTCGTCGATCTGCCTGTTCTGCTCCCCACTCTGTCTCTGGTGAAGCCTCTCACCCTCCGCATCTCTGGCCTGTACCCCAGTTCTGTATGAATAAATAAATAAATCTTTAAAAAAAAAAAAAAAAAAGTCCCACCAACTGGGTTGAGTCAGAATCATGTCCTTTCCTGCTGAAATGTATTCCTTGTGTTGGAAAATATAATTCCAAAATTAACTTTGCTAATGCACCAGGATAACTTGGAAAGAACTGCCTGCCTTCTTTGTCTTTTAGATCATTCCCAGATGTAGTCAAGTTTTGGCAAGGGGAGGCCGTGATAGAAGAGACAGCCATAGCCCCTTTTTCTAGCTGCTCTTTCTCTGCCCTGGGCGTTTGCTGGGTCTGGTGACCTAGTTTAGTGGTGTTTAGCTGAGTGCTCACCCTCCTCCTTGTGTGTGGTGTGCATTATTCGTGGGACGGGAGGAATGCTTCTCCCCCAGGCCTGCAGTTCTAGTTGCGCTGCTCATTGTGTCGTATTGAGACCTCATGGTGTTAGTCACGCTACGAGTGTGACCAGAACTTGCTGAGGAGCTAGCCTGGGTGTTGATGACCAACACAGTGGCACTGATTGTTATAGCTGATCTCGGGCACACCACTGCCTACCTCCTGCTGGGCATACACGTTGGAGAGAGAGGGGCGACCTGGCTGCGCTCTCCCAGGCTGACCCTCGATGGGCTGGGCATCTCTGAGTTCAGGGCCCTGGTTGGGAATTGCAGTCCCTATAGACAACTCCTGACACACTGGTCCTTTTGACTGGGATAACCTGTTAGCCTTTGTAGGAGTAAGAACCCTTTGCATTTGCAGGCTATGTTTAAAAAAAGGTTAAAAAAAAATAGATTCAGAAAAACTTGGCAACTCCTTTAATCTTCTCAGTACTTCAGGATTAAGAGGGAAGATAGTGTTATCCACGTGTAAAATGGAGGCAAAGAGAAGTTTGGTGGTGTGGCCAGGTAATGTGGATGCAAAACTTGAACATGTCCTTGCCGTGCGACTTCAAAGTTACCACACAGACACAGGTTCTCTACATATGTGCAGCACCTTGGAATGTTATCTGAACTCTTTAAACGTCAGGTTTCTCTAAACAGCATGAGATACATTTTGTCATCATCCTGAGGTTTTCAAAAGTCACACAAGCCCTCTGGATCACCCAACCCTGTTGCCTGAATGTCTCGTTCACAGCAGCGCAGCTCTCGGTTTTACGAGTGCCATCCTGCCTGTGTGGGCCTCACCCAGTAGTGATGAGGTAACATTAGACACTATTTGGACAAAATAGTAATCAGATTGTTTAATTTTTCTTTTCTTTTTCTTTTTTCCCCTCAGTTCTGGTTATGCCCCGGACAGAGCATCACTGTGTCTTTAACACCTCTCTGGCACTTAGTCATCCCCCTTTTTAGCTAAGAACCGGCCTCAGTTTCAGTAAATATTAAGTAATTTTACTTTGTTTACATTGTATTTAATTTTATGACTACCTGTTGTTAGTAAGCCCTTCATCAGTGTTTATAGAAAGGAAATAATAACACACGTAGTTTTGGAATAGCAAAACTGGCAGAGGAGCTGCAGGATTGATGGAGCGCTGGGACGCCTGTGGTAGAGGAGGCCCGGGCAGGCCAAGCAAGGCAGGTGACGCTGGCCTCTGGCACTAGGAGACTCCAGAAGAATCTGTGCTTGCTGAGGGACAGGCTAACCTGCTGATGGGCCGTGACAACAAAGGGTTCGATTGGGCTGTGGTCTGAGTCTAAGCAGATGTTAATTCTTCTTTATTTTAACTCCTAGAAATGGACCTGAATTTGAAGCTAGAATACGACAGAATGAGATCAACAACCCCAAGTTCAACTTCCTGAACCCCAATGACCCTTATCATGCCTACTACCGCCACAAGGTCAGCGAGTTCAAAGAGGGGAAGGCACAGGAGCCCTCGGCCGCCATTCCCAAGGTTATGCAGCAGCAGCAGCAAGCCGCCCAGCAGCAACTACCCCAGAAGGTTGGCGCCCCTCCCTTTGTTTACTTGCCCAGAACCGGGGGGAGGTGAAGAGGATGCACTTCTGCTATTCAGGTCTCTCCTACCCAGGGAGAGGCGTGGGGTTGCCCACCCCATCTTACAAGGCCAACACGAGGCTTTGCAAAGTACTTGCTGGCGGCACTCCCAGCACTGCTCGTTGAGCCTGTGTGCAGTGCGTTAAGGAGCCATGTCTCATTGCTACTTCAAGGAGGCTGCAGAAGGAATCTGGCAGCGTGACCATAAGTATGCATGAGAAATCTGAGGCTTGGGGAAGTATGATTTACTCAAGGGCAGAGTCAGCCCCTACTTTGCCTTGAATATGATATGGGTACATTGTTGTGAGGTGACCAGTGGGCAGTTTTTCTGCCAATCCTTCCCCCTCCCCCCCCGTTTTGCCTTTCTAGGGCCCCTCCATCTGGCTCACTCTCATTCCTCCAGTCCTGTGCTGGTGCATTGACACCTAGGACCTGTAAGGGTTGTCTTTGTGTAGGCCTGGACTGGCCCCTTCACTTTGCTTTACTCCTGAAGCATGTGGTGAAGGCCGCCTCTGTTTTACTGTGGGAGGTAAAGGTTGACGTGGGTTCTAAGCCCTTACATTGCAATTTATTAGTTCTAGGCTCAGGCTACCCATTTCCGTATCTACAGAAAGGGATCACAGTACCTCTTCTGTCCATCTCATAGTTCATCTGGAGGTCAAATGAAGTGATAAGCCTGGAGCTATTCTGTCCAGTAGGGACTTTTATTCACACGTACAGGCCATTGTGTCCTCCAAATCCTTTGGGAAACTCTATTCCTGTTGAATCTTCTGGCCCCTGGTTTTGTCTCTGTTTCAACACAGGAACAGAGATAACAGAGGGCATGAGCTGACTCCAAGCTATTCAGGGAGTTGAGGCCACATTTGTCTTGGAAATACATATTCTTAAATGTTAGGGATCGCACACCACATGCCAGTGGTGTGCACAGAATGTAGAAGCATAGATGCCACCCCAAAGAGGTGTGCTCTCGAGCCCGTAGGCACTGCCTTTGGCCTCACACCCCTCTGTGTCTTAGGTACAAGCCCAGGTGATCCAAGAGACCATTGTGCCCAAGGAGCCCCCTCCAGAGTTTGAATTCATCGCAGACCCCCCATCCATATCGGCCTTCGACCTGGACGTCGTGAAGCTGACTGCTCAGTTTGTAGCCAGGAACGGGCGCCAGTTTTTGACCCAGCTGATGCAGAAAGAGCAGCGCAACTATCAGTTTGACTTCCTCCGCCCACAGCACAGCCTTTTCAACTACTTCACAAAGCTGGTGGAACAGTATACGAAGGTGCCAGGGCCAGGCGGGCTGGGGTGCGGGCCAGTGAAGGAAGGTACTGCACTGTATGCACTCTGCACTGTCTCTCAGGATACTGCACATGTCAGAAATTCCAGTTCCTTGTAAAACCTTGATTTCTATTCAGTCATTCCTTTTAAGTGCAACATAAACTGCTGTTCTAAAGAGAAATGTGTGATTGATCCCTGCACTAGATGAGTGCCCGTTATGTGAAAAGACCAGAGGTGTTAGCTGTTTTTAAACATACTTCAATTTTCGTAGCCTTGCACAGGGCCTGAGAAGAAGCAAAGTCTTAACTGTTGCCTTTCATTACCTAATTGTTTCCTTACAAGACCCCATGAGGGAAATGTTTCACCCCCATCATATAGTAGCAGAAACAGGTTTAGAAAGGCGAGGTCACTTAACTCGTAGTCTCTCGGCTTGTGAATGACTGTGCTAAGATAGAAACCAAGTCAGAAATAATTTAATAGGAAGTGGGAAACAATTTAACTGAAGTTTGCCAATGTTTATGGAGTTCATAGATGTGTAGCATCTTATATAACCCCTAATAATCTATAATGTAGCTGCTGTTAGACTTTACCGATGAGGCAGCTGAGACTCAGAGAGGTTCATTTGGCCAGCTAGGAGGTCTCAGAGCTGCAGCTGGGCAGTTGTATCCAGGCCTTAAGATTTCAATTATCCTATATGATTACAATCAAGAATCTGAACTGGTTTAAAAATAATCATATTTTTAACTTATTGCGAAGTACACTGGTGTAGATTTATCTAGGGCACTTTTTTTTAGTACACATGTAGTGAGGTGGGCTTTCCTTTTTAGTGGCATAACTAGAAACAATGTTAAAGACCTGATTTGAAAGCACTCAGTTTCTTTTGAGGCAATTATTGTTAGTATATAACTAGAAAGAATTGTAAAAATGTGTGTTTAGAGAACCACCAAATCCAGAAACTGGTAGAGTAGTAGAACAACAAACATTGAAGTTTCAAGGTTTGCTGTAATTACATAGATCGACTTAAGGCGGGTTCTGGTTTAATTACCGCAGTGGACTGCTTCCAGGGTCAAAGGTAGCCAGAACCCTTTTTATTCTGTTACGTCCTGTTCTTTCCCCCTCTAAACTTTGGTATTAACATTTAGGACTCTTAACCTGAGGGCCCAGAGTCTGTCTCCAGCCATGTGGAGCTCAAGGCGTAGAGAGATTCCTGAGATAGAATTACAGGGGCTTGCGGTGGGCAGTCACACTATTAGGGCAGTTGGAATGACTTTTGAACAAAGCCAGTGTTCATTCAGCAAAGGTACATTGAGTGTCAGATAGTATTCCAGTGTTAGAGATACGATACTGGACAACAAACACAAATCCCCATCTTCTGGAGTTTCTAATCTAGTTAAGGGTAGATAAGCACAATGTCAGATAAGCACAATGTCAGTCTGTACCAGATGATGAAAAATAGAGAAAAAGAAAGGAGGGGCCCTCCCTCGTAGTGCAACTGGTTGGAGCACAGAGCTATGAGTCTGTCCTCAGTCACTGCAGGATGAGTTCGATCCCCGGCCAGGAAGGTGGCCCACATGGTGTGGCCTGCCCGCTGCTCCTCTCAGCGGTGTATGTCATGTGATCGGCCTGTTCTGCCCCACTCTGTCTTTGGTGAATCCCCTCACCCCCACACCTCTGGTTTGTACCCCAGCTCCTGTATGCATCAATCAATCAGTCAAAAAAAAAAAAGGAGGATGGAAATCTAGAGAAATGGGCTGACTAGTGTAAGCAGGGTGGTCAGGGGAGACCTAGTAGCATCACGGGATAAAAGTAGATGAAAAGCAGACTGATACTGTGCTCATCGGTTTTCCATACTTTCCTGCTCATTCTTACAGAAGCCTTTTCAGTTGTCAGTACCAACGTTAAGTAGTGGTGTCATCATTTTATAGCAGGAAGACTAAGTGACAGAGGTGAATGACTTGCCCAAAGCCATGCAGCCAGTGGCCATGGCAGTAGGACCAGTTCCCGTACTTGCCTTCTGTACCTTCCGCAGACCCAGGAAGACTGCCTCTTCGACCTCTGTTGTGCTGCACTGACTGATGCTTTGACTCATCTGTGTTTCAGATCTTGATTCCACCCAAAGGTCTATTTACAAAACTCAAGAAAGAGGCTGAGAACCCCCGAGAAGTTTTGGACCAGGTGAATGGATTTTCTTGTAAACATTTACGTAGGGTACAGGTTACACTCTGTGGGTTCTTTCCTGTGTTTGGAAATATTCCTGAGGCAGTGCCTTACCACGTTCTAGACTTAGGGGCAGCGGAGAGAAGGCCTTGTGGCTACAAGCTGGAGAGACCTGGACTCTGCTCCCACTAGTTTCTGCTTTGGGCTCCATTAAGCCACCTGTTCTTAGTTTCTCTGGTGGCAGGTGCCTTTTGAAGTTGCAGGTTTCCAGAGGGCAAAGAGAAGGCTTACCAGTGCCTTGTGAAGCCTCTTCCCCTCGGCCTTTCAGCCTGCTGCTCCTTATGTGGGCACTCAGTTGTTACACAGACTTCCTGGGAGGAGACTTTGTTACTCTGAGTTCAGAGTACTTTGCCAACTCAAGTAGAAAACTGAGGTTATAACAAATGGCTGACCTTGGGGCCCAGACAGAAGATTGCTGTGGCGTTTCAAATTTCATCTTGTCTAAACTCAGCCTGGGTGAAACCAATGCTGATACTATCTGGTTTACTCTAGGAAGTTCTTGTGGGTAGAGCAACCTGTTTTGAAGGAGATACTGGCTTTGGTGAAAGCTGGGGGTGACAGCGTTATTGTGAGCAGATCCCGACTCAGCTCAGTACCGGTCTGTTTGCCTCCCTTCAGGTGTGTTACCGTGTGGAGTGGGCCAAGTTCCAGGAGCGTGAGAGGAAGAAAGAAGAGGAGGAGAAGGAGAAGGAGCGGGTAGCTTATGCACAGATTGACTGGCACGATTTTGTGGTGGTGGAAACAGTAGACTTCCAACCCAGTGAGCAAGGTAGGTCTATAAAGAAGGGACTCTAGGTGGGGGCCAGGAGTTTGGAGCTATCCCGGAGACCTCATCCAGGAGGAGCAGAATCCCTCAGAGGATTCATCAGTGTCTGGTTCATTTCTGCCCCCCAGAAGACTTCAGGCTCTACCATATTGCCCCAGTTAAGCCCAATTCAGCAAATATTTACTGTGCCAGACCTGGGTGGACCTCTGGATAAAGCAGCAAAATCGGGCAGCCCCAGCCATTGGAAAGGTCACGGTCGGAGAGTGAGAGTAGAGGGGTCTTCAGTGAGTACTGCCTTTGGAGCTTGCCTTCTGACTCTGGCTCACCCTCTGCCAGGGAACTTCCCACCTCCCACCACCCCGGAGGAGCTGGGTGCCCGGATCCTCATTCAAGAACGCTATGAGAAGTTTGGGGAGAGTGAGGAGGTTGAGATGGAGGTTGAATCTGATGAGGAGGATGAAAAACAGGAGAAGACAGAGGAAACTCCTTCCCAGCTGGACCAGGACACCCAAGTGCAAGACATGGATGAGGTATATCTGTGGGAGGAGGGCCTTTGTGACGGCCATTTCCTCCAGAGCCCAAGTAGCTGGGAGTGTCTGATGGAGCCCTGGGGCCCAGCACCCTGGTGAGCCTGGGAAGGAAGTGTGGGCTGTGGATAGGCTCTCCTCGCTGTGTGGCTGCCCAGGCCCAGCTAGCACAGAGCCTCTTTCCAGCTCAGACAACAGAGAATCATTCACAAACAAGGATCTGAAAGCTGTGTGGGCAGGCCATATGCTGTGGCCTCCTGCTTTGCCTAAAGGCTCTCCCCGCCATCACCCCCATACTAGCTCTCACTTGGGAAACTCCCTCCATCTCGTGGTTTGGTGCATTTGAGCTTGGGCTCAAATGATCAGCAGTCCCCAGAGTTTTTCTAACTGTAGCCGGTGTGCCTGGGCCACCTCTGCCCGCATTGAGCCATGCCCTCAAAGCAGACTGAGTCTCCAGAGCCAAGCTGCTCTCCTCCCCTTGGAAAGAATTTGTGTGCAGCCTGAGAAGAAAGGGCCCCAGTGTCTGTGGGAATTGACTTTTTCTCTCCCTCCCAGCATTGCTTGGTGAGCGACTACCATTGAGTGCTGGCTTACCCCTCACACCCCACCCCAGCATGTTAAGTGCCCTTGGCCTCCCGGGACCGCCTGGTGCCAGCTGTTGGAAATGCCTGGGTGGAGCATTAGCACCACAGCCCCAGAACTCCCATTCATGTTGTGAGGAAGCAGCTTGGCTGGCTGCCGGCTGGCCTCGGCCGCCCTGGAAGGCCGAGCACATGCACTCTGGCAGGAACCTAAGGCTTCTTGCCACCCTGCAGGCCAACAGCTTTCAGCTTCAGCTTCAGGGAGGTGGCTTCTCAGCTTCCCTCTTGAATTGGACTCTGTTTTACTTTTCAGGGTTCTGATGATGAAGAAGAAGGGCAGAAAGTGCCCCCACCCCCAGAGACACCCATGCCTCCACCTCTGCCCCCAACTCCAGACCAGGTCATTGTTCGGAAAGACTATGACCCTAAGGGTAAGGCCTGCTGTTCTGCTCTTGTGTGTTTTCACACCTGTCCATCTAGAACCGCTTGAGGTGGCCTTTTATCAAAGCCTTGATGACCTGTCTTTGGTCATCTTTGGTCATCTCTTGTAACCTGGCAACAGTGTTAGGTACAGCATGACACTGAATGAATATATCTGGCTGTCTTAACCCAGATTACCACCAAGTGTTCTCACTTAAACATCTATTTTCTTTTAGCTTCCAAACCCCTGCCTCCAGCCCCTGCTCCAGATGAGTATCTTGTGTCCCCCATCACGGGGGAGAAGATCCCTGCTAGCAAAATGCAGGAACACATGCGCATTGGGCTTCTGGACCCTCGGTGGTTGGAGCAGCGAGATCGCTCCATTCGAGAGAAGCAGAGCGATGATGAGGTGTATGCACCAGGTGAGGTGGGGCTTTCCCACTCAGTCCATGCCTTTCTCTGACTCGTTCCTGACTGACTTAGGCCCATGGAAATCTCCAGGTTAGAGTTAAATTACTTTAAACAGACAGCAAACTTGAGGCTTTTAAGGGTAGGTGCAGCCTAGTATGTTGCAAAAGATCTCTCCGTTTCTAGGTGGGCACCTGATTGGCTGGCATGTGCCTGCTGACATCTCAATAGTGAGATCTGGTTATAGCTGGGAAGGATGCTCATTCTGGGGGCTGTCTTAGAATGAACGGCCCTGGTCATTTAGAAATGAAATAAGGTGGTTTTGTGACAGCTGTGTGAAAAGCAGCACCATAGAAGGAAGCTGCCCCCGAGGCAGGAGACCAGACTCTTAGTCGTGTCTCTGCTGCTTGCCACTTGTGCGGCCCCGTCCTCCCAGTTGCCTTTCCGGTCACTGCCTTTATAAGTTACGGGGTTGAACAAGCTCCGGCTTGCGGGCTTAGTGCTGCTGGTTGGCACCTTGCTGAAGCTTAGACTGGAGTGCGGTGTTGAGGTTCATGCTCAGCCTCGTCCTGTGGCATAAGCCTTTACCATGCACACCGGGAAAACTGCTTTGTTGGAGGGACACCTCATTTAGTTTCCTTTTCTGTCCCTGGCCTCTGTTCTGTGACTGTGTCCAGGTCTGGATATTGAGAGCAGCTTGAAACAGTTGGCCGAGCGGCGTACCGATATCTTTGGTGTAGAAGAAACAGCCATTGGTAAGAAGATTGGCGAGGAAGAGATTCAAAAGCCAGAGGAAAAGGTGCAGTTCACATGAATCCCTTTGCCTTCCCTGCCCTCACACTCCCATATTGAGCTCAGTCCAGGAGCTCTGATAAGCAATGACTTCGTTTTCCCTTGCAGGTGACCTGGGATGGCCATTCTGGCAGTATGGCCCGGACCCAGCAGGCTGCACAGGCCAATATCACCCTACAGGAGCAGATCGAGGCCATCCACAAGGCCAAGGGTCTAGTGCCAGAAGATGACACCAAGGAGAAGATTGGGCCTAGCAAACCCAATGAAATCCCCCAGCAACCACCACCTCCGTCTTCAGCTACCAACATTCCCAGCTCAGCCCCACCTATTACCTCTGTGCCCCGGCCACCTGCGGTGAGCTGGCAGCTGTCTTATGACTGAATTTTTAGAGCTTGGTTCTTGAAGCAGGACTCCCTTGGCAACTGCTTTATAGTGGGGTTTGAGTGTTGAGTGTCAAGTTGAAAGAGAAAGGACCCTTTTAATGCAAGTGGCACTCGCTAGCCTTATCTTCCAGTTGTGTGGGCAGATTGGAACAGGGAGGGAGGCAAGTGGCACTGTGAGAGCAGGGTTGGGGCAGAGAAGGCCTACTGGACTTAATGGGTCTTTGAGGACTGCTGGCCTGCTTCCAGGAGGCTGAATTGAGGTCAGCCTCTTCCTGTGGCTATCAGTGTTTGTCACTTGTAACTGATTGAGTCCCAGGCAGAAAGAGTATTGTCCTGGGTGTCTCTCAGTGCATTTCCTGTCAGAGCCCACCATGAGGCCATGGTCTTTCAACCCCCGGGGTAAGTTGGAGTTGTCCAGCCCTTAGCCTGAGGTGGCTAGTTGCCAGCTGTGTGTACCCTTGAAGTTCAGCCTTGGCTTCCTCTGATCTGTGGGCCTCTCCTTCCCCACCCCTCCCTGCAGATGCCGCCTCCCGTTCGCACTACGGTTGTGTCTGCGGTACCTGTCATGCCTCGGCCTCCAATGGCATCTGTCGTCCGACTGCCCCCTGGCTCGGTGATCGCCCCCATGCCACCCATCATCCATGCACCCAGGATCAACGTGGTGCCCATGCCTCCCTCAGCTCCTCCTATCATGGCACCCCGTCCACCCCCCATGATTGTGCCAACAGGTCAGTGCCTCTCATGTTGCTTGCTGCGTCATTAGGTGAGGGACTGCAGGCCAAGCACTGCACAGAACAGTGACTGATGGTGCTATCCACCGTTTGTTTCAGCTGGGGTCATCCCAGAGGAAATCCTTAGCTTCCCCATGTGTGAAATTCCTGAATGGAGAACTGGAGAGCCAGAACTCTTGGGGAAAGGAGAGACTGATGTGGCCCTGGACAGGTTAGCCCTGGACACCTAGGGTCTGTATGCCCCCAGAGGGGTCAGGCCCTGGGCAGGTGCAGAGGCCTGGCAGTCTGCTGGTTCCAGACCCATCAATCAGTCCTGCCCCTCCTGCAGTCCCTGCTGCCCAGTATGGACAGCCTGCCAGGGAACCTGATGCATGCCAGACTATGCAAGGAATGGCACTTTACACCTCTGGCCGGAGACAGGAATCCTTCGCAGTCTCTCACTTCTCACCAGCCTCAGGTCCTGGGCCCCTTCAAACGAACTGCTTCCTCTGTCCTTGCAGCCTTTGTACCTGCTCCTCCTGTGGCACCTGTCCCAGCTCCAGCCCCAATGCCTCCTGTTCACCCCCCGCCTCCCATGGAGGATGAGCCTACCTCCAAGAAACTAAAGACAGAGGACAGTCTCATGCCTGAGGAGGAGTTTCTACGTAGAAACAAGGTATCTCGTCCCAGAGTGCTGGCTGTGGCCTGGAGTGTCTAGTTGGGGTGGGTTCGGGTCCTGCCCCAGTCTCACACTGCTGGGCTACCCTATTTCCAGGTTTTGATTTGTGGGCCTCAGTTAGTCAGTGGAGGCCTGTGAGGGCATTCATGCACCCACTAGATGTGGGGTCACAAGTTAGAGCGGCAGAAGTATTGGTGGTCCCTGTGGTGTGAACTGTTGCTGTGGAGTCCAGCAGGGAGACTCAGCTGCTCAGGCAGCAGCACTTGGGTGAGAAAGGAGCCCCGGGCACCTGAGGAAATCTTGGTGCAGTCTTAATATCTTTGCGGCCTTATCTGTGGGGATTAGATTTGTGCCTGTGGGGATCCTGTCGGGGTGCTAGAATTGAGGAAAGAACCTCAGCACTGCTGGAGCTCAGAAGGCACCAGTCAGGAGACAGAAACAGACCTAGCCCTATTACCCCAGGGCATTTGACCAAGCCTTTTGTTGTTTTGCCTTTTTTTCCTTTTTATTGTTTCCATTTCTCTAGCACCCACATACTAAGCGCCAGAGTAGAGCCACACAGATACAGGCGCTTGTCCATTTAATGCTCACAGCAGTACTGCTCAGCGGTTGTGCTGGGTCACATTTCAGACGTGGTATTAAGGCTCAGGAAGACTTAGAGTTGATAATCCAGGTCTTCTGACCTCACAGTTCATATGCTTTTCTGCTGTAACGTGTCTGGGATTTGTAAAGCATTTTCGTGTTACTTTTTTGGTTCTAGAGTCACTAGGGACAGGGCAGGAATCATTTTAAAGGAGAGAACCACAAGTGGTCAGTAGTGAATCTGGGGGCAGAATTCAGGAGTCCAGATAGACAGATGACACCGTGTGGACTGGCTCCGGGACAGTAGAGCTTGGGTTCACATTGATGCAGAGCTCCCTGGGCATAATGACCACCTCCTCTTTTCCAGGGTCCAGTGTCTATCAAAGTCCAGGTGCCCAACATGCAGGATAAGACAGAATGGAAACTGAATGGGCAGGTGCTGGTCTTCACTCTTCCACTCACAGACCAGGTATGAGTTGCTGCTGCCAGCTGGCATCTGGTGCAGGGGAACCATGGAGTCAGGAATAGCTTCCTCCAGTTGGCGTTAGCAAGGGCATGAATGACCTCTCCTTGATCTCACAGGTCTCTGTCATCAAGGTGAAGATTCATGAGGCTACAGGCATGCCTGCAGGGAAACAGAAGCTGCAGTATGAGGTGAGCCAGGGAGCCCATGGTCTTGAGCTTTGGGCCCCAAAGCTTTTGTCATCTCAGAAGCTAAATTCACTATGGAAATACAGAAGTGGGGAGGAGTGGGTGTCGCCTTCTGAATTGTCCCACAAGTGATGAGGCTGGCTGAGAGCTCCCGGGCAGGTTAGCCTGACAGGGTGAGCTCTGACGGGCTCATAATGGAGTTCACAAAATTCTGCCTTGACAACTGGAGTCAAGAACTAGTGGTCGAGTGGGTTTCTGGCCCTGTGGGGAGCCACCCCCTCGTATGGTCTCATATAGCCCGATTCCATGTGTGGAAATGGAGGTAAGAATCCAGCTCAGCCTAATTCCCACCAGGTTGCACAAACTGTTGTGTTCTCCTTCTTGGAACTCCTGTAGAGCCCCACTCTGACCCTGTTTCCTTTTCTATGAAATGAAGCTATTGAACTCTGTGATCTTTAAATCTCTAAAGGTCTGTGATTTGGCTTCAGAATTCCATGGGGTTGGTTAGGACCAGCTTCTTGGGGAGATAATCTTTGAGCCAAGTGTTTAAAAAGGAGAAGAACTTGGTTGGTGGGAGGGAAAATGAAATGTGGGAGGAGCCAGAGATTTCTGGTCCCCCTAGGCTTTATCCCTGACCTTTCCACAAGTTCTTGTGCTTGCTCAGTTCAAGGGTGAACAGACATTGGGAGTGATGAGGCTGCACAGTGTGCTCATAGCCAGGCTGCCTCTTGCTGAGATGCACTGTCTGTTTTCCAGGGCATCTTCATCAAGGATTCCAACTCACTGGCCTACTACAATATGGCGAATGGCGCCATCATCCACCTGGCCCTCAAGGAGAGAGGCGGGAGGAAGAAGTAGAGAAAAACCAACTGTCAGGTCCTGGCCGCTGCCATTTTTCCTCTGCTGCCCCCCATTTCCTTTCCCAGACCCAGAAGCCCCTGCCTGTATACTTGTCCTCTTACTGAGTTTGGAAATCCACATTGTCCTGCAGTTCCTTCCCCTGACTCTCTTCCTGCATTGATAAAGTGACAGGGCTTTCTAAGCCTTTTCTTCCCATTTGTCTCTGGAATATGTTTGTTGTAAGGGTCTTGATTTGAGGGGTTTGTTTCTTTGGGCAGCCCACAAGGAAGAGTGAGCCCATGGAGGTCATGCTGGATAGTGCCATAGTGCTAGGTGGCACTTGGTTGACAGAATGTGGTGGTGATGGTCATTTGTCATTTGTATCTTGCCTTGGGCTAATAAATCTCATGGTTTCTTTTTTTGTGAAATTGATGTCAAGGTTTATCCTTTGGCCCCGTCTAGACCCTAGGCCCTGAAGACATGGCACACTGCCTTGTGACACCTCTTCAGCTCTGAGGAATTATGGGGCTTTTAGCTAAATTCTTGGCACCATTAAATTTTTGAGGAATCTTAGAATCTTCTTCCCTAAAATAATTTTTTTAAGATTTGTGTTTATAATGCCCATTATAAGTCATTTGGACCTTCCAGAGTTATAGCTGCCACATTTAAGGAGATGTCTTCAACAGTCATGACCAGAATTCAAGAACAGGTGAGATGCAGTTCCAGCACCAGGGCAGCCAAGGGACACAAACATGAGACTCAGAGAGTGGTTTCCTACAGGCCTGGAGTCGCCCATCACCTGACTGGCTCTGTGGGTTGCAGGTTGCATACTCTGTGGATACAGTAATGATGAGGTATTTTAAGAAAAGAAAAAAAATTTTTTTTTTAAATTTTCTTAGATTTATTTATGCATACAAGAACCGGGGTATAGGCCAGAGGTGTTGGGGGTGGGGTGGGTGAGAGGATTCACCAGAGACAGTGTAGGGAGCAGAACAGGTAGTTCGACTAAAATTGCTGAGGGGAATAGTGGGTAAGACAGGAGGGGTCTGCTGCACCATGATCCCTGGCCGGGGATCAACTCGGGTTTTGGTGGCTGCCAATATTTCATGGTGCTGCCCTTTAACCCGATGCACCATTAGGGAGAGCCCAGTATTCTTACTTTAAAAATACTTAATTGTGCGGCCCTCCCTGGTGGCGCAGCGGGTTAAAGCACAGCACTGAGAAGCCAACGCCACTTCTGCATAAGTTCGATTCCCGCCTGCCCCGGAGGTGACCACATGGCGTGGCAGACCTCTCCTGACCCGCCCGCTGCTCCCCTCAGCAGTGTACTTCGTCGATCTGCCTGTTCTGTTCCCCACTCTGTCTCTGGTGAAGCCTCTCGCCACCCCTGAGCCTCTGGCCTGTACTCCAGTTCTGTATGAACAAATAAATAAATCTTAAAAAAAAAAAAATACTTAATTGTACCAATGACTTAGCTGTTCAAAGGGCTATAAAATTTAATTTGCTCCTTGTGTTAGGCGCTTTATCAGTCTTAACTCATGTAGCCTTCATGTGAAATTCCTGTTTTACACATAGAGGCACAGAGGGGGTGAGTTGCTTGCCTATAGTCATGCAGTAAGGTGATGAATAAAAAGTGTGTGCAAAACATTTGTCACCATCTTTGTACCCCTAGGAAGGGCCAGGCCTCCGTGCTTATTTTTAGAGTTGTCTTCACAAGAAGACAAGTGCTGCTGTGGGTGTTTGGAGGGGGAAGGTGAGAGCCTGATGGTAGCTCTTACAAACCTAAAGCTGATTTCATTTTGAAGATCTCAGATGTATTTATCCCCTAA
This sequence comes from Condylura cristata, assembly GCF_000260355.1. Taxonomy (NCBI): domain Eukaryota; kingdom Metazoa; phylum Chordata; class Mammalia; order Eulipotyphla; family Talpidae; genus Condylura; species Condylura cristata. The sequence continues at coordinate 9,477,099 of NW_004567130.1, read as the reverse complement.
AAATTTCCTGTGCCCTTTCTTTGTAGTCCTTCACTTTGCTCTTCTACTTACTTCATGAGGTCATTTCTAGGCTCAGAGGAATGAGGTCGTTCTCAAGATGACAAAACCAGTACTCTAGTCGTCCTAACCCTTTTTTCCCTCAGCCAAGCTCAAAGCTGCTAACTCCAGACCGAGGTAGTACACACAGACCCCTGTGATGCCAGCTGTTGTCTCCATTATAAACTGCTGGATCTCTCACATCTTAAGCTTGGTCTGTGGGATGCTATTCTTCACCCCATGTGACATTTGTGCCACAGCAGGAATTTGGCTTCCTGAGGTGTCTCCATGGTGCAGGTACAGAAAGTGAGCAAACTGCCGGTTGCTTCTCCGTGGGCGGACTGAAAATCCCTCTGAACACTACCTGGGCATCATGCCAAAAGGGCCAGGAGATGTGAGGGAGTCCCACACTCTGAGCTTCCCTTTCTTGCTGGGACTGGCTCTGGGGGTAGGGGCAGGTTGTGGTGTCAGGGTACTCCCCTCCACAGGCTGGCATATCCTGTAGAGCCTCTGTGACTTCAGGCCAGGAATGCCACTGGGCGGAATGTGAGTGAATGGGTCCTTTGAGCCGTGCTCTCGGGCCCGGGCCCAGTTTCCCGGAGCTCCTGAATGAGCATCTGTCTTGACTGCGGTGTTGCAGAATGCCCATTGGCGAGGCAGCCTTGTCACCATCAGTGGCTGCAGACCTCGCTTATGACCCGGCACTTTGCTCTTCTTGCTTAGGGCCCGAAGCATACAGGCAGTGCCTTGGTGTTTACAGAGCTGCTTGCACAGCTTTTTGACCCTTACTTCAGTCACCACTGTTTATAGATGAGGTGGGATACCCAACGTCACAGAATTGGTGAGGAGACCAATAAAATGTAGACCTGTTTTGCTTCTTAAAATGATATATTAGAGAACATACAGAAAAGTTTTTATTAGATTCTGTTAGAGTATATTTTAAAGTGGTAATTGTTATATAGCAATCCTTTATGTAACCCTTAATTTATCTTTGTAATTCAGAAATTAAAAAGGCAAAATACAATATAGCTCATGTCTACAGACAGTATATAAGATTTTTAGAAGTGTACTTTTTAAAATTTTTTAAAGTAAGTCAATATAATATCTCAAAGTTAAATATTAACTACCTGATTTGGGGATTTGTTTTTAACTGTCATTTTTTATTAACATAAGCAAATTCTAGGAGTTGTAGAATCCATGAAGCAGGACAAAATACACACTTATTACTTATAATTACAGAAATATTACTGTTGACCAAGTACAACCAAGCCAATCATTATTCCCTGTTGAGGTTGTGGTGATTAGTGTATACCTACGTCCTGGTCTAGAGATGATACATAGGGAATCAGCTGTCTCACCATTGAGCAGAAGCTACCAGAAGAGTCATCTGTTGTGTGGATGTGTGAAGGGAAGATGTGAGACTGCAGCTGTTGCCATGAGAGACTAGCTTGAGGATGAAGCAACCACAGGAAGGAGAACAGAAAAAGAAAAAGACCTACAGCTCCAATGATAGCTTAGACTGAGAGCTCTGGGTCAAATTGTTCCTGAAATTTTAGCCTATGAATTTTTTTAAGCTATGGAACCCACAAAATGGGTTGAACCCATTTGAATTTTATTTTCTGTTGGACCAAAAGATTCTTAACTTACCCTCAGTGTTGGGGTAAAGAAACTTTATAGTTTGCCACTCTTCCTAGGCTGCTGGGCACCAGCTGTCTACCTCCTGAACCTCAGCTCTGCTTTCATTACAAATAAAGATTATCACATCGGACATCTGCCCATGAACAGCGCTAACAGCTTTCTTTAGCACATGCAAGCTGCGTCTTCCAGGATTCGGGAAAAGAAGTAATACTAGACCGTGCATAAACACCTTGACCAAACTCTTGGGAACGACCCCAGTCAGATCAGACTCCAGGTTAATGCATTTTTTATTTTAATTTGCATAGTAGGTGAGTGTTGCTCTTTTATGCTTGAATAACAGAGGCATAGAGAGGGTCTAGTCACACAGATGTGAAAAGAATGTGTGCAGAACTTCACAATCCTTGCATTCCTTTAGCTCTGGCCAGGCATCTCATCTTCTAAAGAAATCTGCAGCATCTGGTCTCCCAGGATGTTTCACAGCATTGCCAAAGGCCTATTTTGTACTCCAGTGAACCACGATTTTGCACGGCATTCCTTTGTGTCATTCATTCCTCCCTTGTCTTATGTTTCTAGTCTAACCACATATGTGTGTGTGGTGTGTGTGTGTGTGTGTGTTTAACTTTATTCCTCCTCAAGACATTTTTCTTAAAGAATATGGGTTTGTTTGTTTTTTTTGAAGATTTATTTATGCAGAACTTGGTCACAGGTGAGAGGTGCATGGGCAGTCAAAGGATTCACCAGACAGAGCGGGGAGCAGAACAGGCAGATGGACAAAGTACACTTATGAGGGGAGCAGTGGGCCGGTCAGGAGAGGTCAGCTGCGCCATGTGGGTCACCGCCCGGCCTGGGGATAGAACTCTCACTGAAGTAACTGTGTCACTCGCAGTGCTGCACTCTAACCCGTTATGCCACCAAGGAGGGCCCTCTGTAGGATGTGATTTTTAAAGATTATGTATACAAGAACTGGTGTGTAGGTCAGAGGTGCAGAGGTAAGAGGATTCACTAGAGACAGAGTGGGGAGTAGAACAGGCAGGTTGAAATCCACTGCTGAGGGGAGCAGTTGACAGGAGAGATCTGCTACACCAAGTGGGTCAGCTCCTTGGCTGGGGATTAAACTCTTGATGCAGTGGCTGCAGATAGCTTCATAGTGCTGTGTTTAACCCCTTGCACTACCAGGGCTCCTCATGAGCTTCATCTCTTGTTCACTAGAATGATGTCTGGCCCCTTAGAGGTATATCAAGTAAGTTAAAGAGTTCTGGAACTTGAGCTACTCCAGGAAGCAACTTTGCTGTCTACTGTAGACAATAATTGACAATAGAGCTTACTGACTCTTATTAAAGTAATTACTTTTTTTGAAGTGGGTAATGATGTTCTGAAAGGTTAAGCAAGTTTGCACAAAAACATCCAACTTAAGAAGCAGTCTCCCAAGCTATGTTCCATTGTTTAAATTAGGTAATACCTCTCCACACCAACCCTGGGGTACAGCTATAGGCTGTGATGGGAAATACTCAAGACTAATGAGTTTATAGGTGCTTTGTAAACTGTAAATGTCACCATTCCTAGCTACCATTCATTGGGTATCTCTGTGCCACATGCTTAGTGCATATTATCACACTAAAGTCAACAACTTCCGAGACCTGTCAGTATTTTCATTTTTGCAGATGGAGAAATGGACTGAGAGAAGTGATTTGGTCAAAATCAGTGGAAATCAACAGGTATCTGAATCCTGGTGGTCTCATGTAAATAAGAAACTGGGGTGTCACGCCTTAATTGAGAAACAGTTATTTACTCAAGGATGGATGCTTGGGTGCCTTTATCCCCCTACTTCAGATATCCCTGGGGTGCACATTATTATACACCTGTCCTTACAGACCTGAGAATGGGTCTGGGAATATGATAGGACTAGAATTAGGGATTCAAAAGGATTATGAAAATTTTACCAGACTTGGACTCTCATGCCTGCTTCAGTTGTGCTGACTCCTTTCTCTTCTCTATGGTAGGCCCTCACCTCCACAAGTGGCTCATTGTGCCTCTCCTGGGAGCTAGCACAGAGTCCACCACTCTGAAACCACTGGGGAGGAGCAGCATCTTTTCAGGCTGAGGGTTTAAGATCAAATTAGCCTGTGTTCACTCCCATTCTGCCATGGAAAACTAGAAACCAATGGAATATGGAGACAGCAGAGATGTTTTCAAGAATGTGGGCCACACGGTGCCAAGGAAATGACGGGTGACATCACTCACCTATTGGGGCTTGTCTCAGGCCTGGCTTTCCCAGTTTATGCCCTACTCTGTACCTGTCTTCTGCACAGGTCTGTAGGGGAGTGTTATATAGCAAGATATATGTAACCATAAAATTTTGGACCTAAATGTGCTGTTGTGGCTTCAAGAGTGGGTGATTCCTGGGGTTATAAGGAGCTTAGTCTAGATAAATATGGTCGGCCCATACCCCCCAATATAAGCTGTTGTTAAGAGCTAGGTTCAAACTCTTAGCTGTGGGATCTTAGGTAGCTGACTTTACCTTCCTACACCTCAGTTTCCTTCACTCTAGACTAGGGCTAGTAGTATCTCCTAGCCTAAAGACTATAAAGTGGTGTTACCAACTAGGGAAACTTTGCCAGTTCCTCAAAAGTTTAAACAGCATATGATCTAGCAATTCCCACTGCTAGGTCTCTAGGTACCCAAGAGAAGCAAAGATACATGTCAACACAAAAAGTTGTATTCAAATATTTGTTCATTATTAGCCCAAGAATAGAAGCAACTCAAGTGACCATCACTGAAGATTATAAACATCCATGTAATGGGATATTGTCATAAAAAGGGATGATAACATTGCTACTGATACATGCTACCATATGGGTAAACCTTGATAGCATGTTCACTGAAAAGCCAAAGGCAAAAGGTTACACATTGAATGATTCCAATGATATGAAATGTCCAGGAAAGTCAAATATCTCGAGACAAAGTTGACTAGAGGCTGGGAAAGGGCGGTTGGGGAGTGGGGGTTAATGGGAAGGAGTTTACTTTCGGGGTGATGAAATTCTAAAAGTATGGTGATAGTTGCATAACTCTATATGCAAAAAGTCAATGAGTTGTACCCTTTCATAATGTGTTTTTTATGGCATGTTAACTACATCAATAAAGCTATTGAAAAAAAAAAAAAAGATTACACGAGAAAGTAGGTAGAATTTGGGACAGTGGGTGACTCCGGGTCTTTATTCCTGTTAAATTAGGTCTAAGATTTAAAGCCCAGAAGCAGTGAGCAGGGGAAGGGCCGCTGAACTTCTCACACAGTTTGAGCCTTTAACTGAGAGTCCCCGTGTGAACCTATTGGGTCTCCTCAGAGTTCTTCATAAGTTAATGGGTGGACAATACCTACCCCAGCCCCTAGGTTATCTCTGAAAGGGGGGCTCTGAGGCAGATGCGGAATTCCGGCCGCGTCTTTGACTTCTGTCAGCGCCGTACGTACCTTGCGTGACAAATGCGTCTTGCCCCAACCCGGAAAGGCCTCGGAACGCCAGGTGAGCTCGTGATTGGCAGCCCAGGGGCGGGCTCCGTGTGACGGCTGCCCCGCCCCCCCACGTCCAGCCGGTTGGCGCCATCCTGGGGGAGGTGGGCGGACCCCGGGGCCCCCGGCGCCCATTGGGTGTGTGGGGAGCTCCTCGGTGGGCCTAGGGCCCCGCCTCCTGCTCCGAGGCGGCCAATGGGCGCGGCGCGTGGGCGGGGCGTCGGCGGCGGCCGGGCGGCAGGGGAGGCTGAGGTGGCCGCTGAAACTGAAGCGGCGGGCGCGGCCGAGATGGCGAAGAGCCGCGAAGAGAACGGGCCACGCGTGCCCGCGGCCGGCGGGAGCCTTTCGGGGACTCGGGAGAACCTGGCCCCAGGTCCCGACGCCGCAGCGACGGACGAGCTCAGCTCTCTGGGCTCCGACTCGGAGGCCAACGGCTTTGCCGAACGCCGCATCGACAAGTTCGGCTTTATCGTGGGCTCGCAGGGCGCGGAGGGCTCGTGAGTAGCGCCGGGGCTCGCGGCCGGGGCCGGACTAGGGGCGGGGGCTGCGGCCGACGGCGAGACCCGCGGGGGGTGGGGAGGCTTGACGCGGACCGAGCCGCCTTCGGGCAGGCCGCCCTCCCAACCTGGGGCGACTGCCCCCTCTCATCCCTGTGCCGTCCCCCCCTTCCCCTCGGGCAGACAGACCCGTCCTTCCCCCGCCAGTCCACTTCCGACCTCGGAGCGGACTGGCCAACCCCTTCTCCCTGCCCCCGTTCTCCAGATAGAATGACCCGCCCCCCAGGGAGGAGTGTCCTCCCAACTGCTGGACAGAACGACAGACGCCTGCACCGACCTCACCATTGGCACCCCAAATTGAGGGTTGATTGACCCCCCCATAGGCTCACAGATGACGGCCCCTCCCCCAGCACATTCTCCACACATTCCCTTGCCTCACTACCCCAGGGCTGGCCCCACGGGACATCTTGAGCAGATTTCAAAAGGTTTGACCACCCTCCGCTCCTCTCCATAATATTCTGACCCTCGGAGACTCGGACCTCTGGATGGGGTGACACTGATCAGTTTCCTTGCAGGGAGTCCCTCTCTGGGGCTTAGTCACGCTCCTGGAAGAGTCAGAGTGCACCCCTCCCTATTTGGAAGCAAATTTCTCCCTGTCGCTGGCAACAGGTGGGCAGACACTCTAGAGTCTAGTACCCAAAGGGTGACTGCACCTCACCTTCAGAACAGACTTGTCAGCTGTCTTGGTGTAAGCTGAGGATCTCTGTGTAAACTCCTTCCAAAACACAAAAGGGTGGGGTGGAGGGGTGTGGTCCTGGCTCAGAGTGCACCCAGGTTCCCTACCCCCAGAGAACCCGGGCACTCAGCTGGCAGGCAGAGAAACGTGACAGTGAAATAGCACTTCCTCCAAGCTGAACAAACCGGGCAATTCACTTGCCCCACAGTCCTTGCAGAGGTCATACTTATGGGTTGGCAGGACCCTTAGAAAGATGAACCCCAGACCCACTCCCATCCCAACTGTCCTGTGATGTGAGACCAGTGCTCCACAGAACTGACAAACCTCTGATGCTGGGCCTCCCTATCTCAACGGAGACAGCCCCACCTAGTCCCTGAGGACACAGCCCCACCCCCAGCAGGTCCCCTACCTTCCCTTGTGACCAGTTGTGATTGCCAAGTGGCCCCCAGCCTCTCTCATACTTTATGGAAGTGCTTTGACTGTAAGAATCCCACTCCACACAAGCAACTTCTTGTTACTTTATTTAAGAAATATAGGCTCGACCCTCAGGAAAGTTCTTTCCTAGGCACTGGATCTTTTCCCACTAGGCTGTCTAGTCTAGTCCAGGTCTCAAAGAGCACCCCTCTTTCTGCTCTCTTACTTTGATTTGATACTGTCACAGTAACCCAGGGGTTAGTTCGTGAAAATTCAAAGGGGACTTAGAGTGTATTTTTTATTTAAGGAGCAATCACCAGGAATCCGGGCCCTGGGAGGGGTGGGGTCTTGAGAAGTGGGAAAAGAATTTCCAGTTCCATTTGTGGCGTTTTGGGAGAAAGAGTTCAGATATGTTGGTGAATTCTTGGGCATCTGATCCTACTATATGTCTGTCAGGCAGTTAACCAGCTCTCAGGGTATAGAGTAGTGTGATGTAGCAGAGAAGTCCAGACTTAGGAAGAAAGCATACTTGGTGGCAGTGTGACCTTGGGCAAGATCCGGCATTTCTGAGTCTGTTTGCTTACTGTACAGGACAACAGTAAGATTACAGTGGGGATTAAATGAAATCAGAAAGTGCCTAGCTCAGTGCCTGGCACAAGTAGGGCCAAGAAAATGTTACTTTTCTTTTCCTTCTAAGGGTCTGAGAGTTGAGAAAAATGAGGGCGTACCTCTGGTATTTGTGGACAGAGAGAGGCCCCAGTGGGAGTACCTCCCTTTGGCTGTAGTCCCTAACCACGCAGCCAGACATCTGTCTTCCCCACCCTCCAACCACAAACCCAGGCTCTGCAGACACCCTGCATCTGTGTTTGTAATATTGGGGCTGAGGTGGGTTCCCAGGTCCCCGCCACACTCCCTGCCTTCACTTGCTTGACCCTTTTGTTCAGCCTACAGTTTCTGGTGTCTGAAAGCTTGGATCTTCTCTGTTTGGTTTATACTGTGGTTCTAAAAAAGCCAAAAGTAAGTTCCCGCCCAAAGCCATAAGAGGGGAAGTTATGGGAAGTTTCAGGGTGACCGCCCTGAACCCAGTCTCGTGGTTGAGGGCTAGGAGTCCATGTGCTATCCCAGAGAAGTGAAACATTAGCACTGATGGCTGCAGTGGAGGTGATGAGGACTCTGGCTTCAGATTAAAGGTCTGTTTTCAGCCATCCTGGCCAAAGGTTGTCTCAAGAGGGCTAGTTTTGGCAGTTGGGGGGTGGAAAGGATAGAGAAGAAATCAAATCAGAGGTACCCTTCTCAGGTGGTTACGAGGTACCTAGCATGAGAGGGCTGAGCTGAAGTTAAGAGATTGACCAGTTTAGCCTTTTTTTTTTTTTAATGAAGATGAAGAAACTGAAACTCAGAGAGAAGAATAACTTGCTGCGATCACACAGCTTATTGGCAGAACCAGCACTTAAGCCCAGGGTTTCTGACTCCCAGATAGATCATTGCATTTACCACCCATCGGTATGGCTTATGGCCCCAGCAGGAAACAGGTACCAGACAGGTAGAACAGAAAGTTCCTGACCTGCCCTCTCCTTCCCTGGCTCAGCACTTTTGACTCCCTCAGCTGTGTAAGAAGCTAACAGGGATAGCCCAACATGGGTAAGAGTGTGTCCTCATTACCAGCTCATTAAAGTGGTTAGCTTCAGGGCTGGGTCCAGGCTTAATCAAAATTTTTTTCCTCATGTCTGTAGAGCAGTACATGTTCAGTTAATATTTATTTACTGAGTGACTTTCATTGATAGACATTTCAAGTCAGAAAACTGAAAGTGACCTAGAGATGACCATCAATCATATAGACAGGCAAACAGAGGCCAGAAAGAAGTGATTTAGCCACATATCTTCAGACTGTTAGGACCAAAGCCAGGAATTGGATTTAGCATTCCTAATTCTCAGTCTTAGCCTTTTCTACTTCACCTTGTCTGTATTTTGAACCTGTTCTGCAGAGAATTTTGGTGGGCCTGAGGAAGACCTGGTCTGCTCTTGATCAGCACTCTGTAAGTGGGGAAAGGCAAGAAAGTAGCCAGCCAGAGAAGGCCCCTGTGGGTGGTATGGACACAATGGTGTTGGCAGTATTTGTTCTTTTGGCTTGACTGGCAATTGAGCTGGTTGTTGAAAGCTAGAAAGGACCAGAGGAAAAGAAAGAAGTGTTCTCAGCAGGGAAGGGTGGGAGGGAGGAGAAATGTTAGTGTTCCTGAACAGATCTGTTTTGGGTCCCTTCTGTAGCAAAAAGGAGTTGGTCAGAAAGAGAAAGAAGGCTACCAGTTGGATACAGGTCTCTTGACCCAAGGGAGATGGATTGAGAGAGGTTAGTCCCCGACCTACCTCTGCTTTTCTCATGTGTGATTGCCTCAGCTAGCTTTCTGAGATTGGAGCTTCCCATTCAACTTTAGCCTGTTCAGTACTACAGGCTAGAGGAGATGAGGAACTATGTCCTCTGGGTTCCCCTGGGTATTGTCTTCCTGTTAGGGGAGTGAGGGATCTGAGCTGAACCCAGGGACAAACATCTGAAACCTCTGCTGATTTGTTCCCTTGTCCCCTGGGTCCTCCAGTCAACTATGGCAGCCCTAGGACTGGAAGTCATAGAACTGCCTTAGTTGGCATCGCTATGGATTTTAAATGTATCAGTTTTTGTTAGGGTTGGGCCAGGAGACTCCTGACAGGTCAGAACCTACCTTTCTGCTTTCCTGCTGCCTCCTGCAAGTTTGTGAGCTGAGAGCATCCTTTTTTCCTTGAACTGTAACAGTTCCCCAGAGAGCATGGAACGGGAAGTAGAGTGGTCCCTGGGTGGTCCATCTGGAAGGAGACATTTACACATGTGAGGCCTGTGTCTGACTCTAGACCACAGACTTCCACTTTTTCTCCTCCTTCTCTTTCTCTGACTTCAAAGGAAAATCCAATTTGGTGACCCTGTGGGTGTTCTAGGGCCTCAGACAAGATTCAACTTGGTGAAGGAGGAGGCCAGTGTACCAGCTGCTGCCCTGGGAAGGTGCCTGTGTGTCCGCCTGCTAAGAAACCCTAAGCTGTGGGAAAGAGATAAGCTGCTGGGGCCTGCTTGATGTTTTTGTCCTTCTAACATTGGGGTCTGAAACAGAACCTCCAGAAGGCCAGTGAGTACTGGCCACTGTCCAGTCACCCAATATGTTTTAAACTGAAGTAGAGGAAAGGTGTGTTCCGTCCTTACACAAGCTCTGGAGTTTGGTTATATGACCTTGAACATGTTGCTTTACTGTTCTGAGCCTCAGTTTCTCATTGTGAAATGGTTATGATAATACTGACTTGGCATGATTATTGTGAACTTTATTTTTTTTCTAAGATATTTATTTATACATTCAAGAGCTGGGGTGCAGGCCAGAGGTGGGGGAGTTGGGGGCAAGATATACAAAAGGATATACAAGAGACAGAGTGGGGAGCAGAACGGGCACTTGACTGAAGTGCACTGCTGAGGGGAGCAACAGGTGAGACAGGAGAGGTCTGCTGCACCATGTGGGTTGGCTACATGTCTGGTTGGGAATTGAACTTTGTGCTGCAGTGGCTGGTGATAGCTTCATAGTGCTGGGGCTTAATTTCTTATGCTACCGGGGAGGCCCTGTTGTGAACTTTATTTATTTTTTGAAAGATTTATTTATTTGCACATATAAGAACTGAAGTACAGGCCAGAGGCGTGGAAGGTGAGAAGAATCACCAGAGACAGAGTAGGGCACAGAACAGGTGGATTGACTGAAATACACTGCTGAGGGGAGCAGTGGGAGAGACGAGAGGTCTGCCATGCCATGTGGGTCACCTCTGTGGCTGGGGATCAAACTCGTGGTGCAGTGGCTGCCAATAGCTTCACAGTCCTGCACTTTAACCCCTGCACCACAGGGAGGGCCCCAGTGTTGGGAACTTGAAATGAGCTGATGATTGAAAAGAACCTGCACATAGGTAGGTACTCAGTGAATGTTCTTCTCCCTCTTAGATGCAGTAGCTAGTGGTTCTGTGTTTTCATTTTCTACTTTCTATCTGGCTGTGAGGATGAGTGTCAGTAAGTGTCCCTATTGGCAGTAGTAAACCCTAACAAATAGTGAACCCTCACTTTTCTTTGAGAGGACTGGTTATCCCATTCTGTAGACAAGTATACTTAAGATCTGAAAAGAAAGTGTTCAAGGTTTGCCAGCTGGTAAATGGCAGAACTGGTGCTAGAACCTGTTTCTTAACATTTAATCTAGTGACTAAGCCTTACTAAGATGGCAGCAGGCAGAGTGCCAGGTGCTCACTAGTCCCTGAGGCCCCCACACCCAGTGAAAGAGTTAGCAGGAACCTGGCTACTTCCCCATCTTAGTGTGGAGGGCAAGGTAGATCTCAGTACAGTAGAAGTCTAGGACCAGCCAAATCAGAGAAAGAACCAGTGATGAAGATCCTCAGAGAGGCCCTGGATGATTGGCTAGATAAGGCCTGGCCTAGCCTCCCATAGGCCAGAGTTCACACTGACAGTCCCTTGACTCATAGTACTTGATAATAGTCACCTGGCTTTGACATCCAGTCTTTTGGAAGTGTGGAGGAGGAGGCCAGTGGATCAATAGGATTTCATTCTTTGGCTAGCTTTGTGGGCTTATGGGAAAGTTTGAAGCCAGTTGAAGTGGCCCTGGCCTTTCATAGAATACATCCTGAGGCCTTCTGGCCCTAGAGGAGAAAGGCTGGCTGTGACCGTCCTCTAACTGTGGATGATGGGCTGTTGCTGACTCTGCTTTGTCATAGCCCTGAGCTCCTCAAGATGTTGAGCATGGTTGGCACATCAAGGGATGCTTCATATCTCTCCAGTAGGAGAGTGGGTTAGCTGGCCTGGTTAAGAGGGAGCAAGAAGTACTGAGCTTTTTGTGGCATCTGTTTAGTAAATAGATTGGATGGCAAGGAGGGTGGCAAGGAGATTCTTCTCTGTGGAGAAAGGAATAAGGCCTGAGGACATGGAAAACTCTACAAGGGTAGTGTGCAGCTGGGGAGGATAAGTTTGAGTGTTTGGACACAGCATAAGCTGATCCTGGGGAGGCACCTGGCAATTGAGAGCTGGCTTGACCTCATCTTGAATATTTTTTCTGTTCCTGGAGCTGGTGCCTTACATGCAACAGAAGGAAACAAGTCCAGTAGTGACAAGGCAAAGGGGCATCATCCACCTTTACTCGTAAAGGAGAGTTTCTGGGTAAGAATGTAAATGTGTGGGAAAGGGCTCAGAACTAGGCACTCAGGTCAAGAAGCTGATGTTAATTCTACTGTTGTAGAGTCCCTTGTGGTACGTGACTTAAGCATATCTCACTTGACCACAGACTCTCTGTTTTTCATACGGTGTTTATTATGTGTGCTAGACTGAGGATCCTGCCTTCCCAGTACTTAGCGCCTTGCAGGGAAGTCAGGCTTTACAGAAGTAGTTAAAGACTTGGCCCGTGTATGAAAGGATTGTGAGAGTCAAATGAGATAACTGAATTAGGGTCATTGTATAAACAGACTGCTGAATAGGGGTCAGGAGACCTTTCTGGGCCTCTCTGGGCTACTAACTGGCTGTGTGACCTTGAGAAAGTTGCCCAATCGCTTGAAGCCTTAGTTTTTCCTATGTATACTGAATCAGTTTTAGTGGGGTGAGGCAGAAGAGCTCTTCTGCTTCTGACATGCTGAGACTGACTTTGCAGTATATGAAAAGTGCCCTGAGAAATTTTTTATAGGTACACACAGTTGCAAAGGCTTGCCATAGCGTAGCCCACAAAAGCCACTGCTTTCAGCATGCTCTGTTCCTCTTCTGAGAGGACCTTTCTTTGTGTGTAGGACTGGTACCCATGTGGCCTTGGGAGTGTAATCAAATCAAAGGATGCTTTGATTTGTCTGGCTCTTTAGTTTGCAAAGTGCTTTTATTCCCATTGCCTTATAGTAATCTTTACAGCAACAAAGGCAGATCAACAGTTCAGTTTTACCCTCTTTACAGACAAGAAAACTAAACCAGAGCCTGGAGCCAAGGACTCCTCCTTTCAGATTCAATACCTAGACAAAGCTCGTGGCTACTGTATGGCCTCCCTTACCCACCCAATCACAACCTTAGGACTTCAGCCCAGGCCCAAATGTTTTGAAATTCTCCTAATAAGCTTCTTAGTTGTTTTTGTTGTTGAGTTGTTACGATGAATTGTGCACTTCCTGTCCCAGGTCTCCATACACAGCCAGGAACAGCTGGGTAATGAGGGGGCTCAAGAACATAGTATGAAGTTATTACTCTCTATGGCATTCTGGGTCCTGATTCTGTGTGTCTAGAGCAAGTCTAGTAGCCACTTTTGAAAGCTACTGTTCCTTTCCCTTGTCTCTTTATCTTGGTTTCATGAAAAAGGAGAACCTAAACTCAGGCCTGGGAGAGTCCAGGTTCATAACAGACCTGGCTTCAAGTCCTACCTCTGTAGTGGTGCTGGGAAGGTATTTGACAATTAGGGAGGTGATGTCGGTAAAGTATTCAGCTAGAACAGTGTCTGCCACAAAGGGTTCTTATAATGCAAGTCTGAATTATTTTTTTAAGATTTATTGATTTATGCATACAAGAACTGAGGTACAAGGCCAGAGGTGGATTCACCAGAGACAGAGTGGGGAAAAGCACAGGCAGATCTACTGAACTATATTGTTGAAGGAGCAGTGGGCAAGACAGGAGAGGTCTGCTGCACCATGTGGGTCAGCTCCCTAGCTGGGGATTGAACTCATGCTGGAGTGGCTGCAGGTAGCTTCAGAGTGCTGTGCTTTAACCTCTTGTGCACCAGGAGGCCCCTGAATTATCTTCTGAGGCTCACTTCAGGCCTTTGGCATAATGAGAAAACAAGGCAGTAAGAATGGAAACAGATTCTCTCTGTCCATTCACCCTTTGGTCTTGGGGATAAGACAGGAGCCAGTCCCACTCATCTTGTGGTTTGGAGCTTTCTGACCTGCAAGGGCAGGTTGGGAATCCCCCAATCAGTTTCTCATTGAGTCATTTGGAGCAGAGCCTTCAGGTGTTCCTGTTGCTCTGGACCCAGATCTAAGGGCCTGATCTACTTTTGTTAGCACATGACCAGAGACCCCATACTGTTAAGGATACATGCTCCAGTAATCTATACACACGAAGGGAGAGGAAGCAGACTCTTAGGGTGAAAGATGTTTTAATAGAACTGGTGTGTAGAGAGAGAGAAAACACACATGTGAAAGAAAAGGATTTCAAATAATATAACAGATTCCCAATAAATCTTCCCAAATTACCCATCCCCGTGTGGGTAAATGTCCATCCAAACGGGGTCAGCCCAAAGCAGGGCTGCTGAGGCCAGAAAATTTGCCACAAGGAAGGAGATACATGGTTCCCAGAGAGCCTGGGATAGCAGCAGAAACTCAAAATTCAAAATCTACCACATAATAATCCACCACGAAGTCAGAATGATGACAGCCATCATCTCTACTAAGGAACAGGGGCAGCCTCCTCTTGTGTCTCTTCCAAGTGTCTCTGTGTGTCTCTCTTCCACCTGTTTCTTTCAAGTTCCTGTTTACATGTGACCCCTCTCTATTTACATATGCACCAAGCTCCTTCCCACACCCTCCCATTCAGGAAGTTCAGTTCATTGAACTTCATTGAATTGGGGCTTGTAATCCAAGGCTGCTTCATTCAAGTGTGGATGGGGAAAATGGCTCCCAATCCACATTCCTTCCTCTGTTTTTTCAAAAGATTTATTTATTCATGCATACAAGAACTACAGGCCAGAGGTGCAGTGAGTGAGAGGATTCACCAGAGGCAGAGTGAGGAGCAGAACAGGCAGATGGATGGAAATACACTGCTGAGGGGAGCAGCGGGTGAGACAGGAGAGGTCTGTTAGGCCACGTGGGTCAGCTCCCTGACTGGGGATCAAAATCATGCTGCAGTGGCTGCAGGATAGCTTCATAGTGCTGTGCTTTAACCTCTTGAATGCCTCTTTAATGGAGGTGTTCTGTAGCACTTTCTTCTTGGACTATAAAGATAAAGCAGAATTGAGAACAGAGGTGGGTCTTCTGAAAGGATCAACTGAAAGCATACAAGCAGAGGGCTGCCTGGGACTGCTGCCTTTCTGGGTAGTAGCACTCATTTGGAGGAAGGCATCAGAGTTTGCTTCAAATTACCACCCTCTCCTTCCATGTTCCTTGTAGGCTTTCATTCTGGACTTCCTTGGCTCTAATGACCCCCTTTATTTTCCCCGCACAGTCACAGGGTAATGCCATTTCATAGAGCAGCCTGAGTGTTGGACCAGGCTTCCCCCCAAAGCACGTTATTTAATTTGGTGACACATAATTATCATTTTCTCCATTTTACAGAGGCAGACACCAAATCCCTGTGAGGTAACGTGAATTGCCAAGTATCACATTCTGTGACTCTGTGTCCATGCACCTCCAAGCTCCTGTGGAACAGGAGCTGTGCTGCCTGGTAGACAGCACTCAGTGCTGAAGTTGAGTGACATAGCAAGAGAAAATCAGAGCTTAGATTCATCTCCCAGAGCTGTCTTCTGCTTGTTCTGGACTTTAGATACTTAATGGTTTGCTGCAAACCTGAGTTTCTTCCTTTGCAGAAGAGGGTAAGAATTAGAGGACCTGACTTGTTCAGGATTAAGTGAAATAATGTAAGTGCTGAGCACCATGTCTGGTGCATAAGAAGTGTCTGGTAAGTGTTATAATAGACATTCAATTATGTTAATCAAATATTAGAATTACAACGTTATAAAAAGTCATCATCAGGCACATTTGTGCTCAGCTCTGTGTGGGAAGATCCAGAGCTCTGTGTGGAGTATCAGATCAGAGAAAGGTACCCTTTATCAGGCTTTTTCTGTGTTTTATCTACTTAATTGCAAGGTAGAAGATCATATTCCCATTTCACTGTGAAGAAAACTGAGGTCTGAGACTGAGAAGAAAACTGAAAACAGTTTTCACACATTATGAAGAAAACTGAGACTGAGGCCACAAGTTAATGAATCTGTTAATACATGTTTATTGATTACCAGTTGGATCCTAGGCTCTGTTCTAGGCCCAAAACACAATGCAGAAAATGAGACCAGCAGAATCCCGGCCCTCTAAGAGTGAGCCTTCTGGTGGGATGCTGCCTTAGCAGAGAAGGTGGTGGGGTAAAGAAGCCCCACCCACTCCATGGATGGCTCCAACTCCCCAGACAAGCTGGGCCCATTTCTTTTTTCTTTTATTTTATAACAGTTTATTTTACATCTGGGCCCATTTCTTTTAACTTGCACTTGCTTATAATGGGTCTTCTGCCTGGCATGCCCTTTTCCCTTTCTCACTGTGGTCACTTCTTGTTGTTCTTTAAGGACCACATCAAAATCGAACACCCTGTTAAATTTTTCCCTAAATGCCCTGCTCTCACCCTGGGGGCTCTTTGCAATCTCCTAGCACCTTCTACATGCTTCCTGTGATAGTATGTGTGTGTGTGCGCTAGTTATTTACATACTCATCTGTCTCCTCTGCAGGATTGACCTTTTCAAGGGCAAGGGCTGCTTTTTATTCATCTCTGTAGATTTAGGACCTGGAACACAGGCTCTGGAGAGATGTGTGTGGAATATAATGAGGTTCTGATTGTGTTCTGGCTCTAGAGAAGGAAGACTTTGTAGAGATGAGAGGGAGTTCTGAATGAGACTTGGAAGATGAGTGGGAACAAATGAAAGTTGTGGTAAAGGGGAAGGCGGGGTAAAAGCAGAGAGCTGACACCAACTAGAGATAGGATTGGGGGGAACGGAGGTATATTTGAAGGGAATAGGTGGGTCCCACAACAGGTCTTTGTTGGGGTTTGGGGTGAAGGTCACAGCAGGGATTATTGAAGCATTCTGGGTAGAGGAGAGACCTTACTTAAACTGTCAATCAGGACTAATTAGATAAGATCTGGTAATTGGTAAGGATGAGTGAGGGAGCCATACTTGAGTCAGGGTGCCCCCAGAATGCCCAATGTGAGGTTTTGATAAGAGGATCCATCCTGTAGAGTTTCTTTTTTTTTTTTTTTTTTTTAAGATTTATTTATTTATGCATACAGAACTGGGATACAGGCCAAAGGTACAGGGGCAGTGAGAGGCTTCACCAGAGACAGAGTGGGGAGCAGAACAGGCTGACTGAGGAAGTACACTGCTGAGGGGAGCAGTGTGCGGGTCAGGAGAGGTTTGCCATGCCATGTGGGTCACCTCCCTGGAGGGGGATCTAACTCATGCTAACAAGGCTATGGGTAGTTTTGTGGAGCTGCTCTTAACCCATTGGCCACCAGGGAGGGCCCCCCTGGTGAATTTCAATACTACTTAGGCCTGGTTGGGGTGGGGCTTAGGGAAAGCCTATCTCCTTGGCTTTTCTGAAATTATCTGGGAGAGCTGCCTGGGAAGAGGGATGGGTTCTGTTTTTCCTGTACTTGCCTAGCTGAGGAGGGAGCGGGATTCCTTGCTTTTCAGAGCTAACAAGGCAGATGCCTAAAGAAACTGTTTCTTCCCTTAGACATGGTGGGTGGGGGAAGAGGAACCCAGTGAAGTGGAGAGTTGGGCAGAGGCCCAGGGCACCAGTGAAGGGTGGAAAGAACCTGTTTACTATTGTGTACTGACCAAAGGATAGAAAGAGCGGAGTCCAGGAATTCCTTATGGGAAAGGGAGGCCATTCTAGAACTAGTTTGCACTGGGAGTGTGGGAGAGTGAAGCAAGCCAGACTCACTCTCTCCCTGACTGACCATGGATACTGCCCTACCTCCAAGCCTGGGGTTGCCCCACTGTAGGAGGAGTTCCAGGCTGCTGCAGACCTGATCATCCTTTTCCACACTGACTCACAGCATGGCCTGGAGCATGTGGCTTGCTTCTGGGCTATGGGCTTCCTGAGTTGTGTCAGGATAGGGTAGATCCCCTGAGTGATTTCACTGGCCTCCCAACCTCTGACCTCCTGTGATTAGCATACCACTAACCCACCCTCTTCTTTTTTCCAGTTTCTTTTCATTAGTTATTATGGAGCAGGCATAAAAGCTATTTATACTTTCAGTCATTACCACCTCTTAGGGTAACAAACTCCAGAGGTTGTTACCCAGACTGGTAAGTAAGTCAGTCTTTTATTATCTTCACTTCTTTTTCCAGATCTCGCTTGGAGAGGGGATCTATGATCCCCTTGTCCTTGGATCTGTGATTGACTCTGCTCTCTTTACATATCCATTTCCCAAGTTTTTGCTTGTTTGTATTGCTTACTCCTGCCCTTCTCAGTGTAGAGGATAGTGGTTCTCTACGGAGTGATGAAGAACAGGGAAGGTATGAGAAAGGTATTGAAGTCCTGGTGTTTAGGACACTATTTTTAAAGATTTATTTATTTATGCATAAAAGAACTGGGGCACAGGCCAGAGGTGCAGGGGGCAGCGTGAGACGATTCACCAGACAGACTGGGGAGCAGAACAGGCAGGTCTACTGAAATGCACCTTGAGGGGAGCAATAGACAGAAGTCTGCTTCAGGCGGGACAGGATAGGTCTGCTTCGCCATGTGGGTCAGATCCCTGGCCAGGCATTGAACTCCAGCTGTAGTGGCTGCGAATAGCTTCATAATGCTGAAGCGTTAACCTCTTGCACCACCAGGGAGGCCCCTAGGACACTTTATATTTATTGAATAATATAGTGCTCCAGGTGGCAGCTAGACATCCAGTCTATATAACGTTGGGCAGATTACTCAGCCTTGTGAGTTTTGGTTTTCTTAAATAGAGATAGAGATAATAAAAGCTACTTCCTTGGGGAATTGTGTGTCTGTGCAGTGTCTGGCAGAGTTAATACATGGCTGGTGCCTGAGATGTGTCCACTCTTAATGCTTCTGTGATCTTTACTGCTGCCCTTTGAGGAGGCCTTGCCTCCAGGTGAGCAGCTAGAAGCACAGAGTGCAGCTGTCTGCCCCTTTTACATTACCGTAAAGTAGAACTGGGATCAGAAGCTGGGAGTTATATACAGTCCATGAGCCATTAAATAAGCTACTTAATCTCTTAGAAAATCAGTTGCAAAATGGGGATAATCCTGCCCTGCTGCATGTATATGTTTCTGTGTACATGGACCAGTCAGATGAGAAAACAGACGTGAAAGTACTAGGAAATCTGCAAATACCTGCCACCTAGTACCCATCTGTTGGCTGAGCCTATGTATACATTTTTTCTTCGTTGCAGTCCTATAAATTATGAGGAATGTGCTATGTGCCAACCTAAACTTGAAGAGATTGAAAGTATTGCCTATGGTCTCCCAGGTGGAGGAACTGGAGTGGAACCTACGTTTTCACTCTTTACTCTACCCTATACCCCAGTTGGGCTCCGCTGTAAGAACAATCTTTCTGTTGGAAATATACTTCTTTTCATTTGGGATGGTTTGGAAAATGAGACTTGAAAGACACAGACTGGTTCTTGAGAGCCGAGGTTCATCTTCCACTCTCAGATAAAGTCACGGACACCACTTCTTACTTAGTCTGCCAACCAGAGAGGCTAAGGTATGCTAAGCCAGAAAGCAGATGATTGGAAAGAAAGGGGAGAGAGAACCTGAATCTGGGTTCTCAGTATCCTTGGGAATCAAGTCTTGTCTTTCTGAGCTCTTGGAAGCTCCAACCTCCAGGTTTGAGGGGAAGGCCAGAGGACTGGGAACCTCCAGCCCATGTGGCTAGTGGAATGCCACTGCCATCTTGGATCACAGCGTGATGCAGCTAAACTCTGCTAGCTCAGCTCAAGAGCTCAGCAGAATTTGGGATTGCTTGCTCCCTGGTTGCCCACCCTTGTCTCCTCTGCGTTTCTCCCTCAGGAATGGGAGGGCAGTAAATGGCCCTGGTGGCCAAAGCCAGCTGAGGTTGTGCTCGTGAGCTGTGCCCATCCAGCGTATCGGCTTGCGCATTGGTAGGTATAGGTGCCATTTACAGGGGCAGTCAAAACACTGGGGGAGATAGAGGTAGAGCCCCATGGTCAGAGCTGGAGAATAACCTGATTTCCTCCCAGCCATCCCAAGAGACTCAGAAGCAGCACATAAGTCACTGTGGCAAAGGGATGGAGCCCCGGTTCTGCGACTTAATTATTCGCTTTGTGAGTTTGCCCAAGTCACACAACCTCTCTGAATGAGTCAGTTTTTCATTGGACAAATGGAAATAGTAATTAATCAATGAGGGATCTTCTACCTTTGCTAGGCTGTTAGGGACACATAGGGACACTTACAAAATTGTTATAGGCAGTAGTTCCTTAAAGCCTGGATGCAAGCAGAATAAATTAATCATATCATGGAAAAAGCCAGGCAGGCGGGGGGGATTTGTTGAACACCTGTGAGGTACATGGTGGGACTTAACAGATCTAGTCCAGTTAGGCAGGGATATGGCTAAGCAATATGAGCCAAGAATGAGTCAATAAATGAAATACTTGTTTCAAGACTTCATATCTTAACTCATTAATTGAGCCTGAAATCAATGTTGGGTAGAATAACATAAAATTGAACCCAAAACATCAGGGTACATTTAAGAATACATCAGTACAATGTAAGAGTAAGTAGTTTCATAATCTACATTCCCACATATTGAACTATGTTTCATATATTTATGTTAATATATTACATATATTTTAATTATATATGTTGGTATTTGTATATATAATCAGTATAAAATGTATTTCTTACTGTTGGTCTCAGCAAACTATGAGAAATGGTGTTTTAAGTCAACATGCAAATCTTCAGGTCAGAGGACAATTAATGAGACCTGTGCAGGTGTGGAAGCCAATGGCTGAGGGCTTAACCTGTAGGGGCAGGGAGTATAGGGAAAGCGACAGGAACAGGCTCTCGGGGCAGGAAAATTAGGATTTGAACCCCAGTTCTGTTACTTACAGCTACATGCCTTGGAACTATATAGTAATCTTACTAAGTCTTGGATTCTACTTCTGGAAAATAGAATGATATTATCGTAGGGAAATTATGACCAATTATGACATGCACATGAGATTAATATAAATCATTTAGGAAGCAATTGGTAAGTAGCAAATAATGTACAAATGGTAACTGCATTTACTGCTGTTATCATTGATCTTGTGGCCTTTATTGTTACATTGTGCCCTGTAAGGGTTGCTGTGATCTGGAGAGAAGAAAAGTATTCGGATAGAGATGGTGGGTGTCAAGGGATAAGCATGTGTGTGCCTGGCCTGAGACTGGTCTGGCTGAGAAATCTTAAAAGGGTTATTAAAGATTACAGGTAAAAGGAAGGTTTTGGCATTAATGGGGACAAAGTTTAACAATACAGAAACTGCACTGGGAGATAATGAGGCCCCATTCTTGGAGGAGTTCCCACAAAGATTGGCCTGCTAGCGACTCTTCAACATTAGGCCACCTTAGAGAAAGGGGCTTTCCAGAGGGTGAGTAAAGCCCGCAGACCAAAACATTCCCCATATGCCATTTCGTTCATCCATTTGGTTAGCTTCTCTGTTATTGGACTCTGGCTCATGTACTTCCTCACTGTCGGGAAATAGCTACCTCTGGGCCTCTTCACCTGTTTGCAGGAATGCCTCTGACTCCAAATTAATTTCAAGGCTCCTTTTTGGTAATCCTTTGAGAGGCATTCACACTTCAGGCCATCCAATCACATAGGGAAGCTCAGAGAGAGAGAGACTTGCAGTTTTAGAAGGGATTCTTTATTAAACAGCAGTCTGATCAGCTGCCTTCCAAAATCCTTACTGACTAGACTATAGGATAAGTTAACATTTCAATTTTCTTTTAAAAATTTACTTACTTATGCATACAAGATCTAGGGTATAGATAGGCCAGAGGTGCGGAAGGGTGAGAGGATTCACCAGAGACAGAGTGAGGAGCAGAACAGGCAGATCTACTGAAACAAACCGCTGAGGGGAACAGCGGGTGGATCAGAAGAGGTCTGCTACACCATGTGGGTCATCTCCCAGGCTGGGGATCAAACTCGTGCTGCAGTGGCTGTGGATAGCTTCTTGGTGCTGTGATTTAACCCACTGAGCCATCAGGGAGGGCCCAACACTTTGATTTTTAAAAGTGGACTGTCTGCAACTTTTCAGGATTAACACCCTGTGCATAAAAACTAGTCTGCCCAGTTAGAGAGCGCATGATTTCCTGAGTGCAGACTTACAGCATGTTTCTATTCACAATCTCCAGGTTAGTTAAATACTTCTGCTGCAGGAAAAGCCACTCAAGCAACTATATTTTCTTAAAATGTTCCTAGATTAAGATTTTCAAATTAGGCCCTCATTGATGGTGCAAGGGGTTGAAACCCAGCACTGTGAACCTTTCTGCAATCACTGCAGCATGAGTTTAATTCCCAGCCAGAGAGCTGACCCATATAGCGCAGCAGACCTCTCCTGTCTCACCTGCTGCTCCCCTCAGCAATGTATTTCAGTCACTCTGCCTGTTTTGCTCCCCACTCTGTCTCTGGTGAATCCCCTTACCCCCTGCACCTATGGCCTACACCCAAGTTCTTGTATGCATAAATAAGTCTTTAAAAGATTTTCAAATTAAAATGGATCTTTCAATTGATATGTACAATTAAAGCAGTGGTATTTTCTTTCTTTGTTTCTAAGAAGACTTGTCAAATTAATGGTGTTTCTTGAAATCAGTAGTATCTTTGAATCCAGGAAATATGGGTGTCTGTTTTGTATTTAATTGAAATTCTGGTTTGAGGTTTGATGTTGGGGCTTTGAAGCTGCCAAAGCTGTTATCTGGCATCATTTAAAAGAATTTGAACTTTTGTATATGCAGGTAGGAGAATGTGTATCTCTGATACTCTGCAGTCAGATCTTAGAACACACAGACCAGAAAGTTGAGGTGTCAGGTGGGCATGTTTTTTTTTTTTAAAAAAGTTTTATTTATTTGTGCATACAGAACTGGGATACAGGCCAGAGGTTCAGGGGTGGCGAGAGGCTTCACCAGAGACAAGGTGGGGAGCAGTACAGGCAGATGGACGAAGTACACTGCTGAGGGGAGCAGCGGGTGGGTCAGAAGAGGTCTGCCTCGCCATGTGGTCACCTCCGGGGCAGGCAGGGATTGAACTCATGCGGAAGTGGCTTTAGCTTCTCAGTGCTGTGCTTTAACCCGCTGCGCCACCAGGGAGGGCCTAGGTGGGCATGTTTTTAATCACATAGAAATTCTGTTGTTTTTTTTTTTAATCATTTGGAAGTGAAAGCTTTGCCTTCTGTTAGCCTCAGTTTTCTCATCTGCTTAGTGGGGCATTAGATCAGATAATATCCACATCCATAACTGCCAGAACTTCCTGTTGATCCATGTGGGCAGCACTTTAGCTATCTAGAAGGTTCATCCCCTGACTTGTTATATAAGCCAGTGCTTTTTAGGTGATAGAAGCATCATGGCCTGTGATGCATGCCCTTTGGTTTCCGCTCCCTGGGTGTTTGGGGGTTGCTTGGAGACACAGCATGTTTGTAAATTACCTGACTTAAAGGTGTGGTCTCTGCTTTTCTCCCATGGGAGGGGGAGGAAGGGAGTGTCCTCATGCCTAGTTCTGCCTCTAGTGGTGAGAGGGTCAGCATTTTGAGAGGGTTATAAAGTGTCAGTGGGTTGAGGGGCCAGATTTGCTGTTTGCTGTTACGTGTTCATTACCAAGGCTGCTTTTGGGCCTGTGGAGTTCCCCAGATAAAATGTTGGCCTCCACTCAGCTAGGGCCCCTCCCTCTGATCTTCTAACCAGTAAAAGTCACAGCAGCACATTTCCTTCCTGCTGAGAGAAAATCTGACAGGCCTGGGCCAAGCCCCAGCCCCACCATGTCCTGAGAGCCTCCTGTCAAGTCTCTTGAGTGCCTTAAACCCTGTGCTCCTTTCTGGGAGGTCAGGCAGGACTGAGCGTAGGTTCTTGGCAAAGCTCTTGTTTTGGGGTTGCATTTGGGTTTTTCCACTGATTTGACTGACTGAGGAAGAATTGTTCCCTAAACATTACCTTTAAGGACTGTCAAGTAATTTTATAAGTTGAGGGGGGGAAAGTGAAGACAGAAACAAGAAATTTAAAAGATCTGTAACCTGGGTCCTCCCTGGTGGTGCAGTGGGTTGGGACACAGTACTGCAAGCTGGCTGCAACCACTTCAGTGCGAGTTCGATCCCCAGTCCCTGGAGGTGATCCACATGGCACCTTTTCTGAGTCAGACCTCTCCTGACTCACCCGCTGCTCCCCTCAGCAGTGTGCTTTGTCAGTCTGCCTGTTCTGCTCCCCATTCTGTCTCTGGTAGAGCCTCTTGCTGTCCCTGTACCTCTGGCCTGTACCCCAATTCTGTGTGCATAAATAAATCTTTAGAAAAAAAAGATCTGTAATCCATCAATTTAAAAGTAATTTAAGAGTGTGTGTAGAGAAAGGTGCTCACATACATTTTTCTTTCCTTTTTAAAAAACTAATCTTGCTCTAATGGCTAAACAAGAAAGCACATATAGTACAATATATACATCTTTCTGCCCTTTTACTAATATTGCTCTGTTGGCTAGATAAGAAAGCATATCTAGAACACCCAGCTTACAAATGTTAGTCTCCTCCTCTTTGCCCCTCAGTGTTTTGCGGACTCGTTAATTCCCCAGGGGCTCAGTCAGAGCAAATCCACTCACTTGAAGCATTTTGTTTTGCCTGCCTGTGGTGGTTCTCCCCACTGGCTCTAGATGGCATTCAGTGCCCAGAGAATGTCAATACTGAGTGGGCCAGGACTTTGTGCTAGTCATAGGAGTATTTCCCCATAGTCTGCCCTACAAAGGCCTGCACAGAGCTATGACAGCTACTCAGTTAGTAGAGATAGAATTACAAATGGTGGTGCAGAGACAACCTGGAGAGCATTCCAGCAGAGG
Source organism: Condylura cristata (assembly GCF_000260355.1). Lineage (NCBI taxonomy): Eukaryota > Metazoa > Chordata > Mammalia > Eulipotyphla > Talpidae > Condylura > Condylura cristata. Next base: position 9,452,446 of record NW_004567130.1, on the reverse strand, counting down.
GACTATCATGAGTGAAGACTGAGAAGTGGGGAAGGGCCAGGGCGTAAGAGGAGAAACTGAGTAACCAGTTTTGCTGGAATGGAGGCATGAACCTTCCCATACTTGTTTGATGAGTTCTTTCTGTCCAACTCTGCACCTCCATACAGGCCTTCTAAAGAGGCTTATTTATTGGGGCGGAGCCAGGATCAAGAATGCTTTGCTTTGATGTACAGGCAAAGGGTTTGGGCCTCTACCCAGAGAAGTACAATAACTGCTGGCTCCTCGACACATTGGGGGCGAGCACTTGAACCTAGTGTCTCTTTGGCCTGTGCCGTCTAGGGACCGGGCAGCATTCCCTCACAACCTTTTTGGACGCTCATGAAATAACAACCTCAAAAGAGGCTACAGGATGGAGGGCGGGGAAGAATAGAGGCCTTTTCTTCTTTTGGCACCTCTGATGGAATCTGCCCTGTTTCACAGGCTGGAGGAAGTCCCCTTGGAGGTGCTGAGACAGAGGGAGTCCAAGTGGCTGGACATGCTCAACAACTGGGACAAATGGATGGCCAAGAAGCACAAAAAGGTGAGTGGCTGACTTTGGGCCTTGGGCCGAGAGCAGCAAGCTGGGGAAGAGGAGGAGGAGGAAAGAACTGCATCCATTTGCAAGAGTAGGGGCTTTACAAACTGCCAGCTGGCTGCAGAGCAGAACCCAGGCATAGCTTGGTCATCCCAGACTCATGCAAACTTGGTCCTGGAGCCCAGCTTTAAAGCCACACTTAGCCAAAGCCTGTATAGGCAGCTTCCCTGCAGCCCTGCCAGGAGAGTCCGTGTTGTTCCTTGCCATCTAACAGGGAGGACTCTGTAACGCTAGGAATAGCTAATGTGTGTGACTTGAATAATTCTTACATACTCTGATAAGGTTGGTAGTAGTAGTAGTACCCATAGATTTGAACCTAGATGGTCTCACTTTAGTTCCTGTACTCTACTTCAGAAAGGCCTTTTTACCATCTAGATTAATTTGATGAGTTCCCTCTTAGCTCCTGGTCAAAGTAAAAGAAAAGTAACCTCACAGTGTATGGTATCATAAAAATGAAATCAGCCAGGAGTCCTTTTCTAACCAAAGCTGTCCTTAGGCACTGATGTAGGAATGTCCTTGCCCATCACACTTACCTATGTGTGTTATTGCTGTCAGCTACCATGGCTGGGTCTAGTTATGCCCTGGCCTGGAGAAGGCCTGTCCAGGGCCTCATCATAATTGGGGTCTCTGCACAGAGTGAACCTGCTTACCTGTGTTGTCAGCTGACACACTGGTTTGGTCCCGACTGGCACAGCTAGCAGTGGAGCCTGGCACACTCAAGACAGAAGCTGAGGTATGCCTGTGGCCAGCTGTATGACTGGACCAGTTTCAGTGGGAATGACAACTGGTTGGGAGGGTCCCACAAAGTGGTGACTCTAAAGCCCATGCGACCCAGCCTGGGCTCCTTACTGTTCTGTGTGGGCTTTGGAGCACTAATATTTTTGCTTAATAGAAAATCCTTCTCTAAAAAAACTTCTTTTAAGGCAGCTGAACTGCTTCCTGCCTAACCCTAGGATCGTCTTCCTGCTTCTTTATCCCTCAGCCTCTGAGTTTCAGCTCCCTATCGTGACTAGTGGTTGGCAGATACTGGCTCTAACAATTTCCCCAACCTCCCTGGCAAATGTGGATTTCAGAGGGAACCTAGGGGAGGTCCTGTTAGGACAGTCAGCACAACTTCCTCTTCCCCTTGGCTTCCTTGCACTGTGGTTAGAGGCCAAGGGCACCCCTGCCCAGCAGGAGCCACCACAGGAGTGCTTTACACCCCCCCCACCCCCAGAGGCCATAACCCTCTGATGCATTCCTCAGCTGTGGCCACCCTGGCCTTGGGATCGCTTCCTGCCTGGCTCTGCAGGCTTGAGCTCTCTGTGTGGCACAGGAAAAACAATACCTGCTGCAGGAAGTGTGGGTTCAGACCCAGTACTTCTCCAGGATTCAACCCAAGTCCTCAGGAGGGGCCAGGCCCTGAAGGGAGGTGGAGCTGTGGCTGGAATGCAGTCTTCTCCTGAATGGCTCTGTTCAAACTGTTACCTGCCCTTCTGGAGTTCAGTAGGGAAGGTGTGACCTCAGTCAAGATGTTGCAACAGAGAATGCTAACCCCTCCAGCTTTCCACTCATGAAGCACTTTCTCTCACTTTATCCTTACCGACTCCCACCATCACCCCCTCACAAAGCTAGGTATGTGGAAACTGCTCTCCAGTACCTCTGTGCTGAGAACTCCACGGGCCAGAGTGGGAAAAGCTGACTATACTCCTGCCTCTCCATTCCCACCTCCCCACCCTGAGTGAAGGGGTGCTGAAGGTGTGCCTGGCCTCCCCTGGGGCAGCTGTGTTGTGGGGGCTTGCTCAGGCTGATCTCAGCCCTGGGGAGTATGAAAGAACCTGTGGCTCTGGGCCATACTGCCTCTCTGCCAAACCCTACCCAGACCAAGCTTCCTTTAGGGCACCCTTGTCCCACAGCAGCAGGAAACTGTTCCCAGAATCTGGGGCAGCTCCCTTCCACTCCCTTCCTCTCTCCGCTTTGCAGGCAGTCCCAGAAACTCGAGTTTGGCTCCTATGACCAGTCATTCTGCCCTTTGCCTGCTGCCCTCAGCCTGTCTGCCTGTCTTTTTCCTGGCTCTTGACTCTCTGACCCTTGGAAAGTTTTCTGTATTTGCACCGGTCATCAGGAAGGCTATGCCTTCTTGCTCCCTTCTTTGAGCGCTTCCGACAGTACTATCTGAGGGGGTTTCCAGGTCAGGGGAAGTTAGGTATGAGCCTTGGGGGTTTGTCAGGCTTTTTCAGAGGAGAGAAAGCCATCACTCTACAGGAACAATGACTCTGCCCTTGCCCTCATTTTCCTTCACCCTTGGCCTTGAGGTCAAGGAGGACATAACGGTGCTGCCTCAGACCCTCATTCCACCCGAAGCCAGGCAGCTGAATGGAACAGGCACGTGGTGTAGTGCTAGGTAATGGGCCCCTGGTGTTGTGATCTTTATCCTTTTCCCTAGTTAGTTTCCCTATTGTAAAAGATCTGATGGTTTTTCAAATTGGCATTTGTCAGTGGGACCTAGCATATTAGTTAGACACTAGCTCGGGGTCGTAAGTTACCCTCATACACTTCCTTCCTCACTCTTCTGAATGTGGAAAGACATGTACCATTTTAGCAAGGGCTGGTAGCCACGGGAGCTCAGGGTCAGGGAGCGTGCGAGGGGAATCTTGATAAAGGCACAGCCACCCGCCCAGCTCTCTTCTGAGTTACACTGAGATTCCTTCTCCCCACAGACTTAAACAAAAACTTCCATGAAAGTGCCCAGGACACTCTGTGGGTCTCCTCTGACTTGATTGGCCCCATTTTGATTTAGAAAATCCTCATAGGGATTTAGAGTCCTGTGGTAGACCTCAGTAATACCTGTGTCTCTGGATCAGGGAATGTGGGGATCCTGCTGTCACCCAGGTATCTAACTGCAGACACACACACACCCCGTGTCTCTCTCTCTCTCTTTCTCACACACACACACACACACACACACACACTGTGTCGCACTATTGGGAATGTCCTCATTTCTTGCTGTCGTACTCACGGACGGCCCTCTAGGTGCTCTCAGGGGGCACAGCTGGCACAAGGCCCTGGGCAAGCTGCGTGGCAAATACACGGGAACAACCCTCCTTTTGACTTTCAGATCCGGCTGCGGTGCCAGAAGGGCATTCCACCTTCTCTTCGGGGCCGGGCTTGGCAGTATCTGTCAGGAAGCAAAGTGAAGCTGCAGCAGAACTCTGGAAAATTTGATGTGAGTTGACCTTATTTCCTCTCTTCTGTCCTGTCTCTTGGTATCCTCCGTGTGCTCATGGAGCTGCCCATCCAGTTCATTCTCCTTTATAAAAAAATTTATTTTTGTGTAGAAGAACTGAGGTGTAGGCCAGAGGTTTGGGGGGTGGTGGTGAGAGGATTCACCAGAGACAGAATGGGGAGCAGAACAGGTGTACTTTCTGAAATACACTGCCGAGGGGAGCAGTGGGCAAAACAGGAGAGGTCTGCTGCATTCTGTGTGGGCCAGCTCCCGGCGGCGGGGATCAAACTCAGGTGCTGTGGCAGTGATAGTGCTGGGACTTAACCCCTAGGCCACCAGGGAGGCCCTCCACCCTTTTTCTTGACAACCACTCATTTGCTCTTGGGCGCAGCAGGCTACTTCCCAGGAGGGAGCACTCAGATCTTTTCCCTAACTGCTGGGGGCCCTGTGTTCTGACCTTTGGGGGTCTGCTAGCAGGACCAGAGGACCCTGACACTTCCTGGCCTCTCATCCTCTATTCTTTCATCTGCTTTATCCAACCAATCCAACCAATTGGATAGACACAATTCACCCACGTTGATTATGGGGTTGTCAGCCCCAGGCGTGGCATAGGAAACTAATACCCTAAAGTCAGAAGCAAGTCAGTCTCTGAGGGTGCTCTCTCTAGTCATACCTTCTCCTACACATCTCCATCCCTGTCTTCCTGCCCTAAAGCTCTGAGAGTAAGAAAATCTCTCATTCTTGGGATTGTTTGGGCTTCCCCTGCAGGGCAGCTCCTGCAGTCTACTGCCTTAGGAACTGTGGGAGGCCATTGTCGTCCCTGGGGTTGCCTTGGCTTACCTGCCAGACCTTACCTGGCCCCAGGCATCAAGGCTTTCTCCCAGGCCCTTGCAACAGACAGACCAGCCAGCCACCAGCTTTTTGCTGACATACTTTATGCTTCAGTGAATATGCTAGTCCTGCCAAATCCATTCCCTGAAAAGGGTGAGCAGAGCAGGGAAACCTAGAGTTTGGCCTGGAAAGGATGAAAGTGGTCTCTGGCAGCACTTGGCCCCAAGGCCTGGGGACAGGGTGCTGGAGGAGTGTCTGGTGGTGGGCAGGTCTAAGTGGAGCAATTGGGCTATTCCGAAGAGTGCCACGAGCAGGCCCCACTCAAGTGTCTCTTCCACTCGAGTTTTCCTTCCAGTGGCTATATCTTGTTCAGTTAGGGGGCAGCATCCTGGGCAGAAGAGAGGTTCAGGGGTGGGGACCTGACACCAAGTCCATACCTCACCTCTAGCTACCCCATCACAGGCGTGAGCGCCAAGACGTGGGCAGCTTTGCGGCCTCCCGGCCAACCCCGGTGACTGCGTGTGTGCATTGTGTGTGCGGAGGGCTTCATCTGGAGCTGCGCTGGCCGGCCCCGAGCCGTCTTGAAAGTTGCTAGTGGGAGGGGGAAGGTTTGCTGAAATAGGCCTCGGATGCGCCAGAGCTGAATGATGGGTCCCCAAGGCAGTCCTGGGCACCGGTCAGTGGTTTATCGGCATACTGGCAAGGACTCTGGCAGAAGTGAACAGGGATAAGAGGTTCCCTCTGCTATGGGTACGTGAACCCCAAGGGAAGGGTGCAGCGACAGGGCTGCTGGTGGCAGCACAAACCTACTCGTCCCTGTGCTGCCCCCCACACCCAGGTGGCTGATGCCAGCTTCAGCTGCCAGGGCAGATTCTGCAGCCCTGATGGCTTTCTTCTCCTGTACTTGTGATTTCTTCCTCCTTTCTTGGGCAGTGCGGGGCTTTCTGGCCTTTTCTTACCTGATTTTCTTTTCTAGCTGTACCTTATAATGGAACCAGCACTTTCTGCCTCTTATGGAGTTTGTAATAACTGCTTCATCTGCCAGCGTCCACACCTGCCTTTCTTCATTCCCAGTGCCCCTTCTCCAGGTCAGGTGCTTGGGCTGCTATAGCACCAGGCAAGCATGTCCGAGGAACTGACTTTGGGCTCTCAGGCTCCACTTCATGGGCACCCTGGGGAGAATTTGTGGGAACTCCTCCCCTTCCCAACAAAAATCAAGCCTGCTGGGTGCTGAGTGTCCAACCTGGGGCCTGACTTGGGCACACAGGCTCCCACCCTGAGGTTTGTGTGGGGCTCTGGAGGTTACACACTGACTGCCTTGGTTTTACACCTGCCCTGCCCCTTCCTCCCACCCTCCAATCTTGACTCTGTCAGCTTTTCCTCTTAGTACATACTTTCCCATGTCGAGTAACCTGGGTCTTCAGTTTAATACGCCCACAGAGGGAGCACAGGAAAGGGGCTTGTATCAGATCACCTGCTGATCAGGGGCAGGGCCTGGACCTGTACCCACTGTAGTGTTTGCTAAGGACCCATCTTCCTCCTGGGGCTGCTGACACTGCTCTAGCCCTACCAGTGATATGTATACTTGATGCACTTCCTTGTTCAGACCTTTGCCTTTCCTTATTGATTCTTGCTTTAATTTTGACAAATAAGATACATCCACTAACCAATATGAAAATCAAGATATAGAACATTTAAATGGAAATTATAGGTTTGTTGTTTTTTTTAATATTTACTTATTTAAGCATAAAAGAGCTAGGGTACAGGCCAGAGGTGGGGTTGGGTGAGAGGATGCACCACATACACAGTGGGGATCTACTGAAGTACACTGCTGAGGGGAGCAGCAAGCGGGTCAGGAGAGGTCTGCAGCCCCATGTGGGTCACCGCCTTGGCTGGGGATTAACTCTGGAGATTAACTGTAGTGCCGCCAGTAACCCCTTGCGCCACCAGGGAGGCCAGATAGCTTGCTTTTATAAACAGCACTCATTTTAGTTCATGGAAGTTCAAAGAAAGAGTAACACTTCCTTGAGACCCCAACACCCAGAGACCACTCTGAGATTAATGGTCTGGTAGATACCATTGCCTTCCAGATAGTCTAATGTACAGATCACACAGGCCCCTCCGCCTGAACAGGTGACACCACCTGCATAGGGACACAAGTGGCAGAGGGGTTGGGATTCATGGCTCTGAATCAACCTGGCTTCCAGGCCCAGCTCAGCTGTTTTTTTAGCCATTGGGCCTGAGCAAATAACTTTCCTTTGACCTTCAGCTTCCTCTTCGGTGAATAGTGTAATGAGAGGACCTGTCTCTTGGGATTAGGAGGAGAGTCAGTGAGGCCCTGGGTGCTCAGCCTAGCACCTGGCGTAGTCTGGAGCTCGTAGGTGGTAGCCGTTGCTACCTTCCTCTTAAGGATGTGACATAAAGCATTGGACTTAGTCCCGAATGAAGTGCTTAGACATAGCTAACATGAACACTCTTGCTCACACAGATCTTCTTCTAAACAGTATCACCCCTTAGGCTTCCCAGGACCCTTGGCCCTCTTGCTCCTTCACCCCGTTCTGCTTCCTGTCCTCAGATGGCCCCCATCTGTGATGGGAGTGGGTGGGCATTGCCCCAAGTGCGTGTGTGTGGGTTCCTCCAATACCTAGAACAGTTGTATTTTCCCAGCAGTCCCTAACTCCTAATAGGTACCCTTAACCTTACTTCTAGGAACTGGACGTGTCCCCTGGGGACCCCAAGTGGCTGGACGTGATTGAGCGAGACCTGCATCGGCAATTCCCTTTCCATGAGATGTTTGTGTCCCGGGGGGGCCATGGGTGAGCAGGTTGGGCCTTGTGGGCTGGAGGTGGCTCTAGGCCCTGTCCTTTAGTGGGCAGAGGAGATAATATGAGTTTGTGAGTATCTCGGGGGCCTAGAAGCTCAGAGGTCCCAAACCTGAATGTTAAGAGTTCTTGTCTTTGGTTTGAGGCTAATGGGGCCTCTTAGTGTCTCCTCTTACCTGGAGGGCAACTTTCACATTTACTCCCCAGAGTGTTAAGAGTCTGCCTGAACGGCTTCTTCTAGAAGCATGTTTTGGTGTGGAGAAAGAGGATTCGAAAGAATTGTGGGGCAGAGGCTGTGCAGGAAGGGAGGGATGTAGTGGGCCAGGAGATGAAGATTGGTGCCAGGAACAAAGTTAGCCTGCTGAGGGGCCCACGCTCTAGTCCCGGACACACCCTTACCTGTATCTGGCATCCTGTTCTGGCTCTCCCCCATACTTTGAGCCACTAGCTTCACCTATCAAATGGGGGAGCTCTTCCCAGTGTCCCTTTGGTTATATGAAAGTCTGCATCCTCCAGTGGGAGACTGATCCCTTGGTGACCAGTCAGGCCATACCCCTCTGCAGGGAAGCACAGGGTCTCAGACAGGTCTGGTCTGGTGGGGCACAGGTGAGGGCAGTAGGTGGCAGAGTCACTTGTCATCTGTGCCCCACTTGGCCTCTCTACAGCCAGCAGGACCTATTCCGTGTACTGAAGGCCTACACGCTGTACCGACCTGAAGAGGGCTACTGCCAGGCCCAGGCACCTATTGCCGCCGTCCTGCTCATGCACATGCCTGCTGAGGTACCACTGAGCCCGGGGTGGGTACCCTGGAGGGTAGGGAGCATGCAGCAGAAGGCTTCAGATCTTTTATTTGCCTACAGCAAGCCTTCTGGTGCCTGGTGCAGATCTGTGAGAAGTACCTGCCTGGCTACTACAGTGAAAAATTGGTGAGTGTTCGCTCCAGGTAGATGCCCTCTGTGGCCTCGCCATGCCTTTCTCTCCATGCTACTCTTGGTGCACCCCACCCCGCCTGTGTTTTAAAACATCCCTGGCCTTTTGTTGCTCGCCAGGGTCAGGTTTCCTGGGCTCCAGTATTGTGGGTTCTTCACTCACTTCCGTCTCAGCCCCCAGCAGTCTGTCCCTCTCTGTGGGATCACAGTTCCTTCTGGAACCAGTTTGTTTCTAGCATCCAACTTGGCACAGGTTTAGAACTCTGCCCTCTTGCTCCCAGTAACTCTCCTCCTTTCCCTTAGCTTTCAGTTCTCAAAGAGCTTTCCTTGACCTGACAGGCACGACCTCTGGCATTTACTTGCCCATAGTTCCTGCCTGGTACTTGGCACTTTTCCCCATTCCTCTTCCTTACACTCTGTTCATGTCTCAGTGCCCTGGTCACTATATACTCCACATCAGGGACCAGCTGTCTGGTTTGCTCATCATTCTACCCTGGCACAAGGCTGGAACCCTACAGGCAATAGCCTGCCCAGTGAGGAAATGCCTGCTTGGCACTGGGGTCAGGGCATCATCCCTGTCCTGGTTGCTGTAGGCCTGTAGTCACAGCCCCATGGCCTCACTGTGCCCCCAGGAGGCAATCCAGCTGGATGGGGAGATCCTGTTCTCACTGCTGCAGAAGGTGTCGCCCGTGGCCCACAAGCACCTGAGCCGGCAGAAGATTGACCCGTTGCTCTACATGACAGAGTGGTTCATGTGTGCCTTCGCCCGCACCCTGCCCTGGAGCTCTGTGCTGCGTGTCTGGGACATGTTCTTTTGTGAAGGTAGCGGGGCTGGTAGCAGGGGTGCACCCCTGCCCCAGCCCAGCCCACAGGGGGCCTCTGTTTCCAGAGAAACGTCCTAAAGATCACCTTGCACTCACTCCCCACCCCCCTCCTCACCCCCTACCCCTGCAGGAGTCAAGATCATCTTCCGGGTGGGTCTGGTGCTGCTGAAACATGCACTGGGCTCCCCTGAGAAGCTCAAAGCCTGCCAGGGCCAGTACGAAACCATTGAGCGACTGCGGAGCCTCAGCCCCAAGATCATGCAGGAGGCCTTCCTGGTCCAGGAGGTGCGGTCCACACCTTCCCCCATCACCGGGAGGGAGGGAGGGGTGCTTCCTGGGGGCCCTTCGGAAAGTGGTACAGTAATCGTTGTTCTTGTGGGTGTCACTGGTGCCAGGCCTGCTGTTCAGCAGCACAAACTGCAGGTAGACCCATCCTCCTAAGGGAAGCAGCACGATCACATCCATGACCTTGGCTTTATTTCCCCTTTTTCCTTGTGGACGTTTGTCTTGGGGGCTGTAACGGGTGAGTTAGGCAAGTGGACTCATGAGCTGTAGGCAGCTTTCTCTACCTGCCTGGCAAGCCCAGCCAACAGGCACTCTGCTCTGGGACTCGAGGTCACTGCAGGGACTAGGCCCCATCCTTTCTAGGGTCAGACTTTCATGACAAGGTCTGTGGGATACCCAGGGAGAGCACAGGCCCAGGCAGAAGAAAAACTTCTTCCTGGTGCCCACCTGCCTGTCACCCCCCCCACAGGTGGTTGAGTTGCCAGTGACAGAGCGCCAGATCGAGCGCGAGCACCTCATCCAGCTGCGTCGCTGGCAGGAGACCCGTGGTGAGCTGCAGTGCCACTCCCCACCCAGGCTGCATGGTGCCAAGGCCATCCTGGAGGCAGAACCAGGCCCCCGACCCACCCTGCAACCATCCGCATCCATCCGCCTGCCCCCAGAGGCCTCCCTCCCTGGCTCCACCGGCAACCCCATGCTGCCCAAGCAGATCCAGAAGCAGGTGAAGGCAGGTGGGCAGCTGGACAAGCCCCCATCCCCAAGTAAAGTCAAGGTGGCAGCTGCGGCAGGAGATGCATGTCCCCCACGAGGTGTGCCCCTGAAGGACCCGGTCCGTCAGGACTCAGCAGCTCCCCAAGACTCAACTCCCCACCACGCAGCCCACCACCACTCACAGGAGAGCCTGACGTCCCAGGAGAGTGAAGACACCTACTTGTAACCCCGGCTGCTCGGGACTCTGGGGTGGGGTCTCCACACACCTACACAGTTCATGGACTGACACTCCAGGACTTCCCCCCCCCCCCGCCCCAGGGCCCAGCCTCCTGGCCACTGGGTGGCAGAGACTCTGGCTGGCCCAGCACAGATTCTGTCTGAGCCTCCTTATTTATTTTCTCTCCATAGTGGAGCTCAGGCTGGCCCAAAGAGGGCAGGCAGAAGTGCAGGCCAATGGGCTGCACCTCAGTTAGTCGCCTCCTCCTGGGGGGTTGTTTCCCAGGACCAGGGCACTAACATGAGAGGAGAGGGTGGGGTGAAGGGTGGGGTGCTCTTTGTGTAAAATAGAAACATTGTTTTGTACAGAAATAAACAGGCTTGTATAGAGAACTGGTCTGTTTCTAGAAACTAGAACTGCTGGGAAGAGGTGCCATCCCTGGCGTTCAGTGTCTCTTCTCCATGCCCTACAGAGCTCACCATCCTGGCCTCAGCCTAGTATAAGAGGTTCTCTGAGGAGTACCTTTGTCAGCAGGGAAGCCAAGTCCAGGGCCAGCCCCTCTTCCTGGCCCCCATTTTTCCTCACCCCACCCCTTAGCTCCATATCCATCTGCCACAGATAGGCAACACTGGGACAGGAGCCCAGTTTGGGGGGCGAAGCAAGGCCTACTCCTCAGGCCTTCATCCCAGGCCTTGCCATCCCTGAGGGCAAGGGCTTCTTAAGGAGCTCGTTGCAGGGTCTCCCTTCTCCAAGGCCTGACCTGGATGCCACTTTGGATCCCTTATGAGCTAAGTGCTCATACCGGGTGGGTGCTGGTGCCAGGTGGGAGCACCATGAACACCCTTACATGCTCAGCCTGGCCTCCATCAGAGGCAGAGGGGCGGGGGGGAAGGCTGGGTCTCTGGTAAAAGTAGATGTTGCTCCCATTTACTGAGCACTTAGCATATACTAGGCCGGACTTGTGTCATGTACCTGACCAGGTAGGCTTTACTGTTACCCCCATTTTACAGATGAGGAAACAAGAGGACTAAGTGTGAAAGATGAAGTTAATCCAGATTTGTACCTGGAGCCCCTCAGCTACTTCTTCAGGGTGCCAGGTGACCTGTTTCTGCCACTGAGGGCCCAGGCAGACACTAATGGTCATAACCTGATGATTGGCAAGGATGAGGACAGGGTGTCCCTGGGAAAGGCCCCCCCACCTCTGCTGAGGAAGCAGCTTTTCCAGTCAAACAATAGCACTGTTCCTGGCAGGCTACCAAACTGGGCTGTGGGGGAAGGGGTAGGGAGAGAGAGGAATAGAGCTTCCCAGGGAGCTTGCAGGCACCCCAGGACCTGGACATCTTGTCCTAGTACAGCTGGGGATACTGAGGCCTGGGAGGTCAAGGGTCACACAAGCCTATAGGACAGCATCCACTTTCTGCCTCCAACCTCCTCACCCCTGTGGCTTCCCACCTCATCTGTACCTGATAGCAATGAAGTGAAGAGCTCAGCCTTTGAGGACACTGCCTCCCCCATCCACCCTGTGGGGGAGGCCAGGATGTGGTGACCTCCTGGTGCTATGCTAGAGACCATCAGCCCAGAGGGTCCAGGGGAGGGAAAACCATCTTGCTTCCACCTGTCTACAGTGGAGGGTTCTGAGCAGGCTGGAGACATATAGGCCTACTGGACCCCCATCATGACTGAGGTCTGCTCTAACATGTGTGGTTCAGGTCTCAGACCTGAAGCCTAAGAATGCTCTGGTCACAGATGTGTCCCCCCTTCTAGCCCCCTCCCCCACCATGCTTGACCCTGCCACATAGATGTACAAATGCCTGCTTAACCTTGGTGTCTTAGACCTGAGGAGGCCCGCACAGAATCCAGTCCTAACCTCTAAATGAGTGCAAACTGGCCCTAACAAGCCTCAGATCTAGGCCATCTGCCAATTCAGGGGGCCTGAGCAACTGGGATCTGCTAATGACTGCAGGTTTGGGCACGGCCAAAATTTCAGTACCCAGTGAGCCCAGATGCTTGGGCCTATATGCCCCAAAGTCTGAGCCTTGGTCATTCCTGGTTCAAGCACTTTTGGGGATGGTGACTAGGGGCCACCCACCCAGGCCAGGCTTCACCCCGTCAAGCAATTTGCTGGGTTTATAAAGCAAGGGAGTATGTATCAATACCGATCCTGGGCAGCCCTCGCTGGGGGACAAGGACTCTTTCACCACCATCCCAGTCAGTCCTGCCGGTCCTGCCCCCTGCAGAGCAAGGAAAAAGGAGGGGAAAAGCTCCTAGGGCAATCTGTTGTAAGCACTAGCCGGTCGCCCAGTCTGCACAGTGGACCCTGAGCCCTTCAGGCACTAGGGCCCCGTTTGCCTGGCGGCCCGTCCAACCTTCAATGCCATCAACAAAAAGACCCACGCGGGAGCTGGAAGGACAGACACCAGCCCTAGCCTCCCGCACGCGGCCGACGCCCTGCTGAGCCGGAGGAGCCCGGAGCGGGGGTGCGGCCAGGGCGGGACCTGGAGGACTCTGGAGGTGGGGTGAATGGGTGAAGCCCGAGCCCAAATGGGGGGGGCGGAGCTAGCCGGGGCGGGGCTCCGCGGACTGGACGGGGCGGCCGCGGCCCGGGTGCTACAAGGAGGCGTGGCCACCCCGGATAGGCCCCGCGTCCCGCCG
>NW_004567130.1:9422788-9439183 GCF_000260355.1 Condylura cristata | reverse complement strand
CGGCGCCTGCCGCGATGGAGCTGCACATCCTAGAGCACCGGGTGCGGGTGCTGAGCCTCGCCCGCCCTGGTCTCTGGCTCTACACCCACCCGCTCATCAAGCTGCTCTTCCTGCCCCGCCGCAGCCGGTGCGCGCTCGGGTTCGGGGGCGCAGTGGGGGGTGGGCTCCGCTGTGGCTCTGGGACGGGGCCGGGGCACTGGGATCCTCGCGGGGCGCGCGGGTGGGGAGGGCCCTGCCTCTCCGACGCCATCCGGCCGGAGCTGCCCTCCCTGGGACCGCCGCCTATCCGGCCCCGCGAGGCCCCCTGCCAGGGCTAGTCAGGGCACAAACAGCCTGGGGTTGGTAATACTTAACTCCGAGTGCTGTCAGTGCGGCCATTTCTTCCTGGCGTAGAGGGAGCGAGCTTCTTCCAGACGCCTTCGCGGGTCACAGGCTGGTCTAGGGGGCGCAGGGTCTAACGCCCCCGGGCCTCTTGCCCCAGGTGAGCCTCTCCTCCCTCCCGGAACGGAGGGGTGGGGGGCTCCGGCGGAGGTGAGAAGGCGGAAAACAGTCCGCGATTCCAGAGGTGGATCCCTCACTCCACTGCCCAACGGAGAAAACTGAGGCTTCAGGAAGGCGCCCGGCAGGGGGTCTTTCCGGGCGCAAGGAGCGAAGTCCACCCGCCCCTTCCGCCCAGCCCAGGCTGAAGATGCCCCCACCCCAACCAGGTGCAAGTTCTTCAGCCTGACGGAGACCCCCGAGGATTACACGCTCATGGTGGACGAGGAGGGCTTCAAAGGTGGGGGCTGGGCTGAGGAGGGGGTGTAGGGGGAGGGATGCCACGCTCTCCTCTTGGGGATTCTTGCTAGGTGATGCAGAGTCCAGTCAGTGTCCGAGGAGTTCCAGCCTTGAAGGTAGCTGGATCAGGGTTCGAATTCATATCACCACTACTGGCTGTGTGCCCTTGAGCAAGTCACTTCCCCTCTCTGAGTAGTTTGTTTCCTCTTATGTAAAATGGATACTGCTAATGGTTCTGATCTAATAGGATCCCACAGCACCTCATAAACAGCACTGTGTGTGCAGACCACTTGGCAGCTGCAGGCCAGCAGCGGGGCCTCACTCAGGGGCAGGAGTCAGGGGTTGCGCTGGCTCCTATAACCTGACCACTGTTTCCCCCTGGCTACTTTTTCTGGTCAGGACAACCCTCTCCACAGCTGGCCTAGGAACTCCTGGAGTCTGAGGGTTGGAGAAAGAATGCAGAAGCAGGCAGCCAGCCCAGGGCAGGGTTCTTGGGGGCCTCTTGGCTATGCTTGAGCAATCAGCAGCTACCCCAGCCCTGGCCTGTGCTCTGGACTAGATGCCAGTCAGGTCCCTGGAACTGACATCTGGCTCCTATTCCTGTCAGCCTGACCCATCTTCACAGGGCTAGTCTCAGGCCAGCCAACCGGAGCTTCGCTCACCCCCCACATTGCTACTATCAACAGTTTCCCTGTTGATACTGCTGGGAGGTCTGGGTTGGTTACCTGGGAAGGGCATCGCTCAGTCAACCTGATCTGCTGGCGCCCCCTGCTGGTTACTGTTTTGTGTAAAGCCTCAGAACAGTCATGAGATAACACAGGTCCTTCATTTAACTGTAGCAGAACCTGAGACTCCCAATAGTTAAATCCCTTGCCCAGGTCAACTGCAAGTAGATGACGAAGCTGGGGCTGGCAGAGAGATCGGTCTAAATCTTGAACTTCCATCTTAACTGGAAAGTTTCAATCCTTCAAAGACTAGTGCCTAAAGCACTTTCTAGTCCTTGCATACACACAGGTGTTGGAAGCAGAATTGGAGGGAAGAGCCAGGCTGCCCGTCCCTTGGGAGAGCCCTCCAAGGCACAGCCATGGAGCGGAGGGGCAGGGGCCAGGCCTGCAGCCCCTGACTGGGCGTGTGCTCCCTGCCCCACAGAGCTGCCCCCGTCCGAATTCCTACAAGTGGCTGAAGCCACGTGGCTGGTGCTGAACGTGTCCTCCCACAGCGGGGCAGTGGTGCAGGCTGCTGGAGTCACCAAGATCGCTCGTTCAGTCATCACACCTCTGGCTGAGCACCACGTGTCTGTGCTGATGCTGTCCACTTACCAGACAGACTTCATCCTGGTGAGTTGCCCCTGGGCACTGGTGCAGGGCTGGGTGGGCGTGGGTGCCCGGGACCCGTGTGATGTTTTGCCCCCCTGTGGTGCAGGTGCGGGAGCAGGACCTGTCTGTGGTGATCCACACCCTGGCCCAGGAGTTCCACATTTACCGAGAGGTGGGCGGGGAGCCTGTGCCTGTTGCCAGGGATGATTCCAGCAATGGCTTTCCCCGAACCCAGCATGGTGAGGGCCTCTGAAGTCCCTCTGGCACCCAAACCTGGGCAGAGGCTCCTCTTCCCACCGGGCCCCTCCCAGCACTGGCCGCCCTGTGGGTGCGAGGAGACAGCTGCTCCTTCATACAGGGTGTGGGAAGCGAGGCGGGTGGCTTTCCGGGGAGGCTTGACTCTGCCCTGCCCAGGCCCTGCCCGCACCGGCCACCAGAGGTCGCTCCAGCCCATGGTCACACTTGACTGTCTTCACCTGCTTCTCCCTCAGCAGGGCCCAGCCCCACTGTGCATCCCATCCAGAGCCCACAGAACCGGTTCTGTGTCCTCACACTGGACCCTGAGACCCTGCCAGCCATTGCCACCACCCTCATCGATGTCCTCTTCTACGCGCACAGGTGGGCCTTGCTTGTCTCCGTCCTCCCGTTGTTGCTCCCATGCTCCTGTCCTGCCTCTTGGATCTGCCTCTGTGCCCTGTCTGTGGCCCATGTGCCTTTCACTGATGTTGGGGGACCACAGTGACCCACATGGACCCTCCCTCAGCCCTCCAGGTGCGGTGACTGGAGTCCCCTCTTGTGGTGCTGGGCTGAGCCATCCCTGTGGCAGACCCTCCGGCCCTTGGGTTCTGTGTCATCACAGTCAGGGCTCATTGTCCTCCCACACCGCACTGATGTCACTAGGAGAGCAAGGTCCTTGCACAGGGAAGGAAGGACCCAGCCCAGAGACAGGGGTACCTGCCCCTGGTTGCCCATGCCAGCCCCTTCCCCGGCTCCTAGAGGCTGGCTGGGAGGAGATGGTGTAGGCAGGTGCGTGGCAGCGCCCTGAGCCCCTGTTTCTCCCCAGTGCGCCCAAGGAGGCAGCCGCTGCCAGTCCTGGATCCAGCTCCATCACATTCTTTGCCTTCTCCCTCATTGAGGGCTACATCTCCATCGTCATGGACGCCGAGACGCAGAAAAAGTATGTACTCCTGACTCTGGGGGACCGTAGACCCCAAGCCAGCCCCAGGGAGGGAGCGTCAGACTCTGAGGTCGCCAGGTTGACCTGCCCAGGGGCTCACAGTGGTGCCGGGAGGGGATGGGAGTGCCCTGCCCACTGCCGCTGCTTCCCCAGGTTCCCCAGTGACCTCCTGCTGACCAGCTCCTCAGGCGAGCTCTGGAGGATGGTGCGCATCGGCGGACAGCCCCTGGGCTTTGGTGAGGGCCATTGCTTGTGTGTTAGGGGCTTGGGGGGCCTCTTGGGGGACCAGGATGATCCACACGACCCTTCCTCAACCCTCAGATGAATGTGGGATTGTGGCCCAGATTGCTGGCCCTCTGGCTGCGGCTGACATTTCTGCTTACTACATCAGCACCTTCAACTTTGACCACGCTTTGGTGAGCACCGTGGACTGGGTGGGGGCCCCTGGGGGTATGGGGTCCCAGGAAGCTGGGGGCACAGAAAGTAGTTCCAGTTAGCTGAGACATTGGGGACCCCTGACCAGCTTCAGGCCTGACCCCTCCTCTGCCTGCCTGCCCACAGGTGCCCGAGGATGGTATCAGCAGTGTCATCGAGGCTCTCCAGCGACGGCAGGAAGGCCTGGGCCCCTGAAGCCAAGGAGAATATCAGCTACGTGCTCTCCCTCTGGCCCTGAGGCTTCCAGAGACTTCTCTAAGCTATTTCCTCAAGCTCTGGAATGAAACCCTACTCTGTCCCCGGTTCCAGCCAGGGGACCCCTGGTTCTGCCCTCTGCATAAGCTGCGTGCAGGCACCGGCTCTCACGTGGACATGCGTGTCTGCCCACGCAGGGGAACACGGTGCTCAGGCTTCCTGCTAGGAAGCCCCCAACCCACACTCCCTGCGCGGCCTGGGCGTTTGCACATTCCCTGCCCAAGGTCCGAGCCCTCCCCTCCCTCTCAGCATCCTGGCCGCCTGCCTTCTGGACAGGCCCAGGTCTCCGTTCTGCCGCCGGCCGGGTGGCCTTCCCTGGCCGGGTGAGTTCTGACAGTGCCTCCCCTCCTGGGGTCTCCAAGAAGTATTTCTAGATCTCTCTCCTTTTTTATCATCTTGTTAATAAAGATCTTGTAGCGACTGGGCTGGGTGGTGGTTCCTGGGGGCTGTCTGTGCCTCCACCACGGCTGCTCTGCCGCTCCTCAGGGCCCCTCTCTGAGGTTCTGGGTTCCCCCTGTTAACTGGCTTGAGGCTGGGGTCTTACCTCACTCAATTCTTCAGGGAAACTGCCACTGTTGACCATGTGAGGAATTAAAGCTTTGAGAGGTGAAGTGATAGCCAAGTTCATGATTCTCGTCTTGGTCTGCCTGTCCTGAAGTCCATGATCATCTTCATTCCTTGGTGTTTCCAGAGTAGCCCAGAAGATTCTAAATGTGGAGACTTCCAGACCTTCCCGTCTGGGGGTCCCCTGGCCTTCCCTGCCACCTTGGGCATGGCTAACCTGTTTCAGAGTCCCATCTAGGAGGGCCCCAAAGGCCCTCTCTTCCAGACTATTCCTTCTTTCCTTTGGACACCTTCATTCTGGCTGTCCCTCACAGGAGTCCCTGTCACTCTGTTGGATCGGCCCAGGTCCTGAGTAGAGGTGGGAGGAGGCCCAGCCAGCTGGAGTGGAGA
The DNA here is from genome assembly GCF_000260355.1 of Condylura cristata. Classification (NCBI taxonomy): domain Eukaryota; kingdom Metazoa; phylum Chordata; class Mammalia; order Eulipotyphla; family Talpidae; genus Condylura; species Condylura cristata. Next base: position 9,434,269 of record NW_004567130.1, on the reverse strand, counting down.
CCCAGGAGTCTGTACACTGGGCTTGTCCTGGCCAGGAGATCAGGTGTCTGGAGGCCACATGGGCCTCTGTGCCCTTCATGGCTGCACGCCTGGCAGAGACTCAGCGTGTTGGGGCCCAGCTTCCTGTTATGGAGGGGCTGCCTCCCCACTCCATGCGCCTGGGATTCCCCTGAGGCCTGGTGGTGCCCCACAGATGCGCCAAGGGGGTTATCAGTTGCTCTCAGCCCACACCCGCCCTCGCACAGGAAGAGAAGAAGGGTGTGACTTCGGCGTATTCAGAGGTAGTGGTGACTCCCTAGAAAAGTCAGAACAGGGGCCAGACATCTGGCAGTGCGCCCGCCCTGCCCCTGGGGACCTGAGGGCAGCAGATCAGAGGAACAGGGAGCAATGCCTGGCTTGGTGAGTGAGCAGTTGGAGACCCTGGCCAGCTCCTTCCCCTTGGCTTCAGGCTCAGACCTAGAAGGCAGCTCCTCCAGGACCCAGGACCTTGGCGCTGGGCCAGGTCTAGTTTTTTCGTCTTAATGGGGGTCCTGGCTCCTGTGCCTGGAGGCCGCCCTCTTGGCCTTGACTTGAGAGGTGTCCTGGTCTTGAGGTCAGGGCTCTAGAACCTGAACTACTGGGCAGCTGACCTGCAGCAGAAAGCTCCTGGCCCTAGAGTTGGTGGGGGCAGGGGAGGTTGCTGTCCACCTGCCTGTGACTTACTGCCTGGTCTGGGGCTTTCTGTCACCCTGACTCTCCAAGTGTCCTACTTGTTTCGTCAAACCAGCTGCTGACCAGGCATTGAGTAGTTCTTGGGGCTGATCTAGGAGAGCTGGGTAGGGGGCGGCAGGCTCGCCTGACTCAGACCTGGGCCTAGAGGTCAGCATGTCCACCTGTCTCGGCTACATGTTGTCCTGTCTGTGTGGAGAGTTTTAGCTCCTTGGACTTCGGGGTCCCTGTAAGTCCCTGGACCAGTCCTCAGTCTTTGGTGGTTACAGAGGGGGAGATGCCCTGGGAGTGCCAGGGAGACAGACCTCACTAAGGTCAGGCCGAGGGCTGGGCAGGTGTGGGGGACGCAGCCGAGAAGGGGCGGTGGCCCTAGGCTTAGGCGGGACTGGTGTTCTGGGCGCCCTCCGCTGTCTCCCATGAGAGTGAGGGCTCACAGAGCTGCTCCTCATCCCTGCAGGGGCCAGAGGGTGCTAGGGCAAAAAGCAGCCCGTCTGGTCAGCCCAGTCCTTGCCCTCAACCCTGGGAGCCCCTCAACCGTGCGCATCAACGCAGGCCCTACTGCGTCCGAGGTCGAGTCCTGGCCCTCAGAGCCCGGGCACTCGCCCTCCTAAAGATGCCTGTGTCTCAGGAGGGCCTGCAACAGCCCCCGGGGATGGGAGGTGCTCAGCCCCGGCCACCAGCACAGAGTCTGGCATCTTCTGGCGGGATATAGGCAGGGTGGGAGGTTCTTGGGAGGGTCAGAGTGGAGATGAACGAGGCAGCTCATTTCCACACGCTCTGATCTTCATGCTCATAGAGATAAAGTGATTTCTTTTAAGTCCTTGAAATTTTTTTTTGGTGGCTGAGTAATATTCCATTGTGTATATGGACCACATCTTTTTAATCCAGTCATCCACTTTTGGGCATTTGGGCTGTTTCCATGGCTTTCCAATTGTGAATAAAGCAGCATGTCCTTGAAAATTTTTGAGCAAAACCTCACTCCTGCCCTGCTGCTTTGGGCCAAGCTCCAGAGCTGGTCTCGGTCCTGTGAGGAGGGGTAGTAACTGCTGTCTGCATCCCACCTGGCCCCGGGTTCTTACCTGGTGGGAAGGGATAGGCAGGGGGCGTGAGGGCACAGGTCTGCAGCTGGCAGAGCCCAGGGAAACTGCTGCCACGTGTGTGCATGGGGGGAATGTTGCTCCTATTTACACAGGGAAAGGGAGCACAGAGCGGTGAAGTGCCTTGCCCAAGGCCACACAGCTCAACATGGCTGAGGCAGAATTCAAGGTTAACGGTACCCAAGGAGTCTGGGGAACTTCCCCTGGGGAAAGGGACACTTCAACTGAACCCTGAGGGATGGAGCTGATGTTGCAAGGTCCCTTGCAATCCCAGCTGTCTGCTGCCGGTGGCAACGAGTGCGTGGGCAGGCACGCGAGGCCTGGGCCTGGCTCCTCCCTGACCCTGGGCTGGGCCGGATGGAGCATTGGGCAATGGCCGTGGTTTGCTCTCACTTTCCCAGGCGGCCTCTGGTCTCTGGTGCTGTGTTGCCCAGCACAAACCTAGCCTGTGCCCAGTCTGTTTAGCAGCACCCACTGCTCAGAGACCCAGCCTGCCCCAGCTCTCCCGGCCCTGCACTTGCTCTCCCAAAGCCGGGAGTCTCTGCTCCGGGCAGCTACCGGCCCTGCCCTGAGCTGGCCTTTTCAGGTGAATTGAGCCAAGTCCAGTCTACAAATGAGCCCCGGCCCGAGCCCCGGGACACAGGCCGTCCAGGCATCAGAGGGTCAGGGGGCCTCCATGCTTCCTGCCTTTCTGCAGCCGATTCACTGCTGACCCACCCGTTGGTTTCGCTGCGATTGTAAGCTCTGCCTTAAGAACATTTTTAAGGTAAAATTCCCAGAATATGTATCAACCATTTTAAAGTGAATAACTTTAAGCACCTGTGTAACCGTCACCCCTGTAGTTCCAACATGTTTTCATCATCCCAAAAGGTAATCCCATACCTGTCAGCAGTCGCTCCCCACCCCTCCTCCCAGCCCCTGGCGACCACCAACCTGTCTCCCAGGGGTCAGCCTATTCTGGACATTGCATACTCCTGGAATCCTAGTGACTTGGTATCATGCAACATGTTTTATTTTTTTTAAAGATTCATTTATGGATGCATACAAGAACTGGGGTACCAGCCAGCGATGCAGGGGGGAGAGGATTCACTAGAGACAGAATGGGGAGCAGAACAGGCAGATGTACTGAAGCACACTGCTGAGGGGGGCAGCGGGCGGGTCAGGACAGGTCTCCCACACCATGTGGGTCAGCTCCCTGGCTGGGGATCAAACTCGTATTGCAGTGGCTGTGGAGAGCTTTATGGGGGTGCGCTTTAACCCCTGTGCCTCCAGGGAGGCCCCATCATGTCTTGAGGTACACACAGATGTAGCAGGAGTCCACTTTCATGGCTGAATAGCATTTCTTTATCCATATCTGCTCTTGGGCCTGTGGCTCGTTCTCGCCGCTGGCTGTTGGGCGCTGCCTCAGAAACTGGGGTGCTCTGTGTTTGTGTTTAATGCCCTGTTCTTCTTCTCTTCCTGACATGCTTGTTCTGTGGATAGGGTGATCCTATGATACCCTGTCACCCTTGGAATGGCTAACAGCGGGCTCTTGAACCCGGCAAGTTTTCATGGCTTTTTCTGCCCTCGGAACTGCAGGATGTATTTTTTCTTTCCATATCAAGGCAAATACTCAGTTTCCTCGGTGTCTCCCCATGAGCAAGAGAGGGAAGAGGCAAGTCCCGCACAGTGCGGGTCCCTGCTCATGTGCTCCAGGCCTGGGATCGGCACCCCTGCCAGGGAGCCCCGCCCTGTGTCTCAGGCGCCCCTTGAAGCTGCCTGCTCTTGCGTCTTCCTCCAGTTGCCTTTCTGTCAAGCAAAGGCTTTGTGCATTTGCTGTGTCCGAGAAGGCTCTGAGCCCGCCCACTTACTCCGTGGCCACCACCTCTCCTGCACCCCCTCCCCCCACCCAGTCCTCACAGTGTGCAGGATGGAAGACTCACCCGGCAGGCAGACGAGAGATTCGCATCATGTCCAGGCTAAGACACGCCTGTGGCCGGCCCTGGCCTCTTGCAAGGGCTGGGGGCCTCGGGGAAATTGCTCTGCTTCCCTGGCTGCACTGGTCAGGTTCTTCCCATTTGGCAGGACCCCACCCCTGCCTCGCGGGCTTGAGGGAGGTGGCTTTTTTTTTTTTTGGTGCAGAGAACTTGAGTGTAGGCCAGAGGTGCAGGGAGTGAGAAGACTCACCAGAGACAGTGGGAAACAGAACAGGCTGATTGACTGCAATACATGCTGAGGGGAGCTGTGGCGAGACAGGAGAGGTCTGCTGCGCCATGTGGGTCAGCTCCATGGCCGGGGATGGAACTCAGGCTGTAGCAGTGACAGTGCTGAGACTTAACCCCTAGGCCACCAGTGAGGCCCAAGGAAGGTGGCTTTTTGAAGGGCTGCATGGTCACTGCAGCTCAGAAGCCCCAGCCACTGAGGGAGGCCTGTGTCCTGGACCCCAGTCTGGGCAAGGATTCCCAGGGTGCAGGTGCACTGCTACAAACTGGGATTCCTCCAGGGTCAGGCCCCTCTGCTGCAGCCTGGGGTAGGCCTTTCGGGGCCCTCTATTAAGTGAAGCTGAGTGCTGACTTGGTGACCCTGGCCCTCAGATACCAAAAGGCATTCAGCACTAGCCCACTCACCTGCTGGGCTCGTCGTCTCTGCCAGCGGAGTCCCGTGTCTGGCCTGGTCCCGGCATATAAGGTGAAGTCCTCAACTATAGGCTGGATAGGACCTGGCAAGATGCTGATTTGTCCGCTCTTGCAAAAGCTAAGCCTGTCCCCTCTGGGCAGACGGCCCTTCCCGAGCAGCGTCAGGTGCTGCAACTGTGCAGTTGGTTCTCAAGTGGATTCTTGAAAGGAAGCATGAGAAATGCCTTGGCTTTTTCTTTTTTCAGCTCATTTTCCTGGAAAGTGTTGAAATCTGCAGTGGCCGAAAGAATAAAAATTGAATTTGCTTTAGAAAAGTTATCATAAGGGGAAAAGTCAGCGTCTTTAAGACCCAGGCTTCCCCAAAAAGAGATCATGTGCTTCCGTGTATTGTCATTGGTAGTATTCTGGTTTCCTTGGGGAAAGCAACAGGGCAGTGAGGGGAAAGGCCGGCCAGCAGCAGGGGCGGGGCGGGGGGGCTGGGCGCCCACCCTTCTGAGGCCTGCTGCAGATGTGCTGGCTGTGGGGGTTCCCCCGGCCTTGCCCAGAGGCGATGTCTGGATACCACGCAGCTGTCCTCCCACTGGGGAGCTCTCGAATATCTACCACACCCGAGGCCTGAGGCCGTGCTGCACTCTGGAGAGGAAGTGGGAGCCACCTCCATCATGTGAAATCCCTGGAATTTGCCGCCCAGCTGGGCAGACAGTTCCAGTTTCCAGCTCTGAAAAGTGCTGTGAGAGGGACCTGTGCTCCAGAGGGTCAAGGGAGGCAGGGTGGGGAGAGCAGCCGGGGGCAGAGGGGGGGAGGGGAGGGGGAATGAGGAAGGTCAGTGAGGGCTTCCCTGGGAGGTGAAGCTTGACCACACCTTGACAGCTTGGCAGTTAGTAGATAGAATGTTCTGGCATCATTCCATCAGCCCTGAGGGACCAAGGAAGGTCAGAGAAGGCTAGGGGGTGCGTGGGCAGGGCCTGGTGGCTGTGCATGCACTGGACTGGCAAGGGGGCCAGGGTGTTTTAAGGGAGGTGGGTCAGCTGCATGGTAGGGGCCCGGGGTGGGGGGAGGGGCTGCAATGGCGTGACTCCGTGTCCCCTCCCACCGTGGCTTCCCTGCCCAGCTTCTCTGCTGACCGCTGCCACACCCGCCACCTCTCAGCTGACCCTCGGAGGCCCAGCTCGTTCACCTTTCCCCTTTCTTGTTCACAGAGAGACACCACGAAACTGCTTATACTTTGATGTGATAAACAGACATACGTCCTGCAGCCCCACCAGAAGCAAAGGCCACCAAGACCTGCTCAGCCCACGAGCCTACGGGGTGGAGTTTGCAGCATCTTCTCCATTTCTACCAACGACATTGGCATCTTTCCAGACCTGCGGAGACAGTCGGCTGCTAGGACCTCCCCCCTCCCAGGCCTGGTGCCTTGCCCCAGGCAGACCCCCTGTGGGATTTCAGGGTTCCATCCTGCTGGACCCTGCTGGTCCTTCAAGGGGCTCTGTGGGGTGCCCAGGCTCAAACCTGCTTCACTCCCGCCCAGCTGCATTTCCTCTGCCAAGTCCCCTTCCTCTCAGGCCCTAGCCCCCCAACCCCCCAGGACAGAGACAATGACAACTGCCTCATGAGGGGAGGGCTCAATGAGCCAGCCCACGGGAAATGCTAGGAGCTGGATTTGGCAAAAATATGCCAAGTGTTACCTCTGGGTGAACTGCCTGTGCCTGGGGCACCAAAATATCTTTGGCAAGAATATGATGTTTCAAACTAGGCATTGTCTTGTCATCGTGAGCAAAGTCGGGGCTCTGCTGGGCTTCCTGATCCTTATAAACTGGGTCAGGAAATGTTACTTTAATGAAGTAACAGTACTTCATTAAAGTGCATTTCAGGGCTTAGAGGCACTAAGGCGCCTGGAGGCTCTGGGGGTCACCTCACCTGCTCCCTCATCTCACAGAGAGGGTCCTGGGGTCACAGAGGGGGGCCGGGGGCCAGTGGGGTTGGTCCAGTCCAACTAGAGGCAGACAGCAGGGCAGTGCTATTGCCTCCTGGTCATCCCACCTCAGAGTAGGCCTGGCCGGAGGACCTGTGGTCAGTGTGAGGTGGACAGTAAGAGCTTCTTAGGCAGGACTTCCTCCTCTTCCTCTCCTCCCTCCATTGCACTTCCCCTGAATAGCAAAAAGCCCTCAGATGGGGGGGGGGTCAGTTACCCAATCTGGAGGAGCCACCGGGCACAGGCAACATGGCTGTCCACACCTGAAGACACCTGACCCCAGGAGAGCTGTGCAGGTGTCCAGCCATAGGCCCCCCAGCCCCGCTGACCTCCCTGACCTCCTGGGGAGCGCCCTTGCTCACCCGGGGGCTTATGTAACAGTATCTTTCTCAACTGTCCTCAGAGTCACCCTATGACATAAGTAAATGTGCGTGTGTCTGCCCAGGGGCTGGTGGGTGTTGTGGGCTAGCCGCTGCGTGTTGTCCACGTCCATCATCTGGGCAGTGCTCGCTGCTGTATTTTTTTTTTAAAGATTTTTTATTTGGCCCTCCCTGGTGGCGCAGCGGGTTAAAGCACAGCATTAAGAAGCTAAAGCCACCTGCCCCGGAGATGACCACGTGGCGCGGCAGACCTCTCCTGACCCGCCCGCTGCTCCCCTCAGCAGTGTACTTTGTCGATCTGCCTGTTCTGCTCCCCACTCTGTCTCTGGTGAAGCCTCTCACCCTCCACATTTCTGGCCTGTACCCCAGTTCTATATGCATAAATAAATAAATCTTTATTAAAAAAAGATTATTTATTTATGCATACAGAACTGGGGCACAGGCCAGAGTTGCAGGGGCGGTGAGAGGATTCACCAAAGACAGAGTGGGGAGCGGAACAGGCACATCGACAAAGTACACTGCTGAGGGGAGCAGCCATGTGGATCACCTCTAGGGCAGGGATCAAACTCATGCTGAAGTAGCTTCAGCCACCCAGTGCTGTGCTTTAACCTACTGTGCCACCAGGGAGGGCCCTCGCTGCTGTATTTTTAAAAAGTAAGCTGCCAGGCCCTCCCTGATGGCACAGCGGGTTACAGCACAGCACTAAGAAGCTAAAGCCACTTCCGCATGAGTTCGATCCCCGCCTGCCCCGGAGGTGACCACATGGCGCGGCAGACCTCTCCTGACCCGCCCGCTGCTCCCCTCAGCAGTGTACTTCGTCCATCTGCCTGTTCTGCTCCCCACTCTGTCTCTGGTGAATCCTCTCACCGCCCTTGCTCCTCTGGCCTGTACCCCAGTTCTGTATGAATAAATAAATTAATTTAAAAAATACATATCCCCACCATATTAAAAAAAAAAAAAAAAAGGCGAGCTGCCTCTCTGCTCCCATTCATTGTTGAGAAGTGTGCAATTCAGCGGCACTAAGGGCAGTGACAAGAGCTTGAGCCCCAAAAGGAACCCCGTGCCCGCTCACTGTCCCCTCCCTGCCAGTCCATGGCGTTCTCAGGACATTTTATGTCAATGGACAGATGCCCTTCCGTGGCCCTTTGTGACGGGTCATGTTTTCCGTCTTCGTTCGCACCATCATGTCTTCAGCCCCGGTCCGTTCAGTGCCCGAGTAACGTCTGTTGTGTCCCAGGCCACTTCTGCGGGTGGACGCTGGGGCTACTTCTATTTTCTGGCCACTGTAAATGAACCCTGCCAGAAACAGCCCAGCGAAGCTTTTGGGGTGAACCCATTTTCAGCGCTCTTGGGGGTGCATGTAGGTGTGAAGATTCAGCTGTGTGACATCTCGGGGACTCACCCCTGGCCACTGGCCGGCTGCGCCCACTCCCTGAGTGTCTCCACGTCCTCCCCAGCCCTCGGGCTTGAAGAGGTTGCTCCTCTGGTTTTGATCTGCATCTTCCTGGTGACTGAGGGTGTCGAGCTCTTTTCTTGTGCTTATTGGCCATCTGCATATCGATATATATATATATTGTTAAAGATTCATTTATGCATGCAAGAACCGGGGCATAGGCCAGAGGTGTATGGGGGTGGGTAGTGGGAGGATTCCCCAAAGATAGGGGGAGCAGAACAGATGTGTTACAATACACTGCTGAGGGGAGCAGCCGGTGAGACAGGAGGGATCTGCCTCTCCATATGGGCACCTCCCTGGCCGGGGATCGAACTTGTGGTGCAGTGGCTGCCAATAGCTCACTAGCACCGTCTTAACCTCTGTGCCACCAGGGAGGCCCTGTCTGTCTGGCATTTGAGTATATCTATTTTGTATATCTATTCACATCCCTTTTCCATGATTTTAAATTTATTTGTTTGTTTTCTGATGGGTAAGTTGCCCCCACTAAGTCTACAGAGGGGAACCGAGGCTCAGAACAGGTTTGTGACTGGGCCAGGAGCATTGGACCAGGCCTCCCGCCCAGCCCTGTCTCTCCACTCAGTGAGCGGCCTCCTGCCTCCAAGTTTTGACTTGTCTCTCTGGCCATGCCATGTCCTGGCCTTGCATTTAAAGGGCAGGGCCCCACAGCCGGAGGGTGGGCCGGAAAGGCGAGGAAGCAGCAGTTCTGAGGAACCAAACCAGTCCACTCTTCCCCTCCGAATCACGCGGACCGGGCTGACGTGACCTGTGAAGAGGGGACAGCCGGCCCTGTGGTGGGGGAGCCTATTTATACTGGCTGGGTCGTGTTGCAAGCTTTCCCTGCCCAGAGAGAAACGTCACTGGCCACTGACCTCACCGGAAATGCTGAGGCATCTTCCCTGACGCTCGTTTGGATGGACTGCCAGGCCTTCTCACCTTAGGGCCAGTCCCTGCCCTGCGTATCACAGCCCCCCCACCTAGCTCTGGACTCTCCAGCAGCCCCTCTCTGTAAGGCTCTGGCCACACCCTCCTTTTGCAAGTTGTTATGGGCTTTATTGTGTTCCTCAAATTATGTGTTGAAAACCTAACTCAGAATGTGGCCACATTTAGAGATAAGGCCTTGAAAGGTAGTGAAACTCAAAATGATGCCAGTGTGCCCGGTGTCCAAAACAGAAGAGGAGACCACTACAGGCCACGGAGAGTGTTCCGGCGGAGGCGGGCCCTGCTGGCCCGACACTCTTTCAAACTTCAGGCTCCACCCACGACTGTGAGAAAACAAATGTCGGTTTAAGTCACCTGGTCTGTGGGATTTTATCGTGGCAGACTAGTAACGAGCCCACCTTGCCTCAGGGGCCTCATCCCGGCACTGCATGATGGACACGTGAGCAGGCCTTGTGAACGGCCCCTCTCCTTAGCTGTCCCACGCAGGCCACCCTCACCAACCGGGGCCTGAGAGGCCTCCTTGGCCAGGGGAGACACTAAGGGAACTGCCCCCAGTGTGGGGGTGGGTCAGAGGGCTACAGCTGTCGGGTCAGAGCTGGTCTCCCTGCCCAGACCTGGGCCTGGGCTTCTCTAAACTTCAGGTTTCTCACTGAAGGAAACCGAAGTGTCCCTGCCCAGCTGCTCTCCCTCCCAGGCTGTTGCAAGATGAGATCAGTGACGTGAAGTGAAGAAGGATTCCAGCTTGGCACAGGTCCCCGGCAACGGTCTTGTGTGGGTGGGCACAGAGATGAAGAATTCAGCAGAAGCGAGATTCTCGGGATGAGAACCCAGAACTGGTCCATGGGGGTGGTGCTGGTGCAGTGACAGGGCTTGGTGTGGTGAAGACCAGGCTGGGGTGCCAGAGAGTGGGTGGGGCGTTGAGGAGCAGCTTCTTGAGCGTGGGGGTGGGTCTGGTTTTGCCTACTGCTAGATCCTCAGTGCATGTTTGTGGCTGGCACAGAGCAAGTTTGCTGAATGAATAAACGAGCCACAGAAGCACGTCTACAGAGAGAGCTCTCCTGACGGCCGTCACTGGCAGGACGGACAGGAGGCCCTCGGGTCCTGCTCCTTCTGGTCAGCTCAGGTCTCCTTGACTGGGCTCCACAGGCCCAGGACTGTCCTCCAGGGGCCCCATCCTGTCTCTCCAGCCTCGGAGACCCTTCTCCCCCCTGGTCTTCTCAGGGTGCAGGCTGGGGACACCATCTGGGACCTGGGACGTCTCCACCCCTCCCTTGTCTGTCTTCACCTGGGCCTCGGTTTACCCTTCGGCCCGGGCTGCAGATTGAGTTGAGATGCGCTATCTCTAGGGCCGCATCAGGCTGGCGGTCAGAAGTCTGTGAGAGGCAGGGAGCTAACCCACGATCACCATCTTTCAGAGAAAGTGAAACCTGGTACTCAACCCTCAACCGTCACTGAGGCGACTACCCCCCCAGGCTTCCCCTCTGAGCTCATAGCTTCCCTATCGCTTCTGCCCCTGAACCCGCCCCCTGGGCAGCTAGTACTTGGAATCAGACTCATCTTTCCTTTTAACTTCATTAGACATTTGCCTTTTCCGTGACAGTGGCAGACCAGGGAGGTGGGCCAGAAAATGCTCATTTCCTCCTCATCTTTATAGGTGCGCCCGTGAGGCCCAGAGACGTCAAGGAATCGCCTCAGGTCACACAGCCTAACCACAGGCTTGAAGCCTAATCTGTTTCTTTTACTCCAAGTACGGATTCTCCCCAGAGAGCCATGTCTGTAGAGGAAGTGCCCAGCTGTGAGCCACAGGCATGGTGAAGAAAGCTGGTTGTGTGTGGGGGTACATGGTGGGGAAAGAGGGCCAGCTGGCACCTCCACTGGGGGTCTGCAGGTCCTGGGGCCAGAACCACACTCTTGGGGCTGCCGGCCTTGGTCTGGCTCTGTGCCCAGAGCCTGGTGCTTACACGTCTCAACAGCCCCAGTGGAAGGGCGGGAAGGGCAGTGAGGAATGAAGATGTCTTGCTCCTGTCACAAAACACAGTGGCTTGCGAGACTGATGCCTCCTGGGCCAAGGCTGGGGGGGGGGTGCCCAGGGCCTCTCTGCCACAACCTCATCTTGATCCTGGGCACAGCCCCCTCCAGATGGCACAGAGCCCCTTGCTCCCTGCTCACCCGAGAAGGGCTGAGGCTGCAGTTTGCCTCATTGGGTGGGGGTTGAAGAATGGGTGAATAAAAAAAACAGGAGAAGGAAGAAGGATGAACTAGTAATGAAACTATTAATGTTCCCAGAACTATCCCCTCCCCTCCCCTCCCCTCCTCT
>NW_004567130.1:9397155-9422688 GCF_000260355.1 Condylura cristata | reverse complement strand
CCTCCCCTCCCCCTCCCACCCACCTCCTGAAGTATTGGCCAATCACCCCAGCGGGCATAAAGTGGTTGCCAGCCCGCAGGGCTCCCAGCCGGGAGGTGTCACCCCCACCAAGCACAGGCCGGAGCTCGGCACCCAGCATGTGGGCACCACTTACTTGGAGGACGCTACTCAGTAAGTACTTCCTTCCTCTCCACCAGGACTTGCTTGCTGCACCCATGGGTGCTGGCCCTCTGTCTTCCGGAGCTGTGGTGGCAGGCACTGGGCAGAGGGATGCTGAAAAGGGGAAAGAGCCAGGAGGACAGGCAAAGAGAGGGGTCTGCTCAGAACCTAGCATTGGCACAGGGTGAAGAAAGGGTATCCCTGGAGGGCTTCCAGGGGGAGGTGATATAGAGGCAACTCTGGGAGTGAGGGAGGGAGGGGTTGGGTGAGAGGCTGGGAAGGAGGAGGGAGGTAGGTGCTCTGGCCCGCGGAGGAAGCTGGGCAGGAACATGGTGCCATGTCTGGAGGAGCGGCGGGGTGGCGGGCCCTCCTCGCCCTCCTCGCCCCGATTCGCGCGGGGGGCCCAGGATGATAGACAGTCAGGAGCCGGGACCCCAGGTCCACACAATCTCACAGCACACTTAGCCACACCCACAGGGTGGCAGCACACAGAGCCATGTGACCCCAGCCAAAGCCCTCAATCTCACCAAGCTAAGGAACCCCACACACAGCCCCCGGCCTGGGGTGGTTGGGGCTCAGCACCTGTGTGCGGCCAGCTGCTCCCCGGAGCCTTACGGAGACCCAGACCTGGACGCACACCCACCAGACACCCTCACACTCACAGGGGCTCCCCTCTGAAGCCCGGCAGCGGGTACCTGAGAGCCAGTGAGGGGTGCTGTGTGGTCACTGCGCCCAGCCCCTACGCCCTCCCCAGCAGCGTCTTCCCCAAGGGGCCGAAGGGGGAACATGGTGTCACTGCCTTCCGGGCCCATTGCGCCACAGACCCCTTCCGACCACGTGACTGCTGGTGCCTGATGGGTGGGGGGAGGCGGCAGCTGGCAGCTGTGCCCGCCCCCTGGGGCCTTCCAATGGGCTCAGGCGCCCCGGTGCACCTGCGGAAGGAGCGTGGGAGGCCAGACGCCAGTGCTGACCTCGTGGGGCCTGGGCTGTTCCTTCAGCGCCCTGGTTTTCCTATAAGTAAAAGGGGGGCTGGATCTCGGGAACCTCTGGGGGGGATGGCAACCTCCATGGCTCTGCAGACATAACTGGGGTGCCGGGCTGCTCCTGGACACCACCGGCATGGAGGATGGGGTTGGGTGACAGGTGACAAGGGGTCCAGTGCCTGGGATAGCAGCCACCCCTGGGCCCAGAGGTCTCCCCGAGAGTTCCTACTTACTGGGCCAGTTCCTGGGTTCAAAGCACAGCCCGGCACAGGTGCTCCACGCCACGGCCTTTCAAATGCCTCCTTGGGGTATCCTTGCCACTGTTTCAGGTGCTGGGCAGTGACCGCTGGGAAGGGGACTGCGCCCACGCGCCCTTGCACAGCCCAGGCCCACCCCCGAGGCGCAAAGCCAGGGCCCTGGGGCCGCACGTTCTGAGGTTCTCTTGAGCCCCCCCCCCAGAGCCCCACCTCTGGCTTTCTCTGCCAGTCAGATGACCGGCCCTACTCTCCTTGGCTCCAGGTCTGGCCCTCGGACTCCTGCTCCTGAGGGCAGCAGCCATGGGCGGCTGCTCTGGCAAGTACCATGAGCTGCTTAGGCAGCTCCAGCGCCAGGCTGACTTCATGCAGAACCCCAGCATGCTCCTGGAGCCCTACGTGAGTGTCTTGCCCTTGGGGTGTCTGCGTCTCTGAACTGCGGGTTGAGCCCTAGGAGGGTCAGGCCCACTGAGTCCCCAGCCCCTCTCATAAGGTGTGCGTGGGGTGACCGAGCCCCCAGCTTATTCCGTGGTCATGGGGAATGTTTCAGGCCCAACCCTGAGATGCCAAGGAGCCAACGCAGCTGGTCCAGCTCAGCGGGACTGGTGTGACGCTCGCTGCATCACCCCCTTCGCCCTGTCAGCACGTTTGCTGCACACCTGACCTGCACACCTCGCTCAGGTGCCCGGGGACGAGGCAGCCCGCAAAGCAGCCCTCCGCACTGGCTCCCTACAGCTCAGTCTCTGCTGTGGGGCCGCCCCACCCCACCCCCGGGCCCCGCTCCCTGCTTGCAGGGGCGTCCTCTCCCCTTTCCAGCCTCAGTTTTCTGCATGTGTACAGGGAGGAGGTCGGCTAGAGGGTGCATGAGTTGTAGCGGTTCAAACCAACCAGAGCAGGCGTGTCTGTGTCTGTGCACGCGTGCACGTGTGCTCCAGCACTAAGTCCCCTTCCCCCTCCCCCCAGATCCACATCCAAGGCCTGGATGTGCCGGTACTGCAAGAACGCTGCAAGGAGCGCCCCGGGGCCTTCCCCAGCGAGGATGCCCTGCGGGGGCTCAGCAGGCCAAGCTTCCTGCATGCACTGGACACCAGGCTGAGCCACACCCTGCACAGACTGAAGGCTCTCCAGAAGGGTCTCCCCGAAGCCAAGTTCTTGGAGGCAGCCGTGCTAAACATCCGCGGGTTCAGGAACAACATTCACTGCATGGCCCAGCTGCTCCCGGACACCTCAGAGGCCACGAAGCCCACTCAGGAGAGCCCGTGGGTCTTGCCGTCGGCAACCTCTACCTCAGACACCTTCCAGCTCAAGTTGGAGGGCTGCAGGTTCCTGAGTGGCTTCGGCCGCTTCATGCACGCCGTGGGGCAGGTCTTCAGGGGCTGGCGGTTGAGCCCCAGCCGCAGCCGTAGACACAGCCCCCCCCCAGCCCTACGGAAGGGGGCCGGCAGGACGCGCCCCTCCAGCAAGGGCCAGAGACTGGTGGTCAGGGTACAGCTGCTGCGGTAGCCTTAGGCCCCCTGTAGGGTGCCCTACAGGACATGCCTCCTCAGGGTCTACCCTTGAAGAGCACTTTAACAGGTGGGCCCAGGCAGGCCCCTTCACCTCCTCAGGGAGGGATGGGGGCAGGGGGCAGGCTGTGGTATACCTGACTTCGCCCGTCTCAATGGGGCGTCAGGGTTGGATCACGCGTGGCCAACTTTCCATTGATTCAGGGGTCTGATGACACAGGCTGACTCACCACAGACTGTCTCCCCCCACCCCCCGGCTCCCCGGAGGCTGGCCCTTCCTGCTCATGACTTGCAGGCTGTGGCCCCCAGACTTCCTTGTTTGGTGGTCAGAGGGGGAGGTCAGTCCTGAGTTGGCCTCCTATGCCTCACTGCCACGCCAGGGCCAGACACCTGGATGTCTGGGTGACCTCACTTTAGGCAGCTATGACAGGAGCAGAGTGTCCAGAAGAGGACTGACTCTGGGAGCGGTTGGCCCAAGAAATGGGGCTCAGGGTCCAGCGGAGCCCCTAAACCACATGCAGCCTTGAAGCCACGTTACCTCTCTGGACCTCAGTTTTCTCTTTGTGCATGACTGGTGTGTCTGGGATTCTGTACCATAGGGTGGATATCAGATTCTTTCTGTAAATCAGACTATTTCCTGCGAAAGGACTGAGTGTTCGCACTCCTGAGGGAAACCTGACCCCGCGGGGGCCCGCAGGCCGCGGGTGGCGCCCTCTGGTGGCGGACTTGGAATCTACACCTGCAGAAACAATCCTGCAAGGGGCCTTCTCCTTGGGGGAACGAGACTATTTATCCATTTTTATCAGTTTCCTATTTATAAGGCCTATTTATGGTGCATATTTAATGTTAATATTGTATCGACATCTATTTAAAAGTTTTCTGGTTTCTAAAACTGTTGTGTTTTCTGCAGGCTGTGGGAGAGGATTCAGGGAGCCCCGCCTCTCAGGAAAGGGGTCTCAAAGCCGCAAGACCACACATGTCCACTGCCTGAAGGCTGGGCTGGAAGTCTTGACGTGCCTAGGAAGGGAAGTCACGTGTCCAGCCAGCCGGCAGCTGGGGGCTCTGACTGTGGCGGCGTCCCAGACACAGACAAGGACTTGTTGTGTCTGGACGGGGCTCCCTTGAGACACTGGGGGTGGAGGGAGTTCTGGGGTGAGGGGGGAGTAGGAAGGTTACAGTGCGAACGGACAACGTAATAGTAGATCCTGCCTTCGATTTGGCCTGGAAACTAACATGTCCTTGAAAATGCTTTCTAAGGGCCCAAGGCATCCAGTTCCCCCAGAAAACTGGGCTCCCCACCGCCGCTCACCTGAGGTGGGGCACCCGTCGGTCCATGAGAGGCTGAGGCAGCAGTTACAAAGGAAGGACTCAGAGGAGTGGATAACCTTGACCTGGATCAGTCCCTGGCTACCCCCATTTTCTGGGGTTTGGGGTCAAGGAGGGAACAGGACATCACCAGAGAGAGGAGCGCCCCGGCAAGACTGTCTCTAGTAGAAATGAGCAGCTTTGCAGAGGAGACCGGGGCTCAGGGCTGGCGTGACCTGCCCACCTTCTCAGAACAATGGACTGAGGTACGCATTGGGGTACGCATTATCTGTGAGCAACTTCCTGTTACCCTTCAGCCTCGGAACCTGGCTCACAATTTTGTGTGTCCCTGAGAGGTCAGAGCCCCCAGGTGAGGAGCAGACAGACAGTAGCAAAGACCCCAAACGAGCACCTGGTAGCAGTGGAGCGAGGCAAAAGTAAGGCGGCTGATGTCATAGTGAGAGTCAGACCGCGTGGGCGGTCAGGGTGACACCAGGAAGAGGCGACACCGTGACACTGCCTGGGTGACACGTGGGAGAAGGGTGGGGCCTTCCAGGTGGCAGGAACAAAGAGGGCAAAGGCTCTCTGCATCGGAAGATCAGAGTGTGGTAAGGGCCTTACTGATAAAGAACCAGAGAGGGGAAGCGGCTCGCCCAAGGTCACAGAGCAAGTCAGTGCAGGCCTGGAGCTCCAGCCTGGGTCCCTGACTTCCACCCAGCAGTCTCCCGAGGCAGCACCCATGACATTCCTTCTAGGGGTTAGCCCTTGCTCTTGGGGGTCCTGCCACCCCGGCCATTTTTGGGCTCCTGAAATGCGCCCTCCTAGCGCGAGGCCCGACTTGTGCTGCTCCCTGTCTGTTCCCAGTCGTCCTGATCTGCATCCTCAGCAATTCAGACCCACTGCCCACGGCCCTGCTCCAGGTACTTAGTTGCTTTCCACAAACTGTCTCCAGGAGGGGCTTGCCTGACTGGCCCTGGCACCACCTCCCACCTCCCCCTCTAGCTGCTGGAGTGGAGACAGCATCTGTTTGCGCTGCTGCATCCCAGCACCCTGCACAGTGCCTGGCACCAGGGGGGCCCAGTGAGGAGCAGGACAGATGGGGTCCGGCCCCTCAGCCTGAAGGGGAGAACAGAGGCAGATATGTTGATGGAAGCTGAAGCTCCAGGGAGCTGGCCCCCGGTGGGGCACCCTCTGGGGCACCAATACAGGCTGGCCTCACCCAGCACTGGGGCTGGGCTGCTGGGAAACTGGGCAGGAGGTTGTGCTAGGCTCCTGGAGCAGAAGGGAGCTGGTGCTGTGGCTGCCTTGTGGCTGCCCACGGAGAGGGCAGAGATCGGCCTGAGGGGGAGCTGGGAAGCACAGCTGGTCGCCCCCACTCTTGCTTGGGTCCTCGCCAACCCCCTACTCCATGGCCCCAGGAGAGGTGACTGATGCTGGCTGTGAGCTGGAAAAGCACCCATCCCATGGGTGATCCGGCTTCTGGGCTAGAGTTTTAGGGGTCCTCCCTATAAAGATGTGGCACCCCCACCATGTCTTCTGATGAGACGGCAGCTGCAGGAGGCCCCAGGCCGCCACCACCAGCCTGGTCCTCAACCCAGACAGGTGCACAGATGCAGCTGCTGGGATCCCTGTGGACGCCTCAAGGTAAGAACCACCCCTAACTGCACACCTGCCCTCTGTTTCCCACTGGGCCGCTGGCGCTCCAGAGCCTCAGCCCCTCCCGACCTCAGGCCTCACCCAGCTGCCCCCTACCTGGTACCTGCCTCCCGCGCCCCTGTCCCGCCAGACACCCTGTCTGTCAGTGTGTCTCCTGCCACACACCTGCGACTCCCTCCTGTCCCAATCCACAGCGTGGGCGCCAAACCCGCGCGGCACGCCGGGCCCTGCTCTCAGCCCACCAACTCAGCCGGGCCCTCTCGGCATTCTCTCCATGCTCAGCTGACCCCCGGCCTGCCCCTGCCTGCAGGAGCCCCTCTGCACTCGGCCCAAGGTCAGGCCCAAATACTGAGCCCCTCATCCCCAGCCCCGCGGCTTGGGTTTCCTTGGTGCTGTTTTGCAGCTCCGGCGCCACTCTGGAGTCTGCATCGGGCTCAGCCGGTCCTCCCTGGTGGCCGCTACCCCTCTCCAACAAGTGCTGAGAAGTGGGGCTCCCAGGGCCATCTGCTGTACTGTCTGGAGGGGCACTCTCATTCCCACTGCGCTTGCCCACAGCCCGAGTGGCCGCCCACAGGCACCCTTTCTGGGGCTGGCAGCGCCTGTCCCCCTGGCTATGGGCTGGGAGAAGGGGCAAGGCGCGTGGCCACACCGCGCTGGCACAGGCTGGGCCTGCCCGCTGCGGCACAGCCCTGAGCCGGGTTTCCTCTTTGAAGCTTTTCAGGGTGAGTGTCACAGTTCCTCTGCCAGTGCCGCGCGCACCTGTCTGGTGCAACTCGCAGGACAAACGTCTGCGCAGGCGTGCAGCAGCGCTCTGGGTGTCCCCGTTTAAGGGGCTGCTCCTCTTTCTCGGGGTATGGGGGCTGAGGAAGTCCTCCACGTTAAGCAAACCGGGTTCAGCTCCCGACTGCCTCCGCAGGGGTCAGCTCCCGCTGCCTGCCCCTCTGTGGGTGGGGCATATGCCGGCTCCTGGGCACGACAGGTGCCATGTTGGGGCTTCGCGGAGGGGGCTGGCAGCCTTCTCCTGTTTTCTCTCGTGTCCCCTTCTCCTTGTTGGTTTTCTTCCCTCACTGCTCATTTTTTGGGTCCCTGTGCCCCCACACCTTCCCACCCTCCACCCGAGCCTGAGCCCTGAAGAACCCCTTTCCCAGGCTGAGGGAAGGGTCACAGTCCATGGTCAGAGGGGAGAGGCCCTCCCTGCTTCCTGGGGCGTCCCCTTCCTGAGGGCTGGGCTTCGCGGCCCTGGGAGGGGCGAAGGTCTCCGAGGGAGGGGGTTGGGCAGGTGGGGCCCTGGAGCCTGTAGAGGCTGATGAAGGCCCAGGTGACTCCAGGGCTCCGAGGTGGGTGCCGGCGGGAGTGGTGTCTTGGGGAGCCTGAGTCTAGGGGTGGCTGCGGCCCTGTGAGTGCCCCGGGGACCGGGACAGGGACACGGGCCTGGTGCACACGGCCTGCGGCAGGTCTGAGTCAAAACACCTAAGGCCGACCCGCACAGTCATGCGGAGGGCTGCCCAGTCATCGCCTTATGCCGGCCTGGGTCACCCAGGCAGGCTGGGCGCGGCCCAGTCAGCTGTGACTCAGGTCCCAGAGGCCGCGCTGGGCAGGGTGAGGGGCACAGGGATGACCCCCTGGCCCTTATTCTCCCCCCCCCAGCCCCCGGGGTCTCCCCATAGATCCGGCCCCAATCTGTGTCAGGTATAGTCTGACCAGGAACCTGGGGTGCTCGAGTTGCCCCCCGCCCTTGAACTGGGGGGTGGGGTGGGGTGGAAGTGGGGAGAGCCTCCTCCCCACCCGGCCCTTGACGGGAAGTCAGCTGGGGGGGCGGGGTGAGCTATCTCCAGAGAAGATCCAGCAGGAGACGGGATCAGAGGGGGCCTCGCCCCGAAGATGAAGGTGTCGCGCTGACGGTCGGGCACACAGCCCTGGAGACTCGAGCGGGTCCGGCAGGTACAGCCCACGGTAGGCCTCCCTGATGGGCAGGGCAGGGCAGGGCAGGGGGGAGAGGCAGCCCCGCACTTACCCCGCAGCCTCCCCTGGTTTCCGGGGGTCGGCACCGCCCCCGCAGCTCCCGGGGCCTCAGTGTCGTCGGCTGCGGGCTGCGTGGGGAGGCGCAGGTCACTGAGGCTGCGAGGCGAGGCACACAGGACAGGCCCCATGTGAAAGTGCCATGTGGGCACATGAGCATTTCAGTCACTCCGGGGTTAAAGGGCAGCGGATGGACGCTGCGCGGGACTGGTGCAGGGAGTCCTGGACTTGAACCCTAACTTCCTTTGACTCAAGAGAGGTCCCCTTTCTGGGGAGTCTTCAGAGCCAGATTTCCAAGGTTCCACTCCCCCCGCGTGGTGAGGGTTCTGAGCCCAAGTGAATTTGCTTTCTGTGGCGATTCGGGGGTAGAGGGCTCCTGTCCCTGTGGGCAGGTGGGGTGGTGTGACCCCAGCCTGCCTCTGCTTGGAGAGGGGAGGGGGTTTGGACAAAGTGAAGCTCCTCAGGGAGGGCTCTGGTGTATATGGCGTGTCAAGGTCATGGCCCCTACACGTTTGACCTTGGGTCAGGGGAATTCTCAACCGCTCTATGCTCTATTCACTCTGTAAGAGGGGTCTAATTATGGAATAGCCAGTTCACAGGCCAAGGTGGGCAGAAAGGAAGAACATCAGCAATGTCTGCACAGAGCCTGGCACCAGGGAGGATGAGTTGGCCCCTTGGCACAAATAACTGGAGAAGGGGCTCAACCTCTCTCTTGCCATCAGCAGCTTCCAAAGACTGGGGAGAGGCTTTGGGGAGGAGGCCTCTCCTGGGTGGGGGGTGCTGGTCACCTTGCACCAGGCAGTCCTTGCTGGTGAGTCAGTGAGGGGCTGACAAGTCCAGGCACTGGAGCTCGAGGTCCCTGGTTTCCTGGGTTCTCTGCTGCACCAGCTTCTTGTGGTGGGACTGATGTGGTGGTGGATTTCACCTCTCTGGGTCTGTGTGCAGTTTTGCAAAATGGAGATTATCAGCCCCACCTTGCATTAATGTGGGGACCTATAAATGGTGCTCCAAGGAGGTGGCCCTGGGCCCGGAGGTGGGCAGGAAGGGGCTAAATCTCCTTCCTCCTCCTCTTCCCAGAGTGCGGGCTGGTGGGTATCGAGAAGCTCTGGCCCCAAACGAACTGCATGTGGTCCTGGCGCCCCCTTGTGGCCCCTTGTGGAAGAGCGGTTGGCTCTTCCCAACGGCTTCTGCCGCACCCCACGGCGGTGCAGGATAGAGCTGAGCCTTCCCCTCCTTGGCCACTGCCTTTGTCCACCCTCCATTCCAAGCCTCAGACATCCTCTCCCACTTCCCCAATTCCCAAATCCCGCCCTTCGGGGCTCTAGGGGAGGCCCTGGCTGAGTCAGACTGGTCTGGGTTTGGTGGTGACTTTCCTTGGTCATGGCGCCTGCTGCCTGTTGGCCAGTGGGGGGCGCTACAGCCCGTGACATGGAGCAGAGCTCAGCACCTGTGCTGGAGAAGGGGCGTAGCAAAGGCAAATCTGGGTCTCAACTCCTGCTGGAAGGGGCTTTTTAGGGTTCCTTGGAGGCTTTCCCTGTCTCCTACCCCCCACCCAACAGTCTATACCTCAGAGACCCTTTTCTAGACCCTCGAGATGGATGGCCTTCTCGGGGACTGTTTTGCAGATGGGGAAACTGAGAGCTTAGGCTCTGCTCTGATTCCAGAGCAATCAGGATGGAAACCCAGGACTCTTGAGTCCCTGTTTGGGGAGACCACATGCTATTGGGGACGTGCTGCTGATTTACTGTGTGATCCTGGAAACGAGATGTCCCCTCTCTGCACCCCACATGTGACCTTTTAACAGCTGAGATAGTAACATTAGTAACTCAGCCACTGAAATGCCTGGGCTTGCAGATTGCTGCTATGTGCACAGGCTGGCAACACTGCTCCATTTTGTAGAAGCTGGAAGCCAGTCCTGAGCAATGAGGTCACCTGTCTGGGGTGCACAGCTCTGAGCGGACCTGCGGTCTGGCTGCAGAGCCCACGTACCTCTCCACGCTGGCCCCCAGGCCCTGCAGTCTCATTTTTCTAAACCTTTTGCCTTTGCAAGTGGAGTCAGAGAGGCCAGCAGATGTCTCTAAGTTCCTCCCAGGCTTGGGGAGGTGGGTGGGGTCCCTGAGGTGGGCTGGAAGGGGGCAGCATCCTCCTTCTGGGAGGGCCCCCTGCCGCCCGGAGGGAGGTGTTCAGGGGTCCCGGCTCTCTGAAGAGCCCACTGTGTTTCTGTGTCCAGGCAGGGTCCCACCCAGGAAGGGAAGAAGGGGAAGCGGAAATGGGGTCCGGGTGGGGCAGGGGTGGAGGAGGCCCTACGGGGAGGCCATCAGAGTGGGACTGTGTCCTGGAGGCTGTGGCTGAAAGCAGCTCAGCAACTGGCCCAGACGGGAGGTGGCCCTAGGGCCAGCCCACCTAGGGGCCCTGGGGGCCGGCTGCTGGCCGGCTCTGCCAGCCTCCAGATCTCACCTGCCTCTAGGGTCGGGGAGTGTGGGGTGGGTGGGGCCGAGAGGGAGCACAGGGAGCACCAGCAGCCAGCGTGCGCCCCGGTTTCCAGTCTGTAAATCTGGGATGAAAAGGCCTCCCTTTGCTGCAGGAGCGCATGCGGGGGCTGGAGGGGGGGCTTAGGCAGTCCCCAGGCTGCTGGGGGCGCAGCTCGCACTGGAAGGAGACCACATCACAGCCCAGGTTGCCTAGGGAGCCTGGCCCGGTCCTCCTGGCTCCCCAAGAGCTGCTCCCAGCCTGGACTGGTCCATCCCTCCTGGACTCCAGTGAGCTCATCCTTTTTCTTCCCAGGGAGGAGCCCAGCCCAACCCCATCCAGGCCTCATTCCCCCGCGGTCCGCCCACTGGGACCCACCACTCTGTTCTTCCCATAGGATCAGGAGCCTGAGCCGGAGGCTCACTCTGCCCGGCACCCAGCATCCCCAGAACATTCCCTCAGTCCCGGTGGGCCCTGAGAGGCAATCTGGGGAGAGGGCCTGGCTGCCTCCCGACAGGACTGCTGGGCTATGCCCAGTGAGCTTGGTAGGGGAGGGGCGGCGAGGCCCTGCCTCTGCCTTGTGCAGGCGCTTTCAGGCTGAGTGGGTCGGTGGGGCAGCTTCCTGTTCTGTTAGCCTGAGCTCAGGAAATCATTGAGTGAAACATCCTCCCCCACCCCCGTGCCCGCGATTATTTAATAGGAGCTGCGCTGTGGTCTCTCTCTTTTGGAAAATCCAGTGGGAGAAGGAAGCTGTCAGCTAGCTCTGACATCAGCTCTGTCTCAGTGCCAAAAGTCAGGGTGGCCAGGGCGAGGCGAGGGGGGGTACGCGGGGGGGGGTGAGGGGGTGCGGGGTGTGGAGGAAACCAGCTGCTGGTGGCCCCTGTGACGTGAAGCTGGCACACAGTTCTCAGGGGCGGGGGCTGGAGGGCGCGGGCAGGGAGTGTCGGAGACGCACACGCGGGAGCCTGCAGCCTTCCTCCCCGACCCTGCTGCGCGCAGGCACGCACTCCCTGGGCCCAGGTCACGCGCGCGTTCGCACCGTCACGTGGAGGGCGCCGGAGGCAGCCCGAGACGTGCGCGGAGCCTCCCGGCCACACAGCATGTGTGCACACGCATAGGCCGGACCAGCTCAACAGGGCCACGGTGCTTCAGAGCCGGCAGGCCCCGACGGAGGGACAGACAGACC
This sequence comes from Condylura cristata, assembly GCF_000260355.1. Classification (NCBI taxonomy): domain Eukaryota; kingdom Metazoa; phylum Chordata; class Mammalia; order Eulipotyphla; family Talpidae; genus Condylura; species Condylura cristata. The sequence continues at coordinate 9,411,152 of NW_004567130.1, read as the reverse complement.
CGCGGGAGGCTAGCAGGAGCTCCCAGGCAAAGGCTGAGCCGCTTCCCCCTCCCACTGCCTTTGGGGCAGAAGAGGGCTCCTGGCCGCAGGGGGAAGGTCTGTGATGACCTGGGCCCCACCTGGGTGGTGGCCCCAAGAGTCTGAGTTTGCAGAAGGGGGTGGGCAGTGAGAGACTGGCCTGGGAGGCCCTTGTTCTCACACGGCTGATGCCAGGCTCTGCCCCTATTGTGAGCAACTCCCTATTCACCGGACCCCACCTGAAGCATCTCCACCCATTCTGCACCGGGACCATGGCCTGGCCAGGTGGAATTCGGGAGCCCTACACTGCCAGCTGCTGGTGACCCTGGGCAAGTCGCTCCTCAGCACCTGGGGGCCTGGCTTTCCTCCTCCATACCAACGTCTAGGCTTTCTGACCGTGATCCACACATTGCACCTCGCCCACAGAGTGGTTGCGGCACTGACACCCACAGACAACAGAAACCAAATCACAGAATACTGTCTGCCCTCACTCTGGGTGACAACGCTGGGTGGTTCTGCCATTTCCTTCCTGAAAGTGCAGGGGGGCAACCCTCACATTGAACTTATTCCCACGAGGAGGCAGGGACCAGGGCATTAAAATGCTGCCCGTCCCGTCTCCCACAGTCTCTGGCTAGTTGGAGACGCAGGGAGAGTGGGGCGGGGGTGTGGGGGTGAGGGGGTTAGCGTTTGCAGAGACCTAATAAGCGCTGCTGAATGATCGGGGCAGAGAGCACCCCATTTTACACCTGGAGAGCCCCAGGCAGCGGCGTGGTTCCTGGGGCTAGAGCCCCCTGCCAACAACGGACTTGCTGGTGCGGCCCTTGCAATTTCTGTCAGATTTGAAGAAATAATGCAGTCACTCTGATTCACCTCCAGGGGGGTGATTCCTGACGCAGAACCAGTTGGGAAATGTCAGGATGATGCTGGGAGCAGTCTGAGGGAGGCCGGTGGCTTCTGGCCTTTCCTTGGCCCCAAGGGGGTGCAGCCGGTCCACGTTAGAGATTTGATGGACGAGGGTGACAAGGGGCAGACTGGAGTCCCCCAGTCTCCCCCAAGAACCTCCAAGACAGCTGGGCCGGCAGGAAGTTGGTGGGAAGTATTGCTGATTCCCCCGCAGGGCTTCTCAGGGGTGGCCTGCTCCCCCAGATACCCCCGCCTCCCGTGAAGGACCTGGGGGAGGTTGTGACCCCCAGCTTCAGGTCAGCACAAGCTCCTGTTTGGAGGACAGGAGGCCTCCTGTGGCTGGACACCGAGGTCAGGTGGGAACTGTGCCTCGTGTTGGGCACTCCAGCGTGTTTCTCACTTAACATCCTCACGCCGGCACCGGGGCTCCCCCACTTTCAGAGGGCAAGTTGAGGCTTGGAGAGAGGAGGCCTGTTGCCCAGGTCACCGCTGTGAGTGGCACGGCAGAGTTCGAACCCAGGTTTGTCGGACTGTAAGTCGCGTCCTTACCCACGGGCAGCGCCCCAGCCTGGCCCCAGACGCACAGCGCTGACCGTCAGAGCTGAGCCACAGGCCACAGGCAAGCCACGGAGTGCTGGGTGGTTTCGCCGTGCTGCAGGGTGACGTGGGCACCACAGGTGTTGCTGCACCCTCGCTTATCGAGCACCCAATACCGAGGGGCTTTTGCCCTTTGGGACACGATACCCAGTGGCCGGGGCCCTTGGCAGGACTCAGGCACTGCTGGGTGTGTCCGGCTCCCCTAGATGCCCCTTTCCAGCCCTGTCCAGACCTCTGCGCTGGGCCCTCAGCCCCTCTGACTCCCTGCGCTCAGATGGGAGGACCCAGACGAGGGTGGGCGCAGCTGCTGCTCGGGTTTTCAGAGAACTAGATCTTGGCTGGCTGGTAGGGAGGGAGGTAGTGGGAGGAGTGCGGCAGCCTGGGGAGTGGGGGTCACTCAGTTTCTGGGTCACTGGTCTTGGGGAATTCCCCGATGTCCAGAGAGCTGCTTACCTGGTTGAGTAATAGCTTTGGCAGCTCACACAGGATGCCTGTGAGGGTACCTCCCTGCCACCCCCGCCAGTGTCCACTGCCATACTGCCCTCTCTCCTGAGTGCCCCGAGGCCCAGGAAAGAGACAGACAGACAGGCAGGGGGCTGGTCCCCACCCACGCACCCCCAGCCGGGGCTCTGCAGGGGGCGGCTGGTGATTCAAGCCCCTCTGAGCTGGGCTCTGTCTCCTTCCTTCTCTGATGGGTCCTGGGGGTGAATCAGCTCCTGGGGGCGGTGAGCTGGGTCAGCCACTGTCCTCACGGGAGTGGGGGTGATCAGGGGCCAGGATGGGGCAGGAGTGCACCACCATGCCAGCTTCTCCCACATAACACACCTGGTCTTTCTGGGGTGCTCCTGAAGATGACAGCTGTCAGACTGTCAGGCTGTCCTGTGTCCATCAACCACTAGCAAAGAGTGGACACATCTGCCCCTGCCCCTCCCCTCAGCCCTGGCAGTGTCCTCTTCTGTGAAAGGGAGACATGAACCTATACTTCACAGGGAGTTGAAGACCAGGACTGAAGTGGAGAGGGCTGGCTGGTTGCTCCAAACTGCACTGAACCCCGAGTCCTCACACACTGAGTAGGAGCCATCATTCCCATTTTACAGATGACAAAACCGAGGCCAGGCGGTGGTCATCTCGCAGAGTCACCCAGTTTGTAACCGGCGGAGCTAAGCTACCAGTCCAGCCCCGACTGTCCAAACTTCCAGCCGCCAAGCTCTGTACCTTCTCTCTGCGAGAGATGGCAAAGGCACCTTTGAGAAATTGTGAGGCGCTTTCAGAAATACTTAACGCAATGCCTGTTCTGCTGTAACCCTGAGCAGATGTGGCCAAGAGTATCACACCCCATCTCAGTCCTCAGAGAGGGGTGTAAGACTTGTCCCCCTTTGAGAGTGGACGGACGGAGCTGACCTGAGCCAGACTGGATTGGGGGAGGCAGGGAAGAAGTGGCCTGAGTGTCCCACCTGTGCCCCCCACTCCCTGGGCATTGTGAGGTGGTGCTGGCATCACTGTGGCCCACGGATCAGAGACCTGGATTGACTGTTAATTCTGAGCAGCTCTGGGCACGTGCTTTCACTGCTCCCAGCCTCAGTTTCCCCATCTGAAAAATAATACTTGAGCTCTTTCCAGGACAGGCTGGTGCGCGATGTGTGAGAAGCATCAGAAAAGGAGGGCTGGGTGGCTGCGCAAAGTGTGTGGGACTGCGAGAGGCTGGAGGGGCCCTGGGGAAGCCCCAGGCCAGCTCATGGGCTCACCACCTGAAACGGGGGATGGGTGACCAGAAGCAGGGCCCCCCAGAGCTGGTGCTCTCCAGCCCTGGCCCTGGGCCTGGCAGCTGCCTGCCCAAGCTGAGAGGGACCCCATGTGGGCTCCAACTGTCCACCTCGCCCTAAGGCCCATCAAATCCCCAGCAGGCCCAGTGTGCAAGAGCAGGACAGGCTGAAGATGAAGTCACCGCTGGAAGGGGCCGGGCTGGGGCTGCCACTCCAGGGTGGGGCCTGGGGCCACGACCCTGGGAGCAGGCAGCCAAGAAGGGAGGCTGCCTTCCGTGAGGAAGCCCGGAAAACACACACAGAGCAGCGTAGAGGGAGGGAAGAAAACAAACTCCAGGAGACCAAAGCCTGCCTGGAGTTTGGCCTGGGCGGGCGGATTCCCCGGGGCCTGAGGCCACGTTGCAGGCGGCTTACACCAGCATCGGCGAGACCCTGTCCAGCCTTTCCCCCAAAGGCCCAGCGCAGGTGGTGCTGGACATGGACAGGAGAGGGAGGCTGGGCCCAGGGTGCCAAGGGGCCCAGAGCAGTTGGGGAGCACGGACCAAGTCAGGTACCATGAGCGGGGAGACCATCAGGTCGGGAGGGTTAAGTGTCTTCTAGACACAGCACCCACTTCTTCCTGTTTCCTGTGGGGTGGGGCTGAGATTACATGGTGATTGGGGTGGGTGATAGGGCCAGTGTGGGGTCTGGGGAGCCAGAGCGTGGGGTGAGGCCCTGCGGATCCACTCGGAAGGGAGAATGCGGTGGAACAGGGCCAGGGCGGCCTCCTCCAGGAGAATCAGGGCAGCTGGTGAGAGACTGGCGTGGGGAACCAGGGCGGGATAGGGGTCACAGTGGAGTCCTGGCCAAATGGGTTAGGGGCCCCTGTGAGGAGCATTAGGCTGTGTCAGGACAGGGGGCCTGAGGTATGGGGGTGAAACTGGCCCCGAGTTCACCTGCTCTGGGGGTCAGATGTGTTGGATGGAGCGTGAAGCAGGGGTGGAGTTGCTGTGAGGAGACCTGGGGTGTCCTGGGGCCTGGGCTTGCTTAGCCATGCTGGGGTGAGTGGGCCTCTTGAGGGTGTATACCAGGTGCAGAGGAGGGACAAGTGCCAAGGGGGCCTTCCTTGGCGACAGGTAGAGGGGGCAGGGAAGAGGAAGGAGAGCCAGTCTGGACTCTACCAGCCTCCTCCCTGCTGGGAAATGCCAGGAGGGATGGGCAGTTTTATCACCTCACTTTGTGTGGTGGAAGAGGCCCTGCTAGGAGAGCCTGAAGAGAGTGGGGTGGGGGCAGCTGCACTCCAGGCTGGTGTTGGCACAGTGAGGGAGGCACGCATGAAGCTGGGCAGGCCCCCATGTGGCAAGATGGGGAGCGGGGACAGATGGGACAGCGGGGTGCTCCGGCAGGGGCAGGATTTGTGGGTTCCCTAGCCTTGGAAAATGAACTCTCCTGCCTTGTTTCTGATGGGGTCAGGGAGAAGGGCTGCAGTGGGTCCCCAGGGGAACAGACATCCCCTGGGGCAGAAGCACCCCTGTGGCCACCAGCCAGCCCCCCCTATCTCTTTGAAAAAGAAAACACTTCTGTGCCTGTTGCTGGCCCCACGTTTCTTCCTGCCTCTCCCCATTCATTACTAATCTGCCCAGCCACAGCAGGCAGTGGAATCTGAGACCCACTGGAAGAGATTCTGGAAGTACCTTTTTGGGAACACCATCCTTCTCAGAGGTGAACCCCAAGGGGCTTCCAAGCAGGACGGGGAAGCCTCGCCAGCTGTCCCTCCATGTCCCGAACAGCTGGGTCTGGCCTCCAGGCTCCCTGGCCTCTGCTTGGGAATGGAAATGCTGGACCACCCTCCTGCAAGGGGAGGGGAGGGGTAAGGTGAACCCCAAAACACACTTTTTAGAAGCTCCTCTGCTGGTTGTCTCCAAAGAATCAAGGTGCCATAAGCCCTCCCTCCCCCCAGCCTCCCCGCCAGTTCCACAGGTACCCCTAGGCAGCGGGCCTGCTGAAGGCCTGACCCCGAGGGGCCCTGGGCAGTCCCTTTGCAATGGGCAGGCTGGAGGAGGCTACCTCTGAGGTGGCTTCCAGAATCCACATTCAGTTCTGCTTTATTACTGTCTAAAGTCCAAGTTAGGTTCCAGCCCCTCTTCCGGAGCCTCCTTCTCAGCCAAGCCCCAGCCCGCCTCCTCCCCACTGCCCCCCACGCCTGCCCCCCACTAGGGGACCAGAGGTGCCAGCCTCATCTGCTTGCCTAGTCTCGACCCACCTCCCCCGACCCAGGTGAGTCAGGGCTGTCTGGGGCGCCCACTCTCGGGGACCCTGATCGTGATGACTCGCCCGGGGAACTCTCCTAGCCTTTCCCCATCAAACAACCCTCAGGGCAAGCCACAGGGTGTTTTGTCTACGAGTTCATTATAATTTTATCAATCAAATTCTTAGAAAAGCCTCCTTTCCTTGCGCCCCACCCCCGCGATCCCTGTGCCCCCCCCACTCTCACTTTTTCTCCCATTCATAATTTCCAGTGATGCTCCTCCAGCACTTCCTGGATGGGGATTCCGTCTAAATATAGCGTTGTCTTTCCCTAGGCTCCAGTATATAAGGCAAATTCTCCATTTGAGCATGAGCCTCTGAAAACTGCCGGCATCTAAGGAATCCTCCCAGGCGGTGGAGTCCAGCCCATAATGAAGGTCTTGGTGGCAGGTAAATCCACCGGCCCCGAGCCCGGCTTCCACGCCTCCCTGTGGGCGCAGCGGCAACTTGGGGCACTCGGTGACCGCGAGCAGGACACCCACCCGCCGCAGACACGCAGACACGGGGGGCGCCCGCGCAGCCGGCCGCTGCCGAAGCGCTGCGTGGCGGCGGGGAGCCAGCGCCGGCGCGTGGTCCTGGCACCGCGCACCCAGCCCGCCCGGGCCAGCAGGTTGGCGAGTGAGGGTCGGCTGCCGCCTTCCCCCTGCTGCTCCTCCTCCGCGCTCTGGCCACTTTCTCCTGCGGCGCCTCCGCGCACTTTCTCCCGGAGTCACCCTCCCTCCCTCTCTTTCTGCCTTTCCTCTTTCTCTTCTCCGACCGCGTCCCGGGCTGCTCCCGGGGAGGGGCGCCGCGGCCGAGCAGCTCGCAAACTCCGGCCCGGGACGGGAGCAGGTGCCGCCTCCATCTGCAGGCGCCTGGGAAACCGTGGTCTGTGCTAGGTAAGAGGAGGAAGTGGGGACCCGCCAGCCACCTCGGGCCTCAGCTCTGTGCGGGTGTGCTGGGAGAGAGTGGGGACCGGGGAGAAGTGGACTGGAGGCCGCCGCTCTTCCAGCAGGGAGCTCCTGGCGGGAGGCTTCCGCACCCCGGCCCCCAGCCCCCGGTGCCCCAGGCGGGGTCTGCGAGCCGCTGGGCCGCCCGAAGGGCCCTCTGAGGGGACCTGAGCGTGAAGGGGCAGGGGAGGGGGGCAGGGGAGAAGCCCTGGGGGAGGGGTGGCCCAGGACCGGCCTGCGGCTCCCAGCTCTCCGGTCACCTTTCACTTTCCTTCCTCCCCCGCCCACCGGGCAGCCTGCGACCTTTTCCCTCTTCTCTTTCCCAGTCGCTCCATTTGCTCTCCCTCCCGCAGGCTCCGGGGCCGTGGGACTCGGGAATTTTCCTGTGCCTCCCTCCGCCTGAGCCAGTGGTGGGGGCCGGGAGGGAGGGGTGAACGCTGGGATGGCACAGAGCTGGGGGTGGCGGGTTAGTTTTGAATGGTTTTGGGATGGACTGCAGAATGGGGTGGAGTTGAGGGTCCTAGAGAGAGGAGTGGTCCGTGTGGAACACTGGGATAGAAGAGATGGGGAAGGGGCAGAAAGAAGTGACAGGGTAGGGAGGGTTGGGAGGAGGGAGAGGGCCAATGATGACCTCCGCCCCTTTGGTCCTCACTGGGGCCCCCCTGGGCGATTTGGCTGCAATGGGCCACCTAGCCAGGGGCTCTGCTTCTGGGGTCCCGACCTGGGATGGAGAGGCCGGGGCCTCTCTTCCTTGACAACCCTGGGCTGACACTGGGTGTCTTCTGTCTAGTCAGAGGGCCCTTAGGCTTCCAGGCTTGGGAGCTTTTGCTTCCTCAAGGGAAAGGGCTGGGAGGTTGGTGGCATCTTGGATCCAGCTTCTGGCTGGTGGGAACAGCTCATGTCTGACTGACTCCCTCTCTCTGGAGGAAGCGGGAAGCCTTAAGACACAGAGCGAAGCAGACACAGGTGCAGGGGCCAGGCAGTGACTGCTTGCAGACTGGAGCTGGCAGGGGGAGGGTACCCTCGGGCCCACCTCCTGCTCATGGGTCTGCCGGCTTGTCCCCAGGAGTTGTGCCTTTGCTGCTGGTTCTGCACTGGAAACACGGGGCTGGGAGCCCCCTCCCCATCACCCCCATTAACGCCACCTGTGCCACACGCCACCCATGTCACAACAACCTCATGAGCCAGATCAGGAACCAACTGGCACAGCTCAATGGCAGTGCCAACGCCCTCTACATTCTCTATGTAAGTCATCCCGGCCCCTGTGTGTGTGTGTGTGTGTGTGTGTGTGTGTGTGTTGGGGGGTCGCTGGGAGAGGGGGTTGGTTGGGGAAGAGACCCTTGGGGAGCGGGAAGGAAAATATGGACAGGGGCCTTGTTTCACCACATCCAGGCACCCACACCTTCCTCCCCTCCCCCCAAATGGGCTGGGAGACTGGAAGCCGCTTTCCTGGGGTGTCCAGTTAGGTAGGGTCAAGCTGGGAGAAAAAGGGGGAGGCCTTGCACTTCTAGGGGTTCCCCCACCAGGCACAGCAAGAGGCATGAGAGATGAAATCAGCAGGAGGTGGACAGGAGGCGCCTTTGGGGTGCAGGCTGTGGGTGTCTGGGGGTGCAGAGTCACCCAGGCAGAGGGGGCTACACTGAGCCCCCCTTTCTGGCCCTGTGGTGCTGGTGTTGGTGCCGCTGGCCTCTTGCGCAGGCCAGGCTTTGGCCTGGCTTCACCAAGCATGTCCATGGCTGCAGTTTCCTGGGCTCTCGGGACAGCCCTGGGGCGCCCAAAGGCGGGCCCTCAAGGGCAGGTGCCAGAGGTGGGAAACGGCCTCAGAGCTTGCCCAGAGGCAGGTGGTGGGGCAGAACCCCTCCGGCGGGCCCCCATCTCACCTCCCTCTTCCCTCTGCTCCTCAGTACACGGCCCAGGGGGAGCCATTCCCCAACAACCTGGACAAGCTGTGTGGCCCCAACGTGACGGACTTCCCGCCCTTCCACGCCAACGGCACAGAGAAGGACCGGCTGGTGGAACTGTACCGCATCATCGCGTACCTTGGCGCCTCCCTGGGCAACATCACGCGGGACCAGAAGGTCCTCAACCCCAGTGCCCTGGGCCTCCACAGCAAACTCAACGCCACGGCAGACATCATGCGGGGCCTGCTCAGCAACGTGCTCTGCCGCCTGTGCAGCAAGTACCACGTGGCCCACGTGGACGTGGCCTATGGCCCGGACACAGCAGGCAAGGACGTCTTTCAGAAGAAGAAGCTCGGCTGTCAGCTCCTGGGGAAGTACAAACAGGTCATCGCCGTGGTGGCCCAGGCCTTCTAGACAGGAGGTCTCGCAGCGTGCAGTGACCCAAGAGATCACACGGGAGCTTCTGGAATCCCAAGTGGGGGCTGCTGAGGTCTCCCCAGCCTGCCCACCCCTCCGGGGTGGGTGTGATGACGTTGAACACAGTTGGTACTTCCATAGGCAGGGCCTATACGATGCCAACTAGAAGGAGGCACCCCTTCTTCTGATGACTGAAGGCTCCCAGGCACTGGGGTGCCAGGTTGAACTTTGGCCCCCCATCCCCTCCTTCAGTCACTCTGACCGCAGGGCTTAGAAGAATGGGCAGGCCCCACAGAATGACCGTCACCAGTGCCTTCGATGTCCACTAGGTGGACTTTGGAAGTTTTGGTTGGGACTCGGGCAGGTCAGAGGGACTGGGATCCTGAAGGACTCATGGTCCCCAACAAGTTTGGTGAATGGAAGTGAGAGAAGGGAGCTCCAGGCTGAGGTGACTTTGGGCACTGTTGGAGAGTTCAGGCCTAGAACCCATCCTGTGGAGGGTTCTGGAGGGAGGTCACTTTCAGCAGAACTTGGAGGAGGCTGAGAGGCCACCTCAGGCCTGGGAAGAAAAGTTCTGGAAGGAAGAGAGGCGCCTCAATCCCAGGCACTCTCTCCGTCCTCTCTTGTGCTGTCTCTTCAGCAGCACAGGAGGCTGGGGGTGCCGTGGCTGGACCTGGGGATGAGGTTTGTGGAGACAGGTAGGTGGCAAAGTCAGGTGAGGAGATTCTGAGGGAGCCCAGAATCTTTTTTCTAGCTCAGAGTGTATAAAGGAGAGGGTAGGATCACGCTGGGACTTCAGGGGCACAGGTGGCCATCTCTGGTCCCGAGAACAAGGAGGCAGCAGAACTCGAGGTCCAGGGTTGGAGGCAGTCCTGAGCCCTAAGTGCTGTATGCCCGACCCACCATGATTGTCTTATTTATTATGATGCCCTATTTATATTAACTTATTGGTGCTTTAAATGGCAAAGTTATTCCCCTGCCCTGCTTCCCTCCTAGCAGAGATAATATGACAGTCTCTGTTTAAGAAACCAGGACCAGGCCTTCCCTGGTCTGGAAGCTGAAGATGTTACAAGTGGAATCAGCCTACCGGTGTAGCTCACAGAAGGGTCTCAGAGAACTGGTCGGCCTGGCTCGGGGCCTGGAGACCCAGCTCCACCCCCCCACCTCAACGTGACTCCCTTTAGGTGTTCAGATCCTGGCTGCTGGGCAGACGGGGGCCACTCTGTGGACTAGCCTGGTGCCTTTTGTCAGGCGCCATATTGCTGGAGTCCAAGGGCCTGTTTTGGCACTATTCTGGTGACTCCTGGAATTGAGCTGGGAGGGGTCCCCTTCAGAGTTGAAAGGCCACCTGGAGCTTTGGGCAATGGCAGCCCTCCTGGCGGTCATCTAGGGGCCCCGAAACAGGCCTGACCTGCATGCTTGCACACAGTGGCGAAGCTTCTCTCGTGTCCCCAACAGCCCTGGAGGGTGGGAGTACCTGGCCGGATCTCAGAAAGCTGGAGCAGTACAGGGAGGAGCCCCCTGCTCGGGAGAGGACAGGGAGGCCTGGGACGTGGACCAGGAAGCTGTGGTCCAGTCCTGCCGCCCTCCCCCTAATCCCCACCCATGTCTGGGTTCCCAGGCAGGGAACCCGATCCTTTCCTTTGTGCTGAGGCCAGGCAAGTGGAGAAACGCCCTCCAGTCTGGGAGCAGGGGAGGAGGAAATGGAGCCGGTGCAGCTGCGGAGAACAGTGTTCTGGCTTGTTCTCAAACCTTTACTGGGCAGCCGTCCTGAAGTTGAGCTGACGTGATTATGGTACTTTGCACTCACTTTGCACCTTTCCCGTTTTCTATGCACTTTACCCAGGCCCACTGGACAGCAGGTGGGCGGGCACCAGGCCGGAGACCTGGGCCGGAGGGGCTGGGGCCCCGCCCATTGGCAGTGGGGTCTCAGCCTGCTGCCCGCTCCCCCATCGCCCTGTTTCTTTGGGAAACTCGGCTCAGAAGGCTGGGGCCAGCTGGGGGTCCCATCATCTCATCATCCCATGGACACCCGTTCCCTGTGCTGGGTCCACCTGGGCACCCCGGCTCTGCTCCCTCCTCCCCAGCCTGTGCTCCCTCTAGGAGCAGTCTAGGGACTATTGTGATGCCTTTGTATGGAGAAACTCGGCAGGCTGGGAGCTGTCCACTGTGCATCTGCAGACAACACTCCGTCTGGGTCCTGGGCCCAGGAGGGAGAGGCTCGCAGAGGAGGGGTCAGGGCTGTCATTTTGCAGTTAATCAGGAGAGGAATGTGGGGGACCTTATTTATTTAAAACAATTTTAAACAAAACACTCCAATTTTAAGCAAAACACTCCGGTTTGTCCTTTCTCCTTTCACCTTCTTGTCCGCCCCGGGCCCGATCCTGGCAGAACAGCGCAGCTCTGCCTCAGTGGCCCCCAGAACAGGCTTCAGGGCACCCTTGTCCCTGGAGCAAGGGCGAGACCTGGGTCTCGACACCCACACCAGTCGCTCCGTGCCTTTTCTGAGTTGTCCCCTCTTCTGCATATGAGAAGGACTTGGGGCAATGAAATCTTTGATGAATGTACCCTGTGGGAATGTTTCGTACAGACAGATTATTTATTCAATGTCATATTTAAAATATTTATTTTTTATACAGAAGATACATTTTTTAAGAAAAAAATTAATAAAGAATCTGCTCTTGGAAAGTTCTCCAGTGTTTTCATATGGGGAGAAGGGGGCGGGGTGGCCTGGATGGCTCTGTCCTGGACACCCCGCTCAGTGGGACCCTGCCTGGCACCGGGCGGGGGGCTGCCAGAGGGGTGGGCTGGGGGCTGCCAGGGGGGGACCTCCACCAGTGAGGGTGCTGACACCGCTGAGGTCCGCAGGTGGGCCTTAGCACTGGCTGAGGTCCGCAGGTGGGCCTAGTGCCGTCAGAATGAAGTGGTAGGGCTCTAGATCACGGGTATTGGCAGAAAAGGGGAGGCTACCCCAAAGTGGGGAGGGCTGTCAGTCTCTCAGCTCCTTCACTCCCAGTTCCTCAACTGTCACTGAAATCCCAAGAGTCGCTGAGAGGCTTCTTCCCATTTAACAGAAGGGAAACTGAGGCTCAGAGATGCGGCCACTTGTCCTGCTGGCAGATGTTTGGGGCCGGACTTCCAGCTCCAAATCTCACCTGCTTTCTTGACGTGGACCGCTGGGACACAGAGGACACCAGCTGTCGAGGCCTTTGTCCCCCAGGAAGGGTCCACTGACTCTGGGAACCACAGCTGTGGATGACTCAGGACAGAGATCTTGGGGTCCCATCCAGAACTGAGCAGAGTGCTGGGCCAGGATGACCGCACGGCTCCTGGGCCTGAGCGGCTCTCCCGAAGTGGACACTGCTGCTGTCCCCTCGCTTCTCACTAAGCAGCTCTTTCCACTGCAACTTTCTCGCCTGTCTCCTAAGACTCTTTCCTTGAGGAAACCAGAGGGGTCAGGCCCTAGACAAAGCCTGTCTCCCCTGTGCTCTGCTCTGTGATTTGGGTCTGGGGGTCCCAGACTCATGTTTGGGATGTGGGCAGTTTTGCTGGGATTCACCCACTGGCTAGTTCATGAAAGTGTCAGGTGCTGGGTTGGTTTCCAAAGATGCACAGGACTCAGTCTGTGCTTTCCAGAAGCTCACAGATCAGTGGGGACATGAATGAGCACTTTTGGAAGGATGAAGAGAAAGAGCAAGCACAAGTCTGGGAGGAGAGCACCTCACTAACCTGGTTCTCTCTGCACCAGCTCTGTGGAGGGACTGGACCCAAAGTCTGTGGTTGGCAATGCAGAACCCCTCCCCCACCTCCATTCCCGCCCCACCCTAGACCTGTGGAGTCAGAAACTGCCCTTCAACAAGTTCCCAGGCAAGGCAAGCCCATTAAGGCTGAGAAGGTCCCCTCTCCTCCTCCGACTCTCCCTCCCAAAGGCTGGCAGGGAGGGAGGGAGGGAGGGAGCTACTTTGGAAGGAGTGAGGAAGCACAGGGTTGGCCTGCCACAGCTGCTGTGGCTCTTCCTGCATGGCACCACTGCAGCTCGGCAGGGCAGACCGCAGGCTGGCTGCTGCTTCCAAGTCCAGGCCACACCCTGAGGCGTCCTCCCCTTCCCCTTTGCTTCAAGGGAGGTGAGCCTGAGGCTTTTCGAAAGAAACCTTTACTAAGAAACTAGGAAAGCAAAACTAACATCGAGGAATGGAGATGAGGGAAACGCTGGGTGGGGGCCCTGTGTGGGGCTGGCAGGCCTGCCCTCTGGGTCTGCCCTCCTGGCCAGGACCTCGCTGAGGCCAGGGCAGGTGTTCTGCTCTCTGCCCAGTCCTGGCTGGAGAGACAAAAAGGCCTTTCGTTGGTTATTGGGTCATCGGAGCTGTGGGAGGTGGCCCTGGTGTGAAGAATCACCCCCAGCCTGGGGCCTGTCAACTCTGTGGGTGCGGGAGGTCTTGTGACGCTCTTGAGCTCATCTCTTTTATCTGTGAAATTGCAAGAGGCATCAAGTTGAGTTGAAAGCGGTTCTATCTACTTCAGGAGGCGACTGGAGGAGGCGCTTGGACAGGGAGAGGGAAGGGACCGCCTGCCCACTGTGTGGGGGAGAGAGCAGAATCTCAGCTTGGAGCTTCTCTGTGGGGGCGGGGGGGGGAGGGGTCATTTCACCCAGACCCAGTGAGTTGTGAAGGAGGCCCACGGCTCTGAGTCCGAGGCAGGGCAGGCGGATGGGGACAAGGGCCAGCAGGGTGGACACACATCACAGCATCTGGAGCCCCACACCTGAGCGAAGCAGCACAGAGAGGCCTCTTGACCTCAGGGATGTGGTGATGTTGCAGGGCACCCCACTGTGACCGGGGCGCCTGTCTATGGGTCCTCACCTGTGCGCTTAAAATTCAGTTGTACTGCAGGCACACACAAAAAGGGTCAAAAAAATGCATTTATTTACAAAAGGGAAAGGAAAAGGAACAACCCAGGGAAAGAGAGAGAGAGATACAAGTTAACTAGAGCATCCTACCAGCTCTGCTGACTTGGAACTTAAATTACACACTGATAGCTCAGTAAGAGCCAAGCGACCAGCCACTAGCCATTCAGTTCAGAGAGAGCCCTGCGGTCCAGAGAGCCACGCGGTCCAGAGAGCCACACCATCCAGAGAGCCACGCCATCCAGAGAGCCACACGGTCCAGAGAGCCACGCGGTCCAGA
>NW_004567130.1:9346883-9397055 GCF_000260355.1 Condylura cristata | reverse complement strand
AGAGCCACGCCGTCCAGAGAGCCACGCGGTCCAGAGAGCCACGCCGTCCAGAGAGCCATGCTGTCCAGAGAGCCACGCCGTCCAGAGAGCCACGCTGCCCAGAGAGCCATGCCGTCCAGGGCAAGAGCACATCTCACATGGCTCCCTTATATATCCCCCAAAGTCCCAGAATCCCTGCATAGCTCCACCCTTGGGTCCTCGCAGTTCTCCCTTGGTATTGCTGGGAGTTGCAGTTTACTGGAGTAGGTGGTAGAGTCCATAAAACTCTGCAGAGTTCCTTCAGGACATCCTTTCTCCCTAATAGTGAGTCTAGGGGTACCCCAATACCCAGCTGAGCCTTCTTCCATCCTGACTCGCTGGAGATCACCAGGATGGGGTCTCCCCATTCCAAGAGGGTAATTGCCAACAGTTGCTCCCTGATGGCGGCTCTGACCTGCAGCTTCCAGAGAGTGTCCTCTCTGGGCCTATATCCCTCCCACCACGCTGTGGGGCAGCTGGAGACCGGCCCTGCTTTACAGAGGAGGAAGCTGAAATTACCCCTATGCCACTCAGCTTGCAGACATGGACTTTATGTTTGTTCATCTTTATGTTTATCACATGTCCCTTCACCTGTTCAAGACCCCTAAGGGCCTCTGAATCAGACCACACACCCACAGAGGTCAAGAGTTAGTAGCAATGGAAAAAGAATTTCCCACGTCACCTTTGCCCTAAATTCTGACTGTGTAGAAGGGGAATTCATTTATCATAAATAACCACATTTTCAGTGATAAATTAACATCAACAGAACCACTGATGTATTTATTTCCTTATTTATAGACCTCTTTGTTCTAAACAGTATGCAAAATAACTTACAACAGAAGGCATATAATAAAAACACTGATAAAATAGATAAGGAGAATCAGGATCAGAGAAGACATAAGTACAGTGAGAAAATTCAGATAACAGTAAGAAAATAAATATTTCATATCACAAGAGGCTACGTAACTGCCATGGTTGAGCTTCTAACTTGGCTCTGAGGTTCCTGGCAGCTGAAGGAAAAAGGGAAATGGAATCTGTTAGGCAATTCTTACAGTCAGAAATTCAAATTCAATTCCTCCAGCCTCAGGGAAAACAGAGTCCCTCTGGGATTGAGTCTGAAGGGGAGTTCTCCCTGAGTTGAAAAGGTGCAGGAAAGGGCCTGATGGGTCTCCCTTGCAGTGCCCAGCTCCTGGAGGCAACTTCTCACTGGCCTCTGAAAAAGCTCAGCGTCCACTTACAGAATTCTGCAGCCAGACAACAGACAGTATGGTACGAACTGGGGCCTAGACTCAACACGAAGGTGGACTTCTGAGCTCTGAGAGCGGGAGGGGGCTGACTATGCTTCAGACATGGCCCTGCATGTCCCCTGGACTTTAAAAGCCTTTCTTGACATAGATCTGTAAAATGGACATCAGTCCTCCCTCCTGAAAGCTTCTGTGAGGCCAGAGGGGCGGCAGGGATCTGGGTCCTGGGCCTTGCATCTCTGTCCCTGCTTCACTCCAAGGCCGCTTGGGCCACCTGTGACCCAGCAGAGAGCCTTCTGCTGGCCACTGGTCCAGTGTCCGGGACACTCACTGTGAGCGGAGTCCGGCTAGAATTGCTGCCTTTGACTTGGGGGTAGCTCCGCCCTACTTGGCTTCCTTCAGGGGCCAGATATTTCAATTATGAGGCCTCAGTCAAACCCGCCCACTCAGTTTGGGCTTCATTGACAAGCAGTGAAGTGAGGGTGTCTCTGGGGGGAGAGGTGGGCCGGTGCAGAGGGAGCCGCAGACAGGCAGGGGCTGAGGGGCTGAGTGGGGTTAATGCAGCAGACAGCAGATGCTTCTCCACTGGCTGAGAACAAAACCACCGGCAGAGAGGAAAATATGTGTGCAGCATTTTTGTAATTCCAAGAGGTTGGGTCCAGCTCTTGCCCAGACAGTCAATGAATCAAAGCTGGGAAGGGTTCTACCTGTCAGCAGGCTTTCTCCTGGCCCTGCTCATCAAGGCCCCACCCCTCCAGCCCAGGCAGGCCAGCTGGAACCCTTCCAGTTCCCCAGAAGGACAGTTCTTCGAAGAAGAGTGTCACAGGCGAAGGGCAGACTCAGGCACCCCAGGCTGAACCCTTGTCATCTTTCACTGCTCTCCTCATCCCATCTTGGACAGGGACAGAGTCTCCCTGACCCCCTGAGGCAGGTTGAACAGTGGCCCCAAAATAGACATGTCACATCCGGATCCCAGGAATCTATGACTGGGTCCTTATTTGGATGAAGAATCCTTGCAGATGCAATCATTCAGAGGCTCTTGAGGTGAGATCATCTGGAATTATCTGAATGAGCCCTAATCCAAGGGAAGAGCGAAAGCCTTAGGAAGTCAGGAGCAGAGCGTGTGATGCCACCACAAGCCAAGGAACGCCTGGCATCCCAGAAGCTAGAATGGTCGAGGAGGGAACTTCCCGAGCCTCCCGAGCGAGCTCAGACTTGCCCGCCCCTTAGTTTTGGACATCTGGTCCCCAGAACTGTGAAAGCACAACTGTGTGTTGTTTTAACCCCCCCAGTTTGTGGTCACATGTTATAAATACACCCATCTGTGCTTCAAGGGACCCTGCAGTTTCGTTTTGCAAATCATGGAGCTAGTTCTGTCTGACTTAACCTCAGCTCGTCCAGTCCACCTTCCCTCTGGCCATGAGTGGCTTGGCAATCTGTTACATGCCATACCCTTTCGTCTCTTACACCTTTTCTCTAACACCTCTTTTTGTCTTTTTGTCAAGGATGCCTTTCTGTTCTGACTAAAAGGAAAATTCTTTCTGTCTTCCCAGGCCCAACTGAAACCTCACCTCATCCAGGAAGTCTTCCTTGATTCCTTAGTTAACTGTTCTGTCCATGCATTTTAGTGCCAATAATGTTTGCACAAGACTCTAGAATTCACCAAGCGTTTCCCTCATGTGATCATGTTTCAGAGGACAATGACACCTACTGTTCACTGAACACCTACTATGCACAGAGCACGTGATGTGTATTTGTCATGGGTAATTGAGATCATAGTTTTGTCAAAGGCCTGTGTCAGGCACTTGACCAAGACACCTTATGTAAAGGATAGCTTGGCCGCATTCATGGCCCTGGGGGCTAAGAAATGCAGAATCGCAACCCCACCTCAGGCGACCAAACTAGAACTAGCATCTCAGTGTAATTCTCAGCAGACTGTCCATTCCAACCTGAGAGTGAGTGACTCTAGGGCCGGTATAGGGGGAGGACGCTGACACACTTGGAATTGAGTCCCAGCTCTGTCCTTTCCAACAGTGGGAGCTTTAGGAAGTTTCTTACATTCTCTGAGCTTCAGTTTCCTCCTCTGCTACATGGCCTTCCTATCGCTGTTGACGGTGGGTACGATAATGTCTGGGACTCAGGATAAGTAGGGGAGAGGGGGCTGGTGTGGTAGCCTCTGAATAGCTAAACCAGTCTGCCTCCCTGTACCCCGCCCACAAGGGCTGTTTATTAACCTGTTTCTAGAACTCTCAAAAAGCCAGCACCACTGTGACCCTCTGAGGGAAATCTCAGCTCTCCTATAGGCAGCAGAGGGGGTGTTGTGGGTACAAGGGGACCCTTCTGTCTTCCCTTGCCCACCCTGGATGGAGAAGCTGCTCCCAGTGCCCTCCACTCAGGTCACCCTTCTGCACCCCCTTCCCTCAGAGCCCCCAGGAGGTCCTGCTTCCCAGCAGCAGTGAACCCCAGGGAGGTGCTGGAGGAGGGGAGCAGGCATGAGGTCAGTCCCACGTCAGCCCCTCTCACTTTCCCCCCGTGGCTGGGAAGAGGCCGCTGAGCGGGTGCCAGCCACAGGGGAGGTCTGTCCCCTGCTCCCGGGCCAGACCACAGGCAGCTAGGCTGGGTGGCCGCCAGGCCCTCTCAGCCCCCAAGCTCCTCTCTGTCTGGCCCTCGGACCCCTCCCCGACCCCAGATCCAAGAAACCGCCAAGGGTTCTTCCAAGCAGGTGAGGTCATTCTCTCCGGGAGACCAGCCTAATGCAAAGAAGTCAGCCACCCACGTGGCAGGATTCCTGTGCCCACCCCCAGCCCCCTGTCCAAGCCCCTGTCCAAATCCTCTCCCCCCAGCTGTAGTCCCAAACCCTCTCCATTACAGTCCCTCTGAGGGGCCCTCAGGAATTGGCCCCAAACACCTGGGGGCCAGAACTGGGTGTGTCAAGTGGAAACACGGAGTAGACAGGTCCTGGGTCCAGCTGGGTCCAGGTTGAGAGGCCCAGAGTGAGCCTCGGAGCAAGCTCGCTCTGTGTACCTGGGGCACAGACAGGTCTCAGACCTCTGCCTAGGCACCACCTGCGGCCTGAGAGAACAGGCTGTGTTGTGTTGGCTTTTTCACTTGTGCTCACAGGACCCTTATCAAGACATAATGAAGACAAGCCCTTTCTTCAGATTTCTACAAGAAATTTGATTTCCAGCAGTCTTGTTTTGGATGCCTAGAAGGTTTTTGCCAAAGGCCCAGGAAGGCTGTGGCCCTCTGGACAGTAGGTGAGCACAGATCTCCCCAGGGGACCATCCCCCAAGCCTCTCATTAACAACATCAGTAGTTCTCAGGCACCCCCTCCCCACCCAAGGACATTTGCACACATCTAGAGACATTTTGGGGTGTCATGTAACTGGTGGGGGTGCTAATGATTGGCATCTGGTGGTAGAGACCAGGGATGGTACTGAACATGTTACAAAGTGCAGGACAGCCCTCTTCCCCTGGCCCCCTACCCAGGTAGTCCAAGGTGCAGAAACCCTGGCCAGAATCAATGGAGTTGACCTCTCAGCATCTAATCTGCTCCCAGACAAGGTCCGTTCCCTGAGAAATCGACAGGATCCATAGCTTCAGCTCTTACTGTGTGTCTATACACACCCACCCACAGACACAAACACACACACACAAGAGAAAGCAGACAGGTCTGCAACTCAAGTGCATACAAGACGCCTGCGAGCTCAGAGATGGGAGCAGGAAGCCCTGGTCTCAGACCTCCCAGGTGCTGTGTGCACTGGACACAGCAGTTCGCCTCCTTGAGCTTTGGCGAAATAAAATGAGACTGGTTTAAGAAAGCGTCAGCTCTCAAGCAGGCGGCCTGCGATTGGATCCTGGTTCTGCCCCTGACCAGCTTGGGGAACTGGGCACCTTACTTTCCTTCCTGAGTCTCCACTTCCTCTGACGTGAATTGGGCCATGCTGTGGGGTGCTGGGAAGACGAACAGAGATAACATGTGAGGTAAATTCCATGACGACTCTGTCCCACGTCACCCTGACTCTGTCAGGGGTCAGCCATTACCCACAGGCTTAGTGTTGCAGATAAAATACAGGATGCTGAAATTCAAATTTATTTGCATCTTCTGCTGCAGTAGAGTTGAGTGTCTGAGACAGAGAAGAGCTTATGACCTGCAAAGCTTAAAACAACATCTGACCCTTTTCAGAAAATGTTAAGACTGAGCACTGGCCTAATACAAGGAAATGATTGCCTAAGGTATTGGGGTATCATTCAGGTATTATTCCATAGAGCCCATGAGTAATTGCTCCTTTGTTGGGGTGAGGGACAGAGGAGTTACACGCAAAGAAAGTGGACACTCTTGGTCACCCATAAGAAAGTTAGAACGAGTCCTGGTCTGGGGTCGGGGCAGGTGTGTGGATTCTACAGTTAGTGCTTCACTTCTGAGTGACCTTGGCGAAGGCTTTTCCCCTCTCTGGGCTTTACTTCCTTCATTTGTTCAACTTATTTAAAATTTATTTTTATTTATTTATGCATTTTAGAACTGGGGTGTAGGTCAGAGGTGCAGGGGGTGAGAGGATTCACCAGTGACAGTGGGGAGGAGCGGGCAAGCCAGGAGTGGTCTGCCGTGCCATGTGGATCGGTTCCCTGGCCAGGATTGAACTCAGGCCACAGCAGTGATAGCGCTGAGCCTTCACCTCCAGGCTGCCAGAGAGGCCCCGACCAACAGACATTCATTAAGTGCCTACTCTGTGCTAGCTGTCACTGGTCATGGGTCCCCGCACTTGAGTAGCTTCAATTCAAGTTGGGGTGGGGGATGATGAGTAAGTCTACATTTATACAAAGCAGGGTCAGCAGGTGACCCATGTCTTGGAGGAGAGCGGGTGGGCAGGATGGCATTCCAGAGGAGACCTGGAGGCCGGCTGCCTCCTTTCCCCATCATCTGTCCCCTGGGGGCTGTGTGGGTCAGGAGAGTCAGCTCTGGCCAAGGGACAATGTTTCCTCTAACTCCCTCAGTAAAAGCTCCCTAAGAGAAGCCCTTTTTGGCTCCCAGCTCTGGCCTGGGAAGCAGGGACCTTTGGCCAACAGGACTGCCATGGTGGGGGTGAAGATGGGTGATGGTGAGTAAGGGGTGGAGAGCGAGGGTGCGGAAGAACCTAATCTGGACCTTAGCCAGCAGCTACCTCCCTCCCTTCCTTCCTATTTTCCTCCACCCATTTCCGTCAGGAGTGTCCAGTCCAGAGCCCACAGCTGGCCAGCAGGCCTAACCCCAGTGGCCAGGCCAGAGGGCCAGGAGGGCAGTGTGCCATGCCTTCCTGCTGACCTGCTCTCAAGCCACCTGCCCTGGATGTCCCGGCAGGTAAGGGACACAACTGAGGCCTGGCTGGCTGGCAGCTGGTGGGCAGGGGTGGCAGCTTCCCGTGAACCTGGTTTATAGCCCCAACTGTGTTTCCTGAGACCTGTCCCCCCAAAAGTCCCCAGCACACTCCTTCCTCACCTGGAGCTTCCGGCCTCTGACTTCTGCCAGTTGGACAAGTTTTCTGCCGAGGAATCTGATGAGTAAATTCCCAAGGATGACGCTATGGGGCTACGTCAGGGTGCTGGTGGCCCAGGGGAGACACCCTAGGTCACACATTTACATTTTAATTGGGGCCTTTGGTGCCCAAAGGCAAATGAGTGACTAATGTCGGAATTTTAGGTACACAGCAAGTCAGTGGAGGGTAAAATCCCTCGGATTACAGAAAACAAAAAACTAGTCCCTTACAGCTGAAAAGGGTTGTAACACACACTGCAAAACTCATCTCATGGCCTCCCTATGTTTAATTTTATAACAACCCTATCAGAGAAGCAAGCTTGTATATGTGTGTGTTGAACAGGGTGCAGCCAGAGTGTGTGTGGAGGGGGGTGAGAGGATTCCCCAGAGACAGAGCGGGGAGCAGAACAGACTGACTGAGAAGTCCACTGCTGAGGGGAGCAGTGAGCAGGTCAGGAGAGGTCTGCCGTGCCATGTGGGTCAGCTCCCTGGCCACGGATGGAACCCAGGCTGTCGGGCGCGGGGAGCCCGAAGAGTCAGCCGGAAGAGTCAGCTCTGGCCAAGGGGCAATGTTTCTTCCAACTCCCTTAGGAAAAGCCCCCTGTGTGAGGCCCCTTTCGGCTTCAGGCTCTGGCCTGGGGAGGAGGGGCCATGGGCCAAGACGCAGCCAGGGTGGGCCTTCCCGGCATATGCGAGACTCAACCCTCAGCACCGGAGACCACGTCTCACTTTTCACTGCATCTGTGCATTCCTTCAGTGACTGGCTGTGTGCTGGGCGCTAAGAGCCTGGGGTGGAGACACAATATGCTTTTTCCTGAGAGGCCTTGCAGCCACTGGGATATAGGACGGCTGCCGAGGCCCAGAGATGTGGTGGGTGCCTCCCCCTCCTCCTCCACCAAGCCTCTGTCTCCAGGGCCTCTGCCCCTTCCTCTGTATGGGGGCGAGGGAGGCCCAAAATGGGTTCTGCTGCCCGTGTTTCTCAAGGGATGCTCACTGGTGTTCATGGAATCAGAGGATTTGCAGCAGAGAAGTTCGGGGAAGGCTGGGTTAAACAAAATAAAAATGAGGTACTCGTTGCAGGACTTCTCAGGACTGTTGGGACAGTCCGGATGGGGGTGGGGAGCACGTGGGGTGTGCACAGCCTTCCCAGGGCTACATTCTGTGGAAACTGACTGGAAATGCTGACCTGACCCCCTTTTTTAGTGTCCTGCCAGGCATCCTCCTGCAGGCCCTAGCCCAGATGAAGGCTGGCACCAGATTCATTCGATTCTGCCTGCTGACCTTTTCTCTTTCAAGACCCCAGAACTCCACCTGGGGGAGGTGGGAGGACCAGACAAGCTCCTCCTACCCCAAATCTCAGCTTCATCTCACACCCGCCAGCAAGGGGCTGGACTTGAACTCGAGGTGCCTGGCCACCCACTTCAGCTACGCCGGGCCTGGCTGAGGGTCTGGTCAAGGCTGGGGTGTGAGCAACCTCTCTCAAACACAAACCAACCAGTGCCAACCAACCAGTGCCGTTGCTGTGTGAAGCTCCCAGTGGCTCCACAGCACCCTGAGGATTGCACCCAAAGCCCTGCTCCTCGCGCACCCCCCTCCCCCGCATCCCCTGCGCCACCCCTTCCCATTGCTTCCTGCTCCCTCGTGGGCAGCTCCCCAGGACACACCGCGCTTGCTCCTTCTGTGCCTCCAGTCCCCTGCACCTAACGCCTCCTTCCCATGCTTTTCATTTATGAGACTCCATTCCCCATGAGGTTCTCCTCTTCAGGAAGCCTCCCTGTACCGTCGGGCTGCGGCCCTTGGAAGTGAGCTCACACCCTGGGGTGTGTCTACCCCAGCTAGACCACAGGCAAGGTCCGATCCCCCCAGACCTCGAAGTGGCACAGGACTTCCTCACAGCTGTACTCACTTCACTCATCACTGGATGCTAGAAGACAGCATCCTCCCAGGGAGGACACCGGCCCACAGATCAGCTGTCCACCCTGGGAAAGTTCCTGGCCCTCTCGGCTTCTCTTCTGAGGAATGAGTTGAGTTTTGTCTGAGTTGAGGTTTGCCCAGCCCAGAAAGACACCAGGCCGGGGCTCTGCATGTTCTGGTGTGACGGCCTTGGTGGCCCTGCTGCTTTGTTACTGTTGGGGGGGTCTCTTGGAGTCTCCGTGTCCCCAAGGCGAAGTCGGCCGTTGGGTGTTGGGCTCCTGTAGTTCGTTGAGTGGCAGCCCCTCCCGAAAGATACATCTACACTGCAGAATGTGTCAAGGTGACTTCACCTGGAAAAGGGTCTTTGCAGGTGGCATGAAGTGAAGCGTCTTTAGATGAGATCATCCTGGATTTTCCAAGAGAGCCCTAAATCCAATGGCAAGTGGGTTTCTCCTTGGAGACACATGGGGAGAAGCTGTGTGAAGGCGATGCAGGCACAGGCTAAGGGGTGCCTGGAGCCACCTTCTGGAAGCCCCTGGAAGAGGCAAGGAAGGATCGTCCCTCACTCCCTCAGAGGGAGTCAGGGCTATCGATACCTTGACTTCAGATTTCTGGCCTCCAGAACTGTGTGAGAATAAGTGCCCATTGTTTTCAATCATCTGTTTTGTGGTGATTTGTGAGAGCAGCCATAGGAAGCTAATGCAGTCTCTGAAGGGCTCTCCTAGCTACAATAAGAACTACTGGAAAGAGTCTTGCGGTGGTCAGACATGCTGCTCACGGAGCCTGAAGGTCCCTGTAGCCAAGGAATTTGAGTCTGAAAGGAGAACCCTTATTCCTTCCCTGAGCTATTGATTCTGAGACGCCTACCCTTGCTCCCGCATCATCCCTAACGTCCCACCAGTAGCTGAGGTGATTAGACCTGGAGGAATCCTTCAAGAC
This sequence comes from Condylura cristata, assembly GCF_000260355.1. Classification (NCBI taxonomy): domain Eukaryota; kingdom Metazoa; phylum Chordata; class Mammalia; order Eulipotyphla; family Talpidae; genus Condylura; species Condylura cristata. The sequence continues at coordinate 9,387,428 of NW_004567130.1, read as the reverse complement.
CCTCTCTCATTGCTTCTGCACCTTAGCAAGACTGTTCCTCTGGGGAAAATGCTGCTCCCTGCTGCTTCCATCAGCTATTTGACTACTCAGCCTCCAGGTGAGCTCATTTACCCAAAAGCTCTTACCCACCAGCTGCCTGGCAGTTAACACTTGGCCGCTTGGCCCTGTAGTGTAGCAGGGACTGTGCCTTTATTCACTCTTCCTTATCAGGGTCAATCAATCCCAAGCCCAGAGCAGTCACTCAGCCCATAGGTTGATGAAAAGATGTGCTCTGGTCACACACAGTCACTCTGTGGATGGTGTGGCAGGCCGCGGGCGTGGACCTGAGAGCTTTGGCTCAGCCGCTCACAGGTGCCCCATCTCCAAGCCTCAGTTTCTTAATCAGTAAGAAAGGGGAAAGAATGCACAGCAAACCTCAGCGCATGAGAAAGTGCTTACGCAGCTTTTTGGAGTTACAGCCTCGGGACAGCTGCCCTCTGGGGGCTGTGGTGCTGCTCTCGGGCTGGGACCAGACCCGGGTGTCTCCTCTTTGGGCTCTGTCATCCAAACACAGCAGGGCAAGTGTGGGGGTGCTCACGGCCTTAGCCTGTAACCCTTTCTGGGGTAATGAGTTCCATAAGTTTATCTTTGCTGGGTACTGTGAATTCCTGTTTATCCAAGGACCCACAGAAATAAACAGAATACTCAGATGACCAGAATTTTCCATCTCAGCATGTTCAAGGATAACTCAAGTCTCAGCTGTCCTCTGGGTCTTGCAAGTCCCTGAGAGGTCTTGAGGTCACCTGATCCCCTGTCCTCTGCCCTGTTGTGTTTGGGGGTGTTTCACCATTAGGTGGGGTTCACGGTAGAATGGCAGATCTCTAGAGCTAAAAGGGCCCTAGATGATCCCCAGGGGTTAACACTGGGCCCTGAGGACCCCTGTGGGGTTACTCTGGGGTAGGGGGGTAACGGGCCACACCAGGAAGGCAGAGCTCAAGGTCTCACATAGAGGGCTATCACCACAGATGTGATAACACACACAGAAGGGGGCTTCTTTTGTTAAAAAGAAAATAAAAACACCCACAAAAATCTCAAAAGCCACCAATGTATCCTGGTGTTGCCAAAGAAATCTTGGCATCCGAGCACTGGGGAGACTCGGCAGAGTTCACTGGCTGGTTGCTCACAAGACTGGGCCTCGAGGCCTGGCCAGAGCCCACGGAGGCCCCCCGCCGTCTTGTGCTGCACAGCCCCCCCAACCCCGTCCCTCCCCGCATCAGAATCTTGGGTTAGCAGGACGCCCTCGGCCCTGACCATTCCCAGCTGGGGCTGGACTGGGCTTCCCTCATGTGTCCTGAAATGACCTCCTTCCGGCTCAGAAGAAAGGGACCCTCTTGGGGATGGGGGTTTGCTGAACAAGCCTGTGGTCACCCTCTCTTTCCAGGTCATTTCCTCCTGCAGGGCGGGGGTGTCTGGCCCGCACGGTCCGCCCCTTGTTCTTCCTGTGGAGCCAGCTGTGTGGACGCCGGCTGCTGGCGTCTGGGACAGACCTGTGTACAGGAGGAGGCCCAAGCTGGGGGGTGTCAGGTGGCGTCCCGAGGGCTGTTCAGGGCCCAAGAGGGCAGCATGGGGCGGTGGGCAGAGGAATTGAGTAACCCAGGCCGAGAATTGGAGAGAACAGCGGAAGAGGAGGGCCCCACAGAGGCATTCAGTGAGATGATGCGTGTGACACAGCGACTCCGCGAATGGAATTATGGACCTGAGGGCACCCGAGGGGTCACCTAGGCCAGGGCTTCTCGGCTGGGCTGGGCAGGGCCGGCTTGCCACAGGGCACACTTGGCAAGGTCTGGAGCTATTTTTGAAGGTCACAAAGGAAAGAGGGTGATGCTGCTGGCGTTAGTGGGAGGAACCCAAAGATGCTGCTGAAAATCCCAATGTGCAAGAACGGCCCCCCCTTGTGCCCCGTGGTCCACAGAGCCGAGTTGAGAAGCAGCCCTGTTTCCAGACCCGCTGAGCTGTCTCTGTCTCTATGAGCTGTATGAGGCTGCCATGAGCACCTCAGCGATGGGTGCTCCCTGCCCCCAGGCAGCTGTTTCCTCAGGAACCAGCACCTTACCCACACCTTCCTGTGTCCTAGTCCCAGCTCTTGGAATTTCCTAGAAACAAGCTAATGCAGCGTCTTGGTGAGAAGCCTCCAGCCCTGAGGCTGTGTGTGGAAGTCACCCGACTCAGGCTGACCCGTCTCCAGGGACCTAGGAAGGCCCTCTGGGGCTGCGGTGGTCTCCTGTCTGTGGGAGGGCTGGCGCGAGCCAGGGCCCCCGCGTCCTCCTGCCTGCCCGTCACATGGCTACTCTGGGCCTCGGTTTTGTCTCCTGTTAAGTGGGTGTGGGGACACCCCTCAGGGCCTTAGGATGCCAAGGCGGTCTCATATGGGAAGACGTTCTGGAAAGGTGAGACGCTGCCAGAACCGCCTCACGGGCCTGGTGTTTCGCCTAGGTGACTGTCGTCCTCCTGATTCACTGACAGTGAGACAGACACAGCCTCAGTCGTGCTCCCTGTTTCACAGGTGCGCAAACACAGCGGATCCTGCCTCAGGCCTGGCAGGGGCCAAAAGCCTCCGGCATGGAATTGAGGGCCTAGGGGGCCGGAGGTGCCGTGTCAGGGCAGCCGTAGCCACCCGGCCGGGATGGGGGAGGGGCGGCTGAGAAGCCCCTTGGCTTCTCCTCCACCCACACCCCTGTGGCCTCCACAGCTGCCCGTGGGTTCACTGAACATGGCCGGTGGCGTGGCCGGGCCCCCACGCCCGCAGCTCACACCGCCCTCCCCTTTGGGTCCTCTCATGGCTTGGGTTTCCTTCCTCTCTTCAGAGCTCATGAGTTTCCTTTACTAAAAACCACTATCTTTCCTTTTTTGGAATCTGCCCAGGGAGAGACACCTGTGTTTCTGTTTCAATTCTCCCCAGTCAGTGTTTCCTGGAGAGTCTGGGGGTCCACGGCCTGTGGGCGGCAGGTCACCACCAGGCTCCATGTTGCCGCGGGCTTGGGCCTCCCATGTCCACCCAGCAACCACCCTCCTCTTGTTCCCTATCTGTTGCCAATTTGCCCTCTTCATGTCAATCTCAGCCTCCAAGACTCACAGCTTCGGAGATGGGAGGGTAATTTTTGTTGCCCAGGTTAAGAGAAGGATCTTGCTTGAGGGAACACAGTGGGGTTAGAGCCAATGGGATACCCCGCCCTTGCCACACGGCCAGGCGGGAGCCCCACATCCCCACTCAGAACATTCCCAGGAGTGCTTCTGCCTGTGTCTGTGATTTCTTTTTTTGCCCCTCACTTTCTGGCCCAACTCATTCTTCAGGACACTGGCCCAATATCACCGACTCCATGCAACGCCCCCTTGACTTCTCCCTTTGTCCCTAGAGGTGTTCCCCTCTCTTCCCATAGCACTAGTATGGCCTCAGGTGGAAGAGCAGGACTCATCATGGTCAGCCCCTCCCCCGGCTCTCCGGGGCCGTCTGTCCCCTCCTCCAGGCCTAGGCTTCTGGTATTCTGAATGTAGTCATGTGCTTCTCTGCCTTCCCTCACTGTGACTCCTTAAAAACGGCACTTAAGGCCCTCCCTGATGGCGCAGCGGGTTAAAGCACAGCACTGAGAATCTAAAGCCGCTTCCGCATGAGTTCGATTCCCGCCTGCCCCGGAGGTGACCACATGGCGTGGCAGACCTCTCCTGACCCACCCGGTTCTCCCCTCAGCAGTGTACTTCGTCGATCTGCCTGTTCTGCTCCCCACTCTGTCTCTGGTGAATCCTCTCACCCTCCGCATCTCTGGCCTGTACCCCAGTTCTGTATGAATAAATAAATAAATCTTTAAAAAAAAAAAACGGCACTTAAGCTAGTTGCTTCAATAACAGTTTTGAGATAGAATTCATTCATGATGCAATTCACTCATTTGAATGGCTTTTAGTATATAAACAGATATGTGCAGCCACCAGCACCATAAATTGTAGAATATTTTTATCCTCTCAACAAGAAAGACCGTATTTTGGGGGTGTCATAAACCCTCTACACTCCCCCTGCCCACTGCAACCCTGAGGAATTCCTAATTACTCTATCTCCAAGGGTCTCCCTGTTCGAGATACTCCAAACTACAGAAGCACAGGACTTTTGTGTCTGGCTTCTTTTCACATAACATGCTTTCAAGTTCATCCTTGTTGTATCACGTTTCAGACTTCATTCCTTTTTATGGCCGAATAATATTCCACTATGTGAATGGACTACATTTTTTTATCCCTGTGTCTTGTTCCCACATTTTGGCTACAATGGATAATGCTGCTGTGAAATTCCTGTACAGGTCTGTGTGGATGTATGTTTTCATTTCTTTGGGCAGACACCTGGGAGTGGAATTGCTGGCTCACCTAGTAACCACTTGTTTAATTGTTTGAGGACCTGGCAACTGTTTTCCAAAGTGGTTGCACCATTTTACATTCCCACCAGCAGTGGATGCCATTCTGCTTCCTCCACATTCTCACCAATACCTATTATCTGACTTTTGGTTCTGGACATCCAAGTGGGTATGAAGTGATGATTCTCACATCTTTATATGCTGACAGCAAGGGTTGGCAGTGGAAGCCTGGAGGCAGACCTGGGGCTGAAACCAAACACGCTGCTTCACTGAGCCTCATCATACTCTTCTGGCAGTGGAATGAGAGGGAGAGAAGGAAAAGGAGGCAGCAGTGTTGCTGGCTTACAACATGTGCTTAGTAAATGTGAACACAAGAACAGCTTCAGGGATCACTCCAGAAGCCTCCCAGTTTCTGGCACACAGTAGGCCCTCGTGGGTGTGGGTGGAGTGACCTGTGGCAGTGGTGAGCATGCCCTGGGACGCATGCCAAGCTGAGAGCCTGGGCTGGACTGAGGGCTGGGAGAGGCACTCAGCTCCCGTCTAGGGGCCCGTGCTGAAGCCTGTCAGGGCCAGCTCTCGCCTGGCACAGGCGTGGTTTCCTTTCTACCAGCCTTTTGAGACTCAGCACATGTAAGCCTCCTCCTGATGGTTTGAGTTAGAAAGCAGCTGATGCCTTCTGGAAAACCCAGGGAAAAACATTATTGTTGGAGGCGAGTCTCTTCACTGGCACAGCTGACCGCCCTGGCCTGGCATTCCGGAGCACAAAAGCCTTTGCTGGCAGAATTGGAACCTTCCCATCGGGGGCTCTCCCTTTCCCCTCCCTCCCTCCGTCTCATCCAGCCTCCTTGGACCTGGCAGAGGCCTGGTGCCGGATGGGAGTCGGGACAAGAATCTCTGGGCGTCTGGGCTGGTCCGCCCCACTGGCAGGCTGGTGGACTGAGGTCTGACTCAACTCCCAGCCTGGCCAGGGCCAGGGCCAGGGCCTGGAGCAATGCAAAGGTGGTGTCCTCTGCAGAAAGGGGGCCACCAGGTGGCACGGGCCCGCAGGGGAATGGCAACAGGCTGGCAGCACTCTGAAAGAGGCAGACGGTGTCACTGCTATCATCGGACAGATGAGGAAACTGGGGCTCAAGGGGTGATGTCCCCTGCTCACAGCCATAGAGCCCACAAGCGGGGGCCTGAGGCTGGGTCCTGAGACTGGGCCCAGGCCAGCTCTGAGGTGGCCCCTTTCCTTTTCTCACTAAGAATGGGAGTAAAAGTGCTTTGTGAACCAGAAGGATGGGTACAGATGCCAGGGATTTTCAGATCCTATTTTTTCTTTCCTTCTTTTTACGACTGATCTTAGCCAAAAGGCCATGAAAGAGATTCTTCCCTGCTTTTGAAATATCATTTTTAAAAAAAGATTTACCTATTTATTTGTGCATACAGAACTGGGGTACAGGCCAGAGGTGCAGGGGTGGAGAGAGGATTCACCAGAGACAGAGAGGGGAGCAGAACAGGCAGACTGACGAAGTACACACTGAGGGGAGCAGCGGGTGGGCCAGGAGAGGTCTGCTGCGCCATGTGGGTCAGCTCCAGGGTGGGGCTGGAACTCATGCTAAAGTGGCTTTAGCTTCTTAGTGCTGCACTTTAACCTGCTGCGCCGCCAGAGAGGGCCCTGAAATAGCATTTTTAATGCTGTTTTCCTGAGCTGGTCCTGCCCTTTTCCTGTCACCTCCCTGTCAGAGAGAAGGCGGGCAGCAGCTGGAGTGTCCTCCCTCCCAGCCGGGCACTGGCAGTTGTGCTCAGGCCGGCAGCCTTATCTCTGGCCTGAGGGCAGCAGGCCTGTGCTCCCAGAGCCCTGCATCAGATGGTTGTGCTGATTGCCCAGTCCGCAGCATCCTGAAAGGGCCCCACAGCTCAGGGCAGAGACAGAGGGTCCCCTGAGTCTCTCAGGCCCTTCCTCCTCATAGGACAGATAGCACCCCCAGGGCCCAGGGCCAGTCCCTGGGGCTGCCCCCTCCTGGCAGCCCCTTTCGGGCTCTCTGAACATGGACTGAGCTGTCTTGCATCCACAGAGTAGCCAGTGGGCACAGGCACCTTCTTCTCCTCATCCTAAGGTGCTCTAGTCTCAGCCCTCTGGGGTTCTGGAAGATCAAGGGAGGTGCCATGAGATGTGCATGGGTGCAGATCTGGCCGGGGTAGCGTCCCACAGACAGCCATGTTCTTTGTCCACACCTCAGTCCCTGGGTCCCAGCGAGCTCTGCTCTTGCCCAGAATTCCTCTTCTTTTGTGTGATCTTTCCAAATCTTGTCTTGCCTTTTCAGTCAATTGCAAATCTTACCTTGTCCCCTAAGCTCAGACCTCTGCGAGCCCCTGCACCCTGTTACTTACCTCTTGTGGTGTTTAGAATTGGTCCCTTCAGGGCATCAAAACAAGACAGCAGCAAACCAAGGAGTACCCATGTGAGCTGCTAGCTGGGGAGGACGGGAGCGATTGGCTCCCTTTCCCACTGCTTGCGAGAGGTGGAGGGACACACTTCGGTAGGTTAACCGGGGCCTCCCTGGTGGCACAAGGGGTTAAGATGCAGCACTGTGGGGCCCTCCCTGGTGGCGCAGCGGGTTAAAGCACTGCACTAAGAAGCTTAAGCCACTTCCTCATGAGTTCGATCCCCGCCTGCCCCAGAGGTGACCACATGGCGTGGCAGACCTCTCCTGACCCGCCCACTGCTCCCCTCAGCAGTGTACTTCATCCATCTGCCTGTTCTGTTCCCCACTCTGTCTCTGGTGAAGCCTCTCACCGCCCCTGAGCCTCGGCCTGTACCCCAGTTCTGTATGCACAAATAAATAAATCTTAAAAAAAAAAAAAAAAAAGATGCAGCACTGTGAAGTTGTCTGCAGCCACTGCACCACAAGTTCGATCCCCACCCAGGAGACTTCTCCTGACCCGCCCGCTGCTCCCCTCAGCAGTGTACTTCGTCGATCTGCCTGTTCTGCTCCCCACTCTGTCTCTGGTGGATCCTCTCACCCACTGGACCTCTGGCCTGTACCCCAATTCTTGTGTGCATAAATAAATAAAATTTAAAAAAAAATTAACCAGGTCCTTAACCAGGGCTACGTAGGGAGTGGGCTGCCCACATCCTGACCTTTCCCCCTGAAGTGTGTGTGCGCACACACTAGCCACCTTTTCTGCTTTGTGTGTCGCTTACAGGCGTCATTAGAATTCCAAATAATGCCGCTGTCAAGAAGGACCTGCTCCACGTGGCCCGGCGCGACAGCCCCAGCAGTGGGTCCCACACCGTTGTGCCCCAACAGTGAGCCCATGTGAGCCTGCTCCCTGTAGGGCACGCGGCCATCACCGCAGGCCTCCCCGTGGGGCCCTCCCAGACTCTCCAGTCTCAGCCCTCGGGGCTCCCCCAATGCAAACCGTCTGTGTGTCCCCGAGTTCATGCCCACTTTGCTGCTGCTGTTAAAGCCCAGCTCAGTTCCATCTCCTCTGGGCCTCCCTGGCCACACCTGCCCAGGCCCCGCTCCTTCTGGACACTTCGCTGGCTGCCTCGGGTCACCAGTGAACTGCCTCTCCCACTAGACAGCACGTGGGGTGCACCCTGCGCCTCCCCGCCCCCGCCTGGCTCGGTGCCCAGAACACTCGGAGCAGGTGCCCAGGGAGAAGCCAAGTTCAGGAACCATGAGTGGAATGATCATGACGATGGTGGCGACGGCCTGAACACTGCCCTCGAGTCTTTATCTGTCAGCTCTTTACCTGCGTTAGGTCACGTCACGCCTTGGCCACCCAGAGACTCAGGTGCTGTTAGCTGCATCTTTTATTTTTTTTAAGGTTTATTTATTTATGCGTACAGAACTGGGGTACAGGCCAGAGGTACTGGGGGTAGGGATGAGGGGATTCACTAGAGACGGAGTGGGGAGCAGAACAGGCAGATCCACTGAAACACACTGAGGGAGCAGCGGGTGAGACAGGAGAGGTCTGCAGCGCCATGTGGGTCAGCTCCCTGGCTGGGGATCGAACTGGTGCTGCAGTGGCTGCTGATAGCTTCACAGTGCTGAGACTGAACCCTGTGCCACCAGGGAGGCCCTTTTTTTTGGGGGGGGGTTCTTTTTCTAGAGTAAGTAAAAGTTTATTAAAGAGAAAGGGAAGAGAAATAAAGTGGGATTCCCCAGCCAGTGGAACCGGACGAGGGAGGGACAAGGAGCCCTGTTAAGTGCATCTTACAGAAGAGAAAAAGCCACCAAGAAAGCAGGGCCCGGACCTCCAGGCCTCTTTGTGCCTCGGTTTCCTCTGGTGGGCTGAGCCTGATGCCTGCACCCTTCCTTCCGCCCGGCAGTTTGGGGCCAATGAGGACAGTGCGGACTGCTCGAGGGCACAGAGCTGCACAGGCCCCAGCGCGGTGGCGTGCGAGACGGCACGGAGCACCCACGCGAGCTGCTGGCTGGGGAGGGCTCCCTTGGTAGTGAAAGGAAAGGTGGTAACAGTAGACCCAGTTCACATGGGAGGACCCCTGTGCTGGGTGGGTGTCCCCGCAGACACTGCCTCCCCCCCAGTACTCAGCCCTCCCCTCAGCCCCTTTCCTCCTCCCTACTGGCTCCACCACTCGGCTGCCTTTCCATTTTCCTGGGAACCAAGCTCCCGCCAGGCGGTGCCCTCTGCCTGGAACATGGTCCCTCTGCTCACCTGAGGGCTGAGACGTCCGCCCGGAGGGGCAGCCCCCAGACCCCTCAGACTGGAGCGTGGTGGGGCTTGCGAGAGGCAGTGGAACTAAGCCTCCTTGGCTATACTCATCTCGCACTAATGGAGCGATTAGCCACATAATTACATAGTTAACATCTGCCTTTCCTGTCAGGTGGAGGCTCCGTGGGGCAGAAGGGCCCTGTCTTGCTCAGGCGGTGTCCTGGGTCCAGGCGTGCTCAGGGCTCCCAGGTGAGGCTCAGAACGAGAGACGAGGGAATGGGTGCCCGGTTCGTGCCTTCAGGAGGCTCAGCCCACCCGGCCACCAGCCTGCCTGAGTGCAGCCCTGGGCGCGAATTGGTCCTGAAACTCTAGGGCCTGTGGCATGTGGGCTCCGGAGCCAGAGGGACGCTGAATCCCGGCCCTGTCACTTCAGGTTGTGTGATGTGGAGGAAGTTGCTTCACCTCTCCGGGTGGAACAGTCGGGATAACAGCGTCTACCTGCCGGTGCTATTGATGTGAGGCATCGTCGGGGACTACAATGAGCATGATTGTGATTATTATGTTGTTGATAATAGAGTGACTCAAAGGATTTCCCTTTCCAATTAATATCTTTCCTGTGGCACCCAGGTTTAGGACACAGAGTTGGAATTACCTGGGAAGGGAGCCAGGACCGGGGCTCCGGCCCAGCGGCCCGGCCTGTGACCAAGAGGAAGTCGCTGCATCTCGCCCGCCCGCTGGCTGGATGACTAACACCGGCAGCAATCGTGTTTCCTAATTTGCTACCTCACAGGAGTGTGGGGAAGATCAAATAGGACGTGAGTGTGCAAATATTTGTTGAACACCTACTGTGTTCCGGGGTTCCCGGGAAGGCCAAACAGTGAGACAGACCACGAGAGCCGGTCCCTTGGGGAGCCAGAATGAGGGGGCAGCAGCACGCAGCCTGTAAGTGACCGGCCGGCTGAGGCGGGGGCGCCTGGCCGCCAGGGCCCCTCTGTCAGTCTGACTCTGGACCCAGCGCCTCAAAGAGGCGCCTCCCTTCCCGCCTTCCGCCGTGTGGTCTGCCCTCCTGTCCTCTCAAAGCCTCTGAGGTTTCACTTATGAAAGGGGCTTTGAGGGGGGCATAAAACACAGCACCCCCTGTGTTGGGAACATGACGTGAGGCAGAGCCAGGCTCAGCTAAGCTGGCTCCAGTGGCGTGGCGGCTGTGATCCAGGCTCTGACCTTGCCTTGACCTTCCCATTTGACCTTGAGTAGGCCCCCAGCACTTGTGGGTGAAAGGCAGACGTGACTTTCTTGAAAGAGCGACAGGCCAGGAGTGTGTCTGGCCCCTGGGGACTGCAGGGGCCCACTTCAGGCCGAGCACGAGCTCACAGGATTGCACAGGAGCATAAAGAGGCTTGAAGTATTCCCAACGGTTCACAATAGTGGGTGGGTTCGTGAGGTCACTGGCCATGACATTTTCCTTTTATGCGTTGTTTGAACAATAGATTACTTTCTGCGGTTTGTGTTCCTTAGTTGTGATAAAATATACATCACAGGAAACAGACCATTCTAACCATCTTTAACTGGATAGTTCAGTGGTATTAAAAGTGCTGGTGGAGCAGCAGGTTAGAGCGCAGCACGGCAAGCTGGCCGCAGTGCTTGGTGCGAGTTCGATCCCGGCTCTGGAGGTGACCCACAGGGCGCGGCAGACCTCTCCTGACCCGCCCGCTGCTCCCCTCAGCAGTGCACTTGTCAGTCGGCCTGTTCTGCTCCCCACTCTGTCTCTGGTGAGTCCTCTTACTGCACCTCTGGCCTATACCACAGTTCTGTATGCACAAATAAATCTTTAACCAAAAAAAAGTGCATTCGCGTCACTGTACAACCATCACCACCATCCCTTTCCAGACTGTTTTCAACTTCTCTAACTCGAAGTCTGCACAGTTGACTTCCCCACCCCACCCCTTCTCCCTCCCCAGTCTCTTTTCTCTCCCTGTGGCTTTAACGACTCCAGCAACCGCGTGTTAGTGGACTCAGACAGGATTTGTGCTTTGGTGTCTGGCTTATTTCACTCAGCACGTCGCCTTCTGGTAGCATGGTGGGAGGGAATGTGACTTTTTAAGGCTGGGTAGCCGTCGATAGCTAACCTCTGCCATCAGGAATCAAGTTAAGATGGGGGTAGGGAGAAGCCAGTGGTGTGAATGAATGAAGAAGGGACGGGTGGCTGGGTGCTGGGGCCTCTCAGGGGTGACTTCATCCTGCGGATTTGAGGGGGGGCAGCAGGGCAGCAGGCACCCTGTGAATCAGCCCTGGGCTCCCCTATCGTAAGAGGAGGGAGGGAGGCCTCCTGCCAGGACTCCCTTACTGTCACAGAACCCAGCGGACAATGAAGACACTCAGCCTTCTGCCAAGGGCTGTGACTCACAGGCCGCGCAGCGGGCAGGGCCCCCACACTTGGCCCCTAAGGCCGGGCCCTTCAACCTGGACAGGGAGTAGCGCTGCGTTCCTGGTGGCTTCCGATACCGGCCTGTTGCCTGGGCTCTGGGGACAGCGCAATGGGCCCGGTGAGTAAGGAGGCTACGGACAATCCCTCCTTTCATAAACCTCCGCTGCTGACTAAGCTTCTCAGTCACACTGGGTCCTTCCACCCCAAAACCAGTCCCTGCCCGAATTGCCCAGTGGGGTTTTGAGGGAGGCTCTCCCCGCCCGGGGCTGCTCTCATGTCCGACCCCAACCTCTGAGCCCACTGCTGTCTCTCTCTCCAGAGCCGGTGTTCTCCTTCCCTCTGGTCAACCTGCAGCCCTCCCCAGCCCTCCCCTTGGGCCTCTGTCATGCCTCAGGTTGGTCCCGCCACAGTCAAACACTTACTGAGGGGCTCCTTGTCCACCTGCCTCCTGTCCACCCCAGACTTTCCTACCAGAAAGGAGCACCTGGCCACCTGAAGCTGGGGTCACCAGGTGACTCCCTTGGGGCATGTCAGGCCCTTGGCCAGCTTGGGGGGGTCGTCATCTCCCCCAGGGAAGCACCCGTGCTTCCTGCCCTCCGGGCTCACAGGCCAGGGCCAGTGCTGAAGCAGACCCGACCCCCACAGGCAGAGTGGCAAGCGGGCGAGGCCTGCAGGGACATCATGCGAGGCCTCCAGCTCGCACGAGTTGACCGGCCCTGAAGGTGGCTGCAACTCCAGCTGAGAAGCAGCATCTTGTTCTCAGGGTTGGCAGGAGGTGAACGGCCTTCCTTTACGCACATGTGAGGACCGGGAGCTGCACCCGAACACTGCATCAGATGATGGAAAACTACCCCTCGTTGGTTCTGGAATGGCGCCTCCCTTTTTGGGGAGGCGGTGGGAAGGCAGAGAGGGTCATGGCAAGCTTCTCTTACTAATGAGGCCTAACTGAGGCGAATGTGGAAACAACTTGGCGGGCCCCGAGAGGCAGTTTGGAAACCAGGAAAGCTGGGGCCGGGGAGGCGAGACCACGGTGTGGTCCGGTCTGGGCCTCCCACCCGCCGTGGAGGGTGAGTCACGCTTCTCTGGGTGACAGGGTCCTTATCTACAAAGGGAGGAGGTGAGTTGGGAGGTCTTTTCAGGCCCTTTCCAGCACAGAGAGTCTGAAACTCTGTAGCCATCTCTTTAAAGATGAAAAGCGAGATGCTGAGCTGAAACAGATGTGGCGGATAAAGCCAAGATAATCAGCCAGTGGTTTCTCTCCCGCCAATGCCCTGCGTCAGCAAGGCCCTGGGTAAATTCTGGCATTTGTTCCTTTTGATAGGTAATCAAGGCAACATCTGTGGGCCCAAACTTCCGGAAGAGGGGCTGATCAAACAGTTTTTGCCCTTAACCCTCCTCCTTTCTGAACGGCATGTGTGTGAAGCAGACTCTGAGTCCACGGGCCCCGCCGTGCCCGGCACCGAGTGTCTCCTAAACATGATTTCTTTGCTCAGATGCCAACATCTTCTGGACCCTTCCACAGTCAGCGAGAGTCTGGGGACGTCTGTTCCCAAGAAACACTGCGTCTCTCGGGCCAAATGGAAGGTTCTGGGGCATGTGCTGGAGGGAATCCCCACGCGGGCGCTGGCCTGAGGCAGCCGTGCTTCCTGCCCTCAGGGGCTCACAGGCCAGGGCCAGCGCTGAAGCAGACCTGACCCCCACAGGCAGAGTGGCAAGCGGGCGAGGCAGGGCTGGGGGGCAGAGTCGCACACTGCACTGCCCCTCACAAAGGTGAGAGGAAAAGGGAACCCAGACAGGGAGTGGCGGGAGGCAGGTGAACGTGGAGGCAGCAAACAGCTCTGAGGGCATCTCGCATCATGTGAAGACCCCACACCCCACTGCCATCTAGGCCCGGCGTCGGCCCCGGTGCCTCCCTGATCTCCTTGTATAGCACCATTTGCTGGCTCCTTACCCAGCCCCTCTCTGAGGGCCATTCCACCTTATTTGCCGCTTTCTGTCCAGTGCCTGGACAGAGCTCTGCATAGCCAGCGCCGGGGAGTGACAGCATCAAAGCCACCTTTTAGGGTGATGGAGTTGCAAGGCAGAGGCAGAGTTGGTCAAAGCCTGGGACAGTTTCTTTTGTGCTCGCTTCTTAATCAGCGGTTTCTTGCCCTTCACCGGGAGCCTGGAGCATCCGGGCCTGGAACAAGGACGTGCGTGGGAGAGATGTGACACAGCACGGCAGCTCCACAAAAGAATTAAGCTTTGTTTTCATATTCACATGCACCTGTCGGCAAACCCTTGACAAACATTGTGTCATTCACCTTCCGGACCTTGCTGTGGAAGAGGTGGGGGGTGCAGGTTGGGGAGGGGAGGGGCCGGTAGGAGGGAGCCTGAGTGCAGCATTCCCCGAATTCCTGCCTCCTGACAGCTCCTGGTACCCAGCCTGTGAGTGCTGTCCAAAAATTCCAGCTGACTCATCTGTGGGTGAACAGGCCAACACATGGGACAGATGTAATCTTCTGGAACTCCGCCTCTGTCCAGGTCCCCAGTTTGGAGGGGAAAACGGGGTGGGGGTGGCCAGATTTGGACCATATCTGCTTGGTGACACTTGATGTTCTCGAGGTGCCAGGAAACTGTGCAGGTGCAGCGTGGTGTCACATCTGGGACCTCCGAGGCCTAGACTTGAGTTCTGGCTCCATCATTATCATTTTCATCCGCCTCTTGGGGCCTCAAGTGTCCTTGAGTGGAAATAGGAGTGGATAATGGCCTGACTCCACAATCTGGCAGTGACGATGAAGCCAGAGAATGTGGCTAAAACTCCGAGCACAGTCTCTGGCACACAGAAGTTGCCTCACAGGGGTGACTTGTGCTAGAGTGTCATGTCGGGAGACTAGTGTCAGGGGGACGGGCAGTGTAAGGGGCCCTCGCTCCATCCTTCAGGACAAAGGCTGCAAAAGGCATGGCAGGAGTGTCCCTGCCCTGCTTCGGGGTTCTGGGAGAGTCAACCTCTCCCTCAATTTCCCCGTCGCAGTCAGGCCTCTGGTGCTAGAGGGCCGGGCCACAGTCAGGGGCGAGACCACAACGAGTGGGCGTTTCTGGTCCTCTCACTGGCCTCCAGATGGCCGATAACCAGGTCCCTGCCAAATTCCTCTTACCTCCCCCAAGACTTGCCTGATGCCAGACCGTTTCTCAAAGGGGGAAATACAGTCCTGTCGTCACCAGCACGTCACTGGAGGCCCACTCGGCCCTGCCTTCCAGTCGGCTTCCCAGGGGATGGCTGCAGGTTTTCCCCAGCTCTGTCTGGGGGCTGTCGGGAGTGTGAAATCCGGGGCTCGTCACTGACCTTTTTCACTTTTGTTGTGAAACCTGGAAATTGGCTGAGGTCATCCGGGAGGCAGATTCTGGCACTGGGGTCCCGAAGAGCATTCTGGCTCCTGGTTGGGGGAGACCTGGGCTGACGCGTACTTCCTCCTCTCCAGGAGAGGAGCCCGGGAGGGCCCCCCCAAGTCTGGCCCCTTGCAGCTTTGTGACTTTAGGCCGGGCTCACCGAGCAGTCACCACATCTTCAGAATGGGCACGTGAGGGCCCTCCCTGGTGGCGCAGCAGGTTGGAGCATAAACACTGCAAAGCTCGCCATGGCCTCCTCAGCATGAGTTCGATCCCCCACCCTGGAGGTGACCCACACGACCCGCCTGCTGCTCCCCTCAGCAGTGTACTTCATTGAGCTGCCTGTTCTGCTCCCCACTCTGCCTCTGGTGACTCCTCTCACCCCCCACACCTCTGGCCTGTACCCCATTTCTGTATGCATAAATAAATAAATCTTAAAAAAAAGTCTGGCACGCCAGAATTCTTCTAAGGATGGAGTGAGACGATGCACATGTAGAGTGCTGCTTGGTGGGTCTGGTGTTCACAGTAATATGTTTCAATTTTTTTCCTCAGAAATCGGAGCTTGTTTATTTTTGCTAAGCGACTTCCCTGACAGAGAGAGAAGCGGAGGTCTGGTGGTAGTTGGTGGGAAGAGCATCCAGACCACGTTTCCATGTTTAGCTGCCACACCAGGCCAGCTTCAGAAGGAAGAAGCAGTAACTGGGGAGAAGTCCCACAGCGTCTACTCCGGCGCCCTCGGGCTGCTCTCAGAGCTCCTGCCAAGGGAGGCTTGGCGGCCTGCTCTTTTCCTTCTGGCCCATTAGTGCATTTCCGGGTGTTTTGGGCAACAGCCTGTGGGATTCTTTCAGGTTCTCTCTCTTTGGACCTCCTTTTCTGTAGCTTCTTTCCTCGCTTCCCCTCCTCCACGACACCTCCGCTCCAACTTGGTTTTGTAGGTAAAAGTCTAGATCTCTTTCACCACCTTGAAATCATCTGACTCTTTCTCAGAAGATCCCTGGAAATGTTTTGGCCAGTCATTCACAGAGCCCGGCAGTCGCATACCTTACAAGATGTGCCTTTTACCAGCATCATGAACGCCTTTGGCTGTTGGCACATGACCTCACTGGTCCTGGCCTGTAAATGCCTGAGGTGCAGTAAATGGTGGCCTGAGGCCTTCTGCTGACCCAGGGCAGCAAAATGGAATGGGCTATCTCCTGAAGACCTGCTGTCATGGCCACTTCACCCGCGGTATCTGTATCTTCCCAATCCTGTGAAGTAGGTGATAGTCTCTTTTTCAGAGGAGAAACAAAGACTCAGAGAGGTTATGCAACTTGTCCAAAGTCTCCAAGCTCCAAAGAGGACCACGTTAGCCCAATTCCAAGCCCTGGCTCCTCCCAGGACAGAGACGTTGGAAGCATGTCGATGTGGTCCCTGTGCGGCCTGGACTCCATGTAGGTCTTTGCTCTGGCCTTTGTCACGTAGATGCCAAGCCATGAGCTTCAAGGTGAAGTCTGACCCAGTAAGGAAACCTGGCCTTGTCATGGAGTTCAGAATCAACTTCTGGAGAAGCACCAGCAAAATGTGTGTGTGCGTGAAGACCAACACACTGGTGTGAGGGTGTAAGGATGCTTGTGGAAGGCTGTGTATGTTTCCGTGTGACGATACACATAGGCATGAACATGAGGACAACGGTATGTACACACGTGTCCGTGTGCATGCACACACGTGTAGGGTGTGTGCGTGTGTGAGGCTCGTGTGCACAGGGGTGTGTACATCTATCCAGGCATGAGGATCCAGGGTATGTGCCTATGTGAGGCTTTGTGCGCATCCACATTTGCATGTGAGGGTGCACAAATGTGCCCTTGCGTGTGAGGGTGGGCGCATGCTCATTGTGAGGACATGTATGAAGACACACGTGGAGTGTGTGTGTGCAAGGGTGAGGTGCAGGCTGAGGCATGCACACGGGCATTATGTGTGCACCCATGTGTGTGTCAATGAACATGCGTGAGGACTACGTGCCTGTGAGGAAGCAGGACAGGATGGAGGACGGACGGTGGGCGAGAACACTGCGCTCGTGGTCAGATGGATGTTTTAGTTTTTCAAGACCTTGGTATTGCCTAGCACCGAGGACAGACCTTTCTTTTAAAGATTTATTTAATTGTGCATACAGAACTGGGGTACAGGCCAGAGGTGCAGGGGCAGTGAGAAGTTTCACCAGAGACAGAGTGGGGAGCAGAACAGGCAGATTGAGAAGTACACTGCTGAGGGCCGGTCAGGGGAGGTCGGAGAGACCTTTTTTTAAAAAATGTATTTATCTTTCACTTGGTCAAAGGGCAGCATACAGCACAGAGAGGGTTTCACTTCCTGGAGGACTGGACCTGCTCCTCCCCCTCCCCACCCCTACTCCCCCACTAACGCCCCTCCCCCAAGGCATTGCAGAGAAAGTTTACCTTGGCCTGGAGCAGGACGTGGGCCCAGCTTCCTGGGCCCAGTGTGCCCCAGGCCAGAGCTCCCTCCCCACCTCAGGGCGTGGCTGCCCTATCTCAGGGCAGATTAACTTCCCTGGCACCAGTTTTGTTTTGGCTCATTAAGGAGGAGCAACGCTGAGAGCAGAGTGGAGGCCTCGCCTTCCCATCCCAGGGCTGGGTTTTAATGAAAAAACTTGATTCAGAGCCTCTAGTTCGCTTTCCCTGGCTGGGGATCCCAAGCAGAAGGGGAAGCACCGAAGGCCAGGGCTGCTTGTTCTGCTGAGATTGGGGAGAGGGATTTAGTTTCCCCCACTGAGGTGGCTACAGCCAGAGCAACCCCGGTGGGTCTAGGCTGTTTGTTTGAGCGGCTGCTCCTCTGGGTGGGTGGGGTGAGGCTGAACGCTGGCTGCACTGGGACTAGGAGACTCGTGCAGACAGTTCTCGGCCAGTGGCCAGTAGCAAAGCGTGACGACGAGAGGGAGCCTGCTTTTCTGTCAAGCCAGGGAAAGCCCTCTGGGTTCACTTAAGCCCTCTTTTTTTTCTTCTTAAATTCAGCCCCCTCCCACACTCCTACCCCAAGTCCTTTTGCTGTCCTTTACCTATTGCTGCCCAGGAGCATAAGACCACAGTGCCTTAGTCCAGGGCAGACACAGTGGTCATTGGCCATGCCCTCGTGGGAGGATCTCCTCCATCACACCTGGAGTCATGCGCCCAACCAGCCTGCCAGGACATTTCAGGGCCACTAGACTATAACCCTCCTACAGCCAAGGTCTGAATCTCTCCTGAGTGTGTCACCCACTGCCCTAGCGCCTGCTGGCGGCCACTTCCTAGACCAGGCAGTTCATACTTGTCAGACTGCGTGGGGGACAGGCTGTCTATCTGTCTCCTGCGGGCAGACAGCCCTTGGTAGGCAGCTCTAATCCATACATCCCTTGGCTCTTTTCTTCTTTTTTTTTGTGTGGAAGAACTGAAGTGGAAGCCAGAGGTGTGTGTGTGGGGGGGAGGGGCAGGTTAGGGAGCAGAACAGGCAGATGTACGGAGACACACTGCTGAGGGGAGCAGCGGGCAAGGAGCGGTCTGCTGTGCCATGTGGGTCACTCCCTGGCTGGGGTTCGATCTCAGGCCATGGTGGTGATAACGCTGAGACTTCACCCCTGGGCCACCATAAAGGCTTCCCTTGAATTTTTGAGCCAAATTACATTGAGCCAAATTTATTTCCTCTAAATGCCACCCCTACCGCATGGTACATATTAGTTATACCATGAAAGGCCTATATCTAAATAAAAGCAGCAAACATTATACTCTTCTAACTACCTCCCAAAATACAGGCTGAATTTAGTTTCCATAACCATTCATCTTATCGAGATCTTTCACCAAGTGGTCACTTTCACCAGGACAAGCAATTCTTCAAGGACAGCTTGAATATGATTCATGAAGTGGACCCAAAATTCTGGATACAACCAGGGCAGAGACAAACATTCTGTAGAATTGTGCCCCTTAAAAAATATCTGTTGAGGTTCTAACCTTGGCACCTGTGACCTAGTCTGGAAATAGGGTCTTTGCAGATATTATCAATTAAGATGTGAGATCATGCTAGGTCAGGGTGGGCCCTAAATCCAATGACTGATGGCTTCATAATCAAAGAGACTTGGAGATACACAGACACATTCTTGGGGAAGAAAGGTATTTCCAAGCCAAGGATCACCAAGCATCCCTGGCGACCACTGCAACAGAGAAAGGCCTGGAGCAGTGTCTCTCTCAAAGCCTCTGGATGTGCCAAACCTACTGCCACCTGATTTCAGATTTCAGGCCTCAGAACTGTCTGCAAATACATGTATGCTGTTTTATGCCTCCTAGTTTGTGTTGTTTTGTTAAAACAAACTCAGGACACTATCCTCCTCGACTTGTGCACATCACTGCTTGAACACTACAGTGACAGCTCCCTAAAAATGAAAAGGAGCCAGCTAAAAACTACTTTAATTAATAAACATATTAGCAAAAAGACCAAGATGGAAGACAAACATATTCTTGTGGGCCAGTAAGCTACTGAGAAGGCTAACCACAATGTCCCACTCAGCTGTACCGGAAGACATAAACTCTTAGTGATAAACTGTACAGTATCCTGATAAAGAACATTACACAATTTGGGAAACTAAGAAGTTTGAATAAAATAGGCGCTGCTAGCTGGGAAAATGAAATTTAGAAAATTTTTGTAGATGCAAATTTGGTCATTATGGTCTCAATAAACTAGAGGATTCTTTTAAAATTCATTTATTTATGCATAGTAGAACTGGGGTGCAGGCAGAGTTACGGGGGGGGGAGGTAAGAATATTTACCAGAGACAAAGGGGGGAGCAGAACAGGCAGACTGATAGAATATACTGCTGAGGGGAGCAGCAGGCAGGACAGAAAGGTCTGCTGTGCCATGGCGGTCAGCTCCCTGGCTGGGGATAGAAATCAGGCCACAGTGGCTGGCGATATCTTAATAGCTCTGAGACTTTAACCCCTGCATCAACAGGGAGGCCCGGATTCATATTTTTTTAAATAGACAAATCCATATTTAGTGAATGAGAGATAACAAGTCAATTTTGAAAAAAGAGAGGCAAGGTATGGTTAGATGAGGCAGGACATATCACTAACCCACCAGACATCCACACATAACTACAAAATCTCTTGGTGTCTGCAGCAACAACCATCAGATGGGGTTCCTATGTCTATTACACTTTTCCAGAAACAAGCTCAAGTGAGGTTCACCGAGCTAGATAAGACCTAAGGGTAACAAAGTGTGGAAATTTGGGCCACTTGAGTGTCTGCTGATTAAGTACCACTGGCTACCATTTTTACTCTAAAGCATGAAGGGCGACTGCACTCAGAGGAGATCTGTTTTATGAGCCCACCAGACAAGTTGCATTCTCAGCAGAAAGCAAGGCCCTGAGTCCTATGCCCCAAATGGCATGAAATGTTGATTTCCAGGAGAAGCCTGGCGGAGAGGAGAGCAGCGAGGTAGGTACACTTGCAGGTCTGCTGATCGCTTGTGCAACTCCTTGGCCCCGCCACTTGCCGCTCCTCTCTTACAGGGGTTTTGTAATCACCAGGACCTCGTTTTCTCAACTCAGTCATTTGAATTTCCAGAAACAGGTTACGGAAGCAACTGAATCTGCGGGCTTATTATCGTCAACTGCATTAGAAGCCTGTTGACCATCCACAATGTACCGAGCTCTGTGCCAGGCACCGAGAGTCTACAACATGGTTCACCCTAGCCCCTAGGAAGCTGGGGTGCACACTCCAGCCACATGGTCAAATTCACTGAACACAGGCTGCTGTTTTTACCTTGTTACATACGAGCGACAGGATTCATTACACAGTCGTTTTTTGCTGCCATGAAGGAGCAACTCTGGATGTGCACTCGTGCCTGAGAGAGAGCTTTGTCCTGCCATGGTGAAAAGTGAAAGCAGGTCTAAGATCAGGGCTTGGGCCGTGAGCGAGCTCACTACTTCTTGCTTAATTACACTTGACCTGGTACAAATGAGCATACACGTGTAGGTACATGCCCGCACACATGTAAAAGCCCTGATCAATCTTGCAATTTTAAATGATAAACATCTTTGTTTGTAAAGGTTTATTTATTTATGCATATAAAAGAGGGGTATAGGTCAGAAGGGCAGGGGCAATGAGAGGATTTGTTAGGGTGAAAGGCTGTTGCCTGTAACAGACCCACCAGAGACAGAGTGGGGAGCAGAACAGGCAGATGGACCAAGCACACTGCTGAGGGAGCACAGGTGGGTCAGGAGAGGTCTGCTGCACCATGTGGGTCACTTCCAGGGTGGGGATCGAACTCACACTGAAGCGGCTGGGCTCACTTGCAGTGCTTCGCTGTAACCCACTGCGCTACCAGGGAGGGCCTTAAATAATAAACATCTTTACGTATCCTGTGACTCTCGGGAACATCCTGATGATGAAGCTGTACACAAAGACAAGTGCAATGGTGTTCCAACCTTAGGCTTATGTCTGGGGTTAGACATGGTGCTAAACTTTTTTCCTCAAGCATTATTGATTTCTTTTCAATCGTGTAGAAAAGAATGATTCTGGAACTACAGAACCAAACAATCAAGGGC
Source organism: Condylura cristata (assembly GCF_000260355.1). NCBI lineage: Eukaryota > Metazoa > Chordata > Mammalia > Eulipotyphla > Talpidae > Condylura > Condylura cristata. Next base: position 9,366,035 of record NW_004567130.1, on the reverse strand, counting down.
TTACTCATCCCACAGGGCCACTGTTCCTGTTGACCTCTTCATCATCCTTGTCTGGTTTCCTCTGACTAAAAGTAGTTATTTCTATGAACTCTGTTTTTCTTTGAGGGTCTCTCTCAGACAGTCTTGTGGCTGGGGACATTAGTAAAAGGTTGAGTGGACTCTTGTGACGGGTAAAAGGGTTTGCCTACAGTATATCATCAATGGGGCAAACTTGCAAGGCTTTTTCTGTAACTTTCTGTTCTGCTCAGGGATTTGCTCCAGTGGCAGGTAGCGATGTGATTCTGAATCGAGCATCTTCTTGCTGATACCAGTTAGATATTTTTTGACTTCAGAGTCCTAGTACAATGTTCTCAGTATCATCACATGACATATACCAAGAAAAACTGCATCATAAGCTTTGGGAATGGGGGATTCCATCTGTGGGTAAGAAGCAATCCTGGGTCCAGGTCAGAATTAAGCCAAAAAGAGAAAATTTAACCCTTTTCAGAAGCTCCCATGTCTCCTTGCCTTTGGGTGGCTCTTACCCCATCACCCAATGTCATATCCAGGGAAGTTGGCCTATAACTTGGGTCCTAAGAAAAGCTCTAGTCTAAGAAAGAACTTGGGCAGCAGCTGTTCTCATGGAAGGAGCCAGTGGAGGGATTACAAGGCAGAACTCTAAAAATCTACTAAGGAGATGAGGGATGGGGGAATAGATTCCTCATTTACATCAAGAGTAAATTTCCTGTCCTATGAAAACAATGAGGCATTCAAAATCTGCCTGAGTAAAAGTCCCCTGATGCAATGAGAGGGTGAGCAATTTCATGTCAGGCTGTTGTTATGGGATTTATACATGTACTAGCGAGGGCCTGAGGTGAAAATCGGAGCCAAAAATAATAGCCCTAAACCCCACATGCACAGAAACCTCATTCCAGCGGGGTAGCCTTGAGAGAGGCTCAGCAGACTTTTCACAAACAAAGTGACTTCAAAGGTAGGCTTGCTTCTCTAGCCTCCCCCGCTTGACACTTCCCTTAGCCCAGACCTGGCCCTTCTGCTTCTTGGTTTACTCTGTGAGGTTCTCACACACAGTGCGAAAGTCATTGTCTGAGCTCCAGGTCCACAGGAAAGTAATTGTAGCCGAGTGCTTTGTCAGGCTGACGCTGGCCACTGAACTGGCCGCAGGGGGTGCGGCTAACCGGCACCCACGGACACAGCAGCCCCTCCCCCTACCGCTCTGGGCTGAAATCCCCAGGGAGGAGAACGCCAGTGGGATGGGGAAATGGGGGAATTTTCTTACATCACTTGACGTGCTTGCCTTCACTCCCAAAATCCTGAGTCATGACTGAAGTCGTGTTGCCTCGGGTATCTGGATGAAATGGAGGTTATAGATTTGGAAACCTGACTCTACCGCTGACTCTTGCCCAGTTCATCAGAGGAAATGTGTATTATTTTCATTGCCCTTCTTCAAGCTGAAGTGCCTTCTAATTGAGGGATTACGTGAGGAAAGCGGCTCAGCAGTGGCTTAGTAAGCTGATGCCATGCTAGTGAACAATATTTGACGTTTAGTGAGTTTACCAAAAGGGCAGTCTCTCTGTTTGTTTAAATCAAGATTAAATGAAAGGAAAAGTTTTTCTTTCCCATCCCAAGACAAATGTGAAACACATGTTTTCCCTTTTGACTATGTAGTACAGGCTTAAACAATTCTCCCCGCCCCCCTCAGCTATGAGTTTTCAAGGATTGCAGAATGTTTCCTTTCCTTGGTGGCCAAAGCCAATATGAGTCTTTGTATTTCCAGACAGTGGAGCTAAGGATGATGGCCCAACTGATTCCAGGTAATTGTTTGTGGGGTATTCCTGGGTTAAGTGGTTTACAGTAGGTGGGATGGTGACATCTAGCACAAGGAATCTGGGTTCAACTCATAGGTAGTTTTCTGTCCTTGTGACTTTGCCAAGCCTCACTTTCCCCATCGGCAAAATGAAATTGGTTGAACTTGAAATGTCTTGGTAAATTTCCAACTCTGAAAGCACTGTTCGCTCAGGTTCGTTTTTCTTGTACACGGAAGACATCTCATTCGAGGCCACGCTTCGCCGGGGTTTGGGGCCTGCCCACCACTGACTTGCCATGACCTTGAACAACTCACTGGCCCCTTTCTGAAGGCGTCTTATCTGAGAGTCTTGCCCCCTGACATAGCAGTTCAGATATGTGACAAGTCTGAAGGAAACTAGGGTGTAAAGTACTTTGAGATCCTTGGGCTAAAGGATCATTCATCTTGAAAGATAAGTTAGGAAAAATTCCAGTCCCAACATATTTTTTGGATTATCTCAAGAACAAAGTAATGAAAGTCAAGATTCTTTAACTCTTGGCTTTCCTTAAGTTGCTACTGGAATGGAAGCACCTAGTGACACCGTAAAGTATAAAACTCAGGATTTCTCCTCACGATGTTGGCCAAAATAATGTTCTTGCTTTTATCATGTTGCTATTATACTTAGAAAACTTTAAGGTTCCTTCTTGTCTCCAGGATCCAATCCAAAAAGACATTCAACTCCCTTGTTTCAACCTGCATTATTTACTACCTCTTACTTAAAATCCTAAATTTGCTAGACTCTCCACTATGCTGTCAGAATTGTCTCTATAATCATCTCCCTGCAAGGTTGCTGCCAGTCTCTGCTTGGACACATTCTCTGCAAGGAGAAACGCCTCTGACACTCAAAGCAGTCTGGTGGGTTTAAGTCATCCCTAAGTGTTAGAAACTTCTCCCCTATATTAAATCAGAATCTGCCTCATCATAAACCCCAGCCCATTGGTCCTGTGGAAGCCATCCCATTTAGCTTCGTTCCCCTCCCTTAATGTTTGAAGATAGTCATGATGCCACCTCTGAGAAATCTCTTTTGCAGACTAAACCCATAGTGACTTAACAGATTTTCACTGACTGGGTTTTCTGATTCTTAAATGTCGTCGTCGTTGCCTCTCCCTGGACAGGTTTCAAGAGGCCGGTGCCTCTTAAAAGAAGGACTGGCTTATCACCTTAGTTTCTCTAATAGGTTAGGTAAGGGAGATGATAATTCAGTGGCTAAAAGACTATAAATTTTTTTTCTCTCTCAAGTAATTCATCAAATCATGAGGTGATTGATCCAGGTGACCTTGCTCTCTGTAGTCATTCAGGGGTCCCAGTCCCTTTCCAACTGGGGTTCACTAGTATATAGGTTCCTCTCTGCCAATCTGGACACAACCAGAGGAAAAGAACATGGGGAGGGGTTATGGCCTGTCTCTTAGGTGCCCAATTCCCAGCACAGGCCACCTTGTTTCCACTCTTCCACTGGGCGGAAATCAGTCCCAGGACCATATTCAGCTGCAGAGGAGACTGGGAGACGTAGTCCCGTCCTGCTGGCACCCCATCCTCAATGGGAACAGGAGAATGGGTATCGGTTGCCACAAATATGGACAAGTTTCATCAGTCTTTCAGTTCTGGGAAGACATCAAGCTCCTTCCAGACTCAGGGTCAATACATTTCCTGTCCTGTCTAGAAAGTTCTGCCTCCCTGCCTTGTCTTCCCTTTCACATGACTTCAACTGGAATGCTACTTCCTCAGAGAGTCCTTCACTATTTTTCCCTGAACTTCATTTGTGTGTCTCTAAGCCTCTCACAAATTTGATGATTTTTTGATGTGTTTTTGTTTCTTTCCCTTAGTGAAGTTCCCTAAGTGCATGAGGCTGGGGGTTCCACCTCTCAGTCTGAGTATGTTCACAGCCCAGTGGTCAGCATACACTGGGCACTAAACAAGTGTTTGCTGACTTGAGGAATACACACTATGCGTTAACTAAATACCAGTTTTGTTGTCAAGTGCAACACACTGTTGGTCAGCAAAAAGCCTAGGACTCTTGTCACATCAAGTGTGACTGAGCTCTTTCTGCTTCTTGAAAAGTTGATTTTTTTAAGTTTAATACAATATTTTACACATGGTATTCAGCTTATAGGTTTTTCTCCATCATTGTTGCCCCCAAAATAACTTTTTCAGTATATCAACAAATATTTATTTTTCCCATCCTGTTTCATTTTAATTAAAATCCTGATAGATGAATCCTGTGTGTTTGTCTTTCAGAAATATCAGTGAAGATGGAATAAAGAAATGGGCCAAACACAGAGCCCCTTTATGCACTGGAATCCACCCTCTCTTCCTACTAGCTTTGGTAATCAATGTTTACTGAGACAAAACTTGCTCCTAACAGGACTATTGCTGACATGCTGCTGGGATGAGCTACACAGCAGGACTCAGGGCCTCCTATTCTGCTCCTGTGTGGGACCACAGAAACTTCCTTGCAATCACAAGAATCCCCTTGATGAAATCTTCTAGTTTACCAGTCTAACAACCTTATAAAAAACAGGAAATGACTACTTCTTAGTTCATGCTTAGCTCCTAACAATTATTATTCTCTCATAAGTGTTTACAAACCCTTAATTCATAATTCCTTCTGAAACTTTTCCAGGATGTACCTTCCTCTCCCTCCTGGGAACCCTGAAAGATGGTTCATTTTCTGCACTACCTCACTCCTCTGAGCAGTTGCTCTTCTGTTCCTCCTGGTAGGAAATGCTCTTCCTGCCCAACTCTGAGTATCCAAACCCTGACCTCCCCTCAAAATCTAGCTAAAGTCACTCCCTTCTATGAAGCTGCCCCTCATCATTGCTGACCTTTCTCTGGGTCCCTGTGATGCTCATTAACATGTTCTTGAGGGCTTGTCACCTCTGCTGGGACAGACTTTCCGAGTGGTACAGGACTCACTCTCCTGAATCTGTACCACTCCTTCCCAACACGGTGTGTGGACTGAGTTAGCCACTAAAAATCAGCACTAAGTTATGCCCAATGATTAGTCCTTCTATTAAAACCTTTGCCTAAGCTATGTTCAAAGTGCAAGTGAAATGATCATCCAGTATGTTGGAAATTAAAAAAAAAATTTTTTGTATAAAGAAATTGCTAGAATATTATAAAGTCCTAAGTTTATTGGCTTGGGACATTTGTTTTTACTCTACAGGAAACCAATCTGTCCAATATAACTTTCTATGAAATCAAGATGGGTGGTGACAGTTTATTAAACAACAACATTCACAGTATCCCAAGTGTTCCAGAGGTAAAGGACACAGGTAAAAATTCAGAACTACAAGTAAAATATTTTTTAAAAGTGTTTGCTTATATGCAGAAGCATTTACAAAAGCTATCAGGTAAGATATCTGCTTTTTTCAATTTAAAACTATTAAATTTCCATATAATTTTGGAAGAACAGGTCAATGGTATAAAATGCATTTAACTTCCCCTAAGGAGTATGGAACTGGGCAGAGCTGCTGCTACCACATATTTGTGAAGGAAAAGTTCACTCTCTCAGGTCATGGAGTCCAACTTGTACCAGTCACGACTGAAAGCTTTGTACACTGGGGGGTTGGTTGGTGCTTGAAAGGGAAGGTTCTTCTGCTGGCGGGGTCCTTTGGACCCCAGAGCCCCCAAACTTCTCTCTTCCCAGCCTCCCGGGGCCTGCCACCTCCTTCAGACTAGAGAGAAACTTCTTTATCAGAATGCTGATGTCTGTCATTTAAAAAACCCTCCCTAATGCTGGCTTTCTGAGCATTCATAAATCCTGGATTAGTATGAAAACCATTTAGGCACTGAGTCTCCACATTTCCCAATGAGCTGTCTGAAGAAGTGCTGCTTCTCTGTAACTCCCCCAAGAGCATGGAAAATTGCCCAATGCCATGAACTTAAGACCACCAGCTAGACTTGGAGCAAGGAAAGGAAATCTCATCACGATGTCAGTCTCAAAAGCCAGCACTGACCTTTCCTTTGTTTCTTTTTCAATATTTCCTCACTCTCCTTTCTTGCTCATGGCAATTCATGCCCTTTTTTTTGACTAAAAATGGAATTTGGCTTTTCAGCTATGAAGAGGAGTTACATGTGGATTCCCAGGCTGCTCTTAGCTTTGCTCTTTCTTATAACTCTGTGTAGTACTTTCAGAGATCAGGAGGAAGCTTATTTCCAATTCTTTCTATTTGGTGCTTCCCTATATTTCAAGTGTCTCCATCCATATTTTTAAGAACTTGCAAAGCTACGCTGTTCTCACTAAAGGCCACATGAAAGTCTCTGTTCATGTGCACTCGGGCCCACTTTTACCACTCATGGTTTCTTCCCAGCCTTCACTTTTCCTTTCCTTCTATCCTTCCACTCTTCTTTCCCTCTGGGCTGTGCCTTCATGAAAAAAGCACCTCAAGCCCAGATGTTAAGCTGAGGTGTGAACAGGGTGACCTAAGCTTCACTGAGACATTGAAAGGTAGTACAATGGGACTGGCCACAAGAGAGGATCACTTTAGAGGTGGTTGAAGGCAAACAATTACAGTTGTTGGGTGAATTTAGTGCCCAGAATTGACATGTGGTCTTGCATCTTAAATGTCAACTTGTACTTGCCACACACAACTCCAAAGAGATCTAGGATCATTGATTGTAGATAAAAGGTAACTTAAAGGTAACTTAAGGGGAGTGGGGTTTTAGGGGCTCAAGTTAGTGGCTTCTCATTTCAAAAAAAAAAAAAAAAGCAGGTTTGAATTAGTAACTGAGACACACCTGATTTTCTGGTAGCACAACTCAAGTTAGAACATTGGACAGGAAACTTGAAAGAGTAAATCAGTTTCCTGCAAACTCCAGAAAGTATTTATTGTGGAAATTTATGTGCATATGAAAGTAATTCCCAGAGAGGGCCCTTTCAAAAGGTTGGCCTCTGGCTCTACTCTACTGCCTCACCTGCAAATGGGTAAAACAGTTGGAAAGTGAGGACTGATGCAGGATTTATTTTCTAACTATTTGATTATTTTTTTTACCCAGAAATAGGAAAAATCCTTCAGCTTTTACTTTCAAATGTTGTTATCTCTTTCTGTCCATTTAATTAGAGCATTTAATTAACAAGGGAGGAAAAAAAGAAATAGTCTTTTCAAGCCAATTTCCTTGTGCTCCCAAGAGGTTTTGAGGTTAGATCAGCACATTACTATGCTGTTTATGACCCTGACTGTTGACAGGATGGCATGTGACTTGGCCAAAACTGTCGCCAGCCAGAGCAATGCTCACCACTGCCTTGGCTTCAAAGAGTATTCTATTCTGTCTTGGCATATCTATTCATAGGTTTAGTTTACCAGGTAAATTTTGTTTAATATCTATTATTTTTGTTGCTGTTATTACTATTGTAATGCCTATCAAAGAAAGAGAAAGCAGTCATGCCAGGGATGGTTCGAGGCCACAGAGCTACATCAAGGACTTCAGGCTTCCTGTTGACTAGCCTACATTTTTCTTTGCACCAAGATTCACCCCCTGCCTCCACCCTTAGGAAACAACCATATGAAGTGGACATATGAAGTGACTTTTTTGAAGAGAAAAGTCACGCTATATTTCTAGAATACAATTTTTCAGGTCACTTAGAAGAAACCATGCTCAGTCCCTTTCTGGGAAGGTTTTTACTGAGTCAGCAGCCCCACCCTACGAAATGTGCTTCTAAACTTGGCTAGATGGGTTTTTACAAAGTAGACAATGAAAAATCATTGGAATGTTTGATCAAATTAAGATTTTTCTATAGAAGGATGCTTACAATGTACAGCTATAACAACAATAATGGGAGAGAGTGGGAGAGAGGAGCGAGGGGAGGTTGACACCACTAACACACACACACACACACACACACACACACAAGAAGTACACTCAAATGGGTGGTGGGATTGTGGATTGTTTTTCTTCTTCTTTATGCTTTTCTTATTTTTCCAAACTTTCCACAATAAGCAGATATGATACTCGTGGTATAACATGGTAGTTAAAAGCACAGACTTGGGAGTCAGACTGCTGGTTTGAATCCTGGTTCTACCACTTCTTGTAGTGACATTAAGCAAATCATTTAATTTCTCTTTATGCTTCACTTTTTTCATCTGTCAAATGGAGGTAAGGACTGTATCTATATTACAGTGTTGTTATGAGAACTAGAGAGTTTATGTAGAACATAAACTTAGATTAGTAAATGTCTAGCCCTTAGCAAACATCATCCAAGTGTTTGCTAAATGAAGAAAACACTTTTTTTCTGGGATGCCAGCTGTCATATTTCTACAGCATTCATATTTAATGATATATGTTGCCAAAGAGAAGATACACATATCTTTATGCCTATGTTTGTCCTCAACTAATATAATTAGGGTGGACACATGACATTTGTTGGCTATTAAACATTTTTAAATTGTCAGGTCATGACAAAGAGCAGGGGTTTCCCAAGAGTATACTATGACCCCCTCATTTGGTTAGAGATGGATTACTACAAGCCTAATTCTCTCCTAAACCACAAGTTATACTATCACAGTTTGATTCGTGACGTTCACAGACTGGAAGGATCCTTGACCTTTGGTATATTATGCCCCCTTGCCCAGAGGTTGAAATGCCCTGGATAAACCTGTGTTCGTGAGACATACTTCACTTTCTCACGTAGGCCTGGGAGGAGCCGAGGAAATGAGAACCGGCTTTGTGGGAGATAGTCAAATAATTATGAAATTGTTAATGACTGATAGATGAAGGATATAATGATCAGGCAGAATAAGTTTGGAAGGATTTTCCCGAGTGAGAATATCCACACAAAACAAACCTATAAATATATGCCACGAGTGAAAAAGTGAATGATTTTTCACCTTGTAATAACAAATGTAAGTGAAGTATGGGCCAAGAACTGATAGAAAGAAGCCAATAGAAAAAAGCACAAAACTGGGGGTGGGGGTGGAGGTGCTTTTTCCCATGGGGAGGAAGGAGAAGATGGCACTGAAAATCGTAAAATCACACTAATGCTGTTTCCTTTCAGTCAAGGGAAAAATATTCTAGAAAAAGGAAATTCCAAATCTCTTGTTTACCCAGCTGTCTGTACAGAGTGAATTATTCATGATTAAATGTGAATAATAAACCTATGCAAATATTTGTTGTGTTCTCAATTTTGAAGAGGCTGGGGGAGCAGCAGGAAATGAAGTCACTTTAGGAATATAATGAGAAATTAAATTTTGATTGTTATTTATAACCCATCCCCCCCAAAGAAAGACCAGGTTGCTTTTTCTTTAGGAGGCTATGGCCCACTTGAAATGACAATCTAGAGTTTTTCATTTTAGTATCATGACCTTTATATAATTTCCTTAGAAACTAATTGTGAAAGTTTTTTTTTAATATTTCTGACTTTAAAGGGTTAAAAAGCTTACAGCAGAAGTTTTTCTTCTGCTGCAGCTTAACCGACAAGTTTCCAAGTACCTGCTGCTTACTGTAAATCCTTACCTATAAGTTTCAGATATAGGGTTTCGAGAAAAGGAGTATTACAATAATACTGATACCTGGCAGTTTTAAGCTGTTTCTCTCTTTGGTTACAGAATTGGTTTAACAGTTTCCATCAGAACTATTAGACTTTTAGTTAAAGCCAGATTAGATTTTATGTAGCTTGTCCATTCTAAGAAATACTTCAAAGACAAGCACTAGCATAAAGAGCCAAAGGGGTTCTATCATCTTACAACCCCTGACACTTTCAAAGTCACTTTAGATCATGCGTCATCACAGAGTTTACAGCATTTAAATGACTATTCTAAGTATATTGTAATGATAAAATGAGTTTCATTAATTAAAAAAATCTTTCCCCATCCTTAAGACTGAGCTTTGGTTAACCATAGACTAGGTTCAGTGGAATCTCACTTTTACTCAGTAGTAGCCTGTGTCTGGAGGAGGGATCAGAGAACTTGACTGATCTCCCGAAGCTCCTTCAGAATGATTGCTAAAGGGTTGGCCTCCTACGGGAACTCTACCTCCCTGCTCCAAATTACCCCAGAGTCTAGGCAGAGGGAATCCAGGCCCCAAACCAGATTTATAGTAAACTGTTTACCACCCACTACTTCTACTCCTGGTGGTTTTACCTCCAGCACAGTTCCTAGCACCACAGATATTCTCCTACCATTATGTTTTTCTCTGATACTGTCATTTTGGGAGATTTGGACAGTGTGAAAATGGGCCATGCTAAGGTGTAAGACCAGAAATTCATCTCATCTAATTCATCTAATTCATCTTGAGGCACCAATGCATTAAAATCAATCTAGACTTCCAGAAAAGATCATTCTACTGTCTTGTTTCAGATTTCAAATACTGTATCCTAAGTCCATTTTCTCTTATTCAATTTGACTGGAGATAACTATGATCTTGTTTTTTTAAAAAGCACGTTAAAATTACTGCTTGGCAATAAATGACAAACTTAGGCCTCAAATTCAAGGTGATATTAAAGAATTTGAAGTATTTGGAAAAAACCTGACCTCTATTTAATAAACCCCCACCACTGAGTAAAAATTGGTTTCATTATTAACATTTTCACCCTATTCTCTGGGGTCTACAGTTAGCTTAGCAAACGTGCCTGTGACTTTACAGGAATTTGTTTCAATATTACTTAGTTCAGTGGTTTCTTTCTCATACTATTATAGCTGGGGAGCATTTTCCTTATCCTGGTAAATTTCTGAACCCCCAATATAATTAATTCCTTTAGGTTAAGCCTATCCAATGGCATTATTATGAATTAGCATCTTGATCCAGGAGAAACGTCCTTCAGAGGCAAAAGTGAAAGAGGCATATTTTTATTGAGGACCTAACCATATTCCTTGTGGTTTCAGAATGACATGGACTTATCGAAAGGCAGAGATAGTTGTCATTCTTAGTAATGCCCTGACCACACCAATTCCTTAGCATAGACAGTTCTACATATCATGAGTTCTTAGAAGAAAGCAATGTGGTTGGTGAGCATACTAAAGGCAAGAAGAGTAGACACTGCCTGCTGACTAACACCTACCAAGAAAAGGCTCGTAACCATTTAAAGCACACTTGAAGGCTGTTAGACAATCCTTTTATATTAAACTACTAAAATTTTTTTTCTTGATCTTGTTAAGTCTTTCTGGTACAGCTGGATTTTTTTTTTTTTCTTTAACCTAAGGTCTGTGAAAGTAGATTGCTTTCAGCTCAAAATTCTGATTTTGCTACTTATTACCTGGATGATTATGGGCAAGTGACTTAACTTCTCTACCTTATCTGAAACAACAGTACCTGCCTTCTTCAGTTGTGAGGAGGATTAAATGAATAAGCATATGTAACTGCTGTTCACAATGATTGATGCTATGATTAGCTTTGCTGAGTGGCAATCCCACCATGCCATGCAGGCTTGAACCACAACAGCAGGAAAACTGACAAAGCAGGGACCAGAGGTATGGGCCCAGGGAAGGGGACTGGCTAGAAAGAAACACAAAGGAACTTTGGGGTCGCCAGAAATGCTCTATATTTTGATAGTTGTGGTGTATCGCGTGGTGTATGCTTTAACAAAACCCACTCAACTTTCCAATTAACCCCCCAAAATATATTAGCTCAAATTCCAATCATTTTATATCTGGATTAACACAAATGTCTCCTAGTTGATTCTTCTCCCTGAGCTCTTCTCTATTCCTCCCTATTGTGCCCATGTTTACCCCCACTCCTGGGTCTACTCCAATAGACATGTCTAGAACAATGTATGTTGCCATTTGTAAGAAAAGAATGTGCATATACTAATAATGTATTTACTTTTTTATGCCTAAAATAGCTCTGGAAAGATATATAAGAAAGTGGTTATTTTAGTTACCTAAGGGAAGGGTGGCTGGGGACAGGGTGGGAGGGATGATTTCACTATATAGCCTTTTGTTCCTTTTGAATTTTAAATCATGTGACTGTATTACCTAATCAAAAATAAATAAATAAAATGTAGGAAATAATAAGAACTCTGCCAAGTTCATCTATTCATTCAACAAATATTTACTGGGCCTCTATCACTTGCCAGGCATACAGCAGGGTTAAGGTGTCCACAGCTATGATTGTATTTCATCAATGGGGTCCTTCATTTAGTGTGCGTCACAGGCCCTGTATGCTTATTTAGCTTTAAAGCTTGCTTATAGGAAATACAAGTGCCCTGTCTAATTATAGTGACATTTGTTTTAGGAAAAACAAGGTCAGGGTCAATCATGCTACAAAAAAAAAACCTCCTTCTAATACTGAGAAGACAAAAAGCTGTAGAAATGGTAAGGACATCAAGTAATACCTCATAATTAATATGTATTAAACATTAACTTTCTATGTGCCAGTCTTCTAAACACTCTACTTGTATTGAGTCATTTGGTTCTCACAGTAAATCGATGAAGAAAACCCTGTAATTGAACCCCTTTGACAGATAAGGAAACTGATAGCAAATATTTGGCCCAATGTCACACAGCTCGTAAGCAGGATGACTAGGGTTTGAGTCCAGGAAGTGTCTAAATTCAGAACCCTTAGTTTTAACTACTTCATTTATTGTCTTTTGGAAAAAAGATTTATAAAATTTTCCTTTGCTCCAAAATATCTGTTGAAATCCCACCATTAAAAGAGATCTTAGTATTCATTTAATTTTTAAAAAAGATTTATTTATACATACAGAACTGGGGTACAGGCCAGAGGTGCAAGGGGCAGTGAGAGGTTTCACCAGAGACAGTGGGGAGCAGAACAGGCAGACAAATACACTGCTGAGGGGAGCAGCAGGCAGTCAGGAGAAGGCTGCTGCACCATGTGGATCACCTCTGGGGCCGGCGATCAAGCTTGCACTAAGCACTGCGGCCAGCTTGCAGTGCTGCAAACTAACCCACTGTGCCACCAGGAAGGGCCTCATTTAATTTTTTAAGGGACAACATTCTGGCCAACTCAGCTTGAACACCTCTAGTGACAGGAAACTTGGTTTAGCCAGAAGCAGCATGACCAGTTGACAATTCTAATTACTAACAATTAAAAATAATTCAATAATTAACAATAAAACATTAATGTTGATTGTCACCCAAGTGCAAGGAACTTTTCTAATGTATAGAGGGGAATTCTTCAATATGCTGAATCCAAATCTGTCTCCCTGCAACTTATTCCAAATGGGTCTGTTCCCACTCTGGAATAATTGAGATTGCACCTGTGGTTGCCTGAATTTCTTTACACCCTCCTATATATTTGAAGATAGCTACAAAATTCTCTTCATATTTTCTTCTCTGTTTATTAAATCTGTCCTCATACCACAGTCCCTAAGTAAGACTCACTTTTTAATTAACAAGTTTCTGTTTTAAAATGCAAATATATATTGGGCCTTTCTTGGTGCCACAAAGAGTTAGAGTGCAGCACTGTGAACCTATCTGCAGACACTGCAGCATGGGTTCGATCCCCAGTCAGAAAGGTGACTCACATGATGCAGCAGACCTCTCCTGTCTGGCCCACTGCTCCCCTCAGCAGTATATTTCAGGAGATCTGCCTGTTCTGCTCCCCACTCTGTGTCTGGTGAATCCTCTCACTGCCCCTGTACCTCTGGCCTACAGCCCAGTTCTTGTGTGCATAAATAAATAAATCTTTTTAAAAATGCAAATATTGAAGGACAGCTCTTTAATCTGATGTTTCCCTTCCATCAAACTATCTTGAGAGAAAGAGAATTTCCACTTGAGGATAGGAGTGGGAGGGTTTTGAGAATATATGCCACTGGGAGCATGGTTCAAGTGCTAATTCAGGCTTGAAGAAGGTGTTGATGCAGGGTCTGTGTATGCCAAAAGCAGCACAGGAATCTAAATTTCTGAGAGTAAGAGCCCGGACACATCATGAGTTAAAAAATAGTAACAATGAGGCCCTCCCTGGTGGCGCAGCGTGTTAAAGCACTGCACTAAGAAGCTAAAGCCACTTCTGCATGAGTTCGATTCCCGCCTGCCCCGGAGGTGACCACATGGTGAGGCAGACCTCTCCTGGCCCGCCCACTGCTCCCCTCAGCAGTGTACTTCGCCGATCTGCCTGTTCTGCTTCCCGCTCTGTCTCTGGTGAAGCCTCTCACCCTCCGCATCTCTGGCCTGTACCCCAGTTCTGTATAAATAAATAAATCTTTTTTAAAAAAATAGTAACAATGATGAACATTTTTGAACTCTGTGTTGGGCAATTAGATTCAGTTTCCTACTTAATTTTCACAACAATGATATTAGGCAGCTACTATTAAGATCCATGTGTTACAGATTGAAGAAACTGAGAGCTAGCAAGTAGAAATAACTTGTCTATAAAATGACAATTGGTTTTGAAGCCAGCAGCCCAGGCTATTTCTTAACTAACTTACTAAAAGGAAGATGAAAACTGCAAGCCTCTCCTATAGTCAATTTGTAATCCAAAAGGAACACAGAATCTTCCAGTCTTCAGGAGTCCTACAATATCCAAATAACTACCCTCGAAGTCTACTCTTACACCAGGGTTTTGTCCATGCTCTTCTACCAGCCTATTTTGGATAATTTTTGCTATTTCAATCAGCTTACCTCTTTACCCTTCCACAGGGAAATCCTTCTATGACTGAACATCACAACACAATGAAGGCCAGACTAAAATGTTTAAGAGACTTTTTCCAGGGTCCTCTATTCAATGAGTCTCATGTGCAACTTTCAGTTAGGTCTCAGGCATCAGTGTAACCACTACTGCCCCCTCTTTGACATCACAGTTTGTCAGTAGTAGCGAACCCCCACCACCTCTTGTAAGAGTCAGTCTCAACAAATTTGATAGTCCCAGAAGGAAGCCCTATTTGCGGTGATGATCTAACTTCCAAGGGGAAGCTAGATGAACAGGTTAATACTTCAAATGTCCCCATTTCTGGATAGAACCTTGGCTTTACCATTGCATAATCAAAGGGTTCATTAAGGCTCCCAGTGGTACTCTTGTCAATGACAAGCTGTAAACTGAGTAGCAAGTCTCAATGAAGCCCTCATTACAAAAATAACACAATCACACTTAAAATATTAGTTTGTAGGGCCCTCCCTGGTGGCGCCACAGCACTAAAAAGTTAAAGCCACTTTAGCATGAGTTTGATCCCTGGCCCTGGAGGTGATCCACATGGCACAGCAGACCTCTACTGACTGCCCGCTGCTCCCCTCAGCAGTGTACTTTGTCAGTTGGCCTGTTCTGCTCCCCACTCTGTCTCTGGTGAATCTTCTCACTGCCCCTTGCACCTCTGACCTGTACCCCAGTTCTGTATGCATAAATAAATAAATCTTTTTAAAAAATATTAGTTTTTTAAAAATACAAACTAATTCCTAAAAAGAATTTACCTGGGACAAAGGCTTTTCTCACATATACAGAAACTACACTCATACAGAATGAAGGGTATCATTTGTCCTCTTACAAGATCATTTTATCACCTGGGACCTCCTTCAAATGATAATGTTTATAAATGTGCATTACTTTTATTATAAGAATCAATGAAAATCTCTGAAGTGTCAATATTATTGAATTAAAAACCATAAATTAACAATTCAACTCATTGGCTCTAATGATTAGTGACATTTTTAAAACACACACACAACTTTGAACTTATATGAGTGCAACTTTGATACTGATGAACATTTCCAGTTTCTGGCGGAGCTAAGGTGGTGAATGAAAGAACCCAGATAAACTAAGAGAGGGGAAGTGAGGTGCGGTTTTGACGCCTGGCTTCAAAGACTGGTGGCAATCATGAGCCTAACCTATCTCTTTCCAGTTAGGCCAACTTTCTGTAAAGACAGAAAAACCCCAAACAGCAAAGTCAAATTTCCCCTGCATAATTTTTAATTCAACAATGTCCCAGTTTCCAAGCAATGATCATCTAATCTTTGTTAACATAGTGAAGAACCAAGCACAGGTAGTGTGAGGGAATGGGTAATATAGAAACAGCTCAGAATCCCCAGCTCATATCTAAGTTTTCATTTTTTTCACTGAAATTTCAGCTGCTCAGGAACTTGAGTTTATTCATTCCATTACTATTAGTGACAGAAATTAATAGACCAGAGAAAACATTTTTTCATTCTAATAAATCATCCAATAAACAAAATTGAATATATTTCAGTCTTGATAACTGGTTGCATATATGAGCTGTGCTATATAAGATCAGCCAGTTCACATTTTCATGGTTCTCAAATCCTCTTGATAACAGGTCTCTTTTCCTATGTGCTCAGCTAAGGCTATAGATCCAGGAACCTCTCTGTGCTGCCTCATACACACGGCATCACACATACACATTCCATCTATTGACATCAATAGAAGATTGTTTTGCTGGGACAGAGGGTGTTGAGAGGCAATAAAAATCATTATAGAAATATTCTAAATGGATTCAGATTGCAGACTGTGACTAAATGGATCTGTCAACATTAAACCAAGTTTATGAAAATTGTAAATATAGGTTGAGAGTTGAATTCCCCCTTTTAAACAAAATGACTCCTTTAAAGTCCAGATTGACTACTTAGTCCTTCTAATTATTTTGCTTTTAAGATTCCTAGAGTCTCTATAAAGCTCTTTTGTGTTCAAACACTTGTAGTGGAGGCAAGCTCACTAGTGACCTCACAAGGTAGCCCATTTCAAAATATCAACAATCTTTGGAGTTAAAAAGTTCTTCCTTATTCTAATCCAAATTGACATCTTGTAGTTCTTACCAGTTTGGTCTAAGACCTACCCTTTGGAAAAACACAAAATAAGCCTAATGACTCTACTAGACAACTAAATTCTTTAGGTAATTCACTTAAAAGAAATTGTGATGACTCAGGCTATACTGTTATATCCTGAAGGATATAACAAACCCAGTACCTTTACCTCTCCTTTTTCCCTTTATTTAAAAAAATATTTATTATTTACGCATACAGGCCAGATGGGGGTATAGGCCAGATGTACAGGGGGGTGAGAGGATTCACCAGAGACAGAGTGGGGAGCAGAACAGGCAGAGCAACGAAATCCACTGCTGAGAGGAGCGGTGGGCGAGACTGGAGAAGTCTGCTGCTCCATGTGGGTCACCTCCTGAACTGGCCCTGAAGTAGCTGTGGCTAGCTTCACAGTGCTATGCTTCAACCCACTGCACCACCAGGGAGCGCCCCTCCTTTTCCCTGTAGTGGTAGAGTAAGATTATTGAATATACTTAACATGCCAGGGAAATGCTGCTTCGTGGCCACCCTGTTTCTACAGCCCAATTCAAGACCTCAGTGTGCAGGCTAACTGTGGGTAGTCAGGAATGGACACAACAGCAAAGGATAGTGCTGGTCAGGGAGGTCTCCTTGGGTTTTCCTATGTTACAGTCACAGAGAGCCTTTGGCTGGCTAAAGTGTACAGTTGACCCCAGATTTGTCCTCTTATTCTGGGCATAAGGTCCTGGGTTCTTAATATTCTGCATACATGAAATCCAAAAAGTCTTCTACAAGGTCCTACCATTAAGATTTTTATTTAGTAAAAATAAAGCAGGCCCAGCAATCTGTATTTTAACAGTCACTACAAGAATTAATGTCCTTACTACACCTGGAGAAATATTGATCTAAGTGAAGAAAAAAAGATGAGAAAAAAAAGTTAAATTTTGCTTTTATTTAGCCAGAAAGTATATATACTTAATATTGAATTGATTGCTTATATAATTTAGTTTACATATGACTTACAATCCATTTAAATTATTAAATTCCATATTATATAGGTAGTAAAATTAACACTATGTCATTTATTATTAAACTTATACTAATCATTAAGTCTATCAAAATTCTTTCAGAATAAGGACAAGACTAGCAGCATCACCTGCAGATTAAAGATTGATAAAGTGAAGTGTTTGTTGGGGAGCATTCAAACTGGGCCTTACGAAGAGAGCGAGGCTTCTGCATTGCAAACTATTCCTTAGTCTTGGACAGGCCAAAAGTACAGATCCCAGGGCCAGATTTCAGGAACTTTACAGGGAGAGCACATTTCAGTCCAACAATTGGCTGATCAACAATTGACTTGATTGAAGTTAACACAAAAATCAGACCTAGATAAGCCTCACCACGCACATCCTATGCAATTCTGTGGGAATTCTAATTAAGCTAGGGAGGAATTCTAGTACACAGGTTATAACAAGCTAAAACAGTTCACACTAGTTTAAATGCCTAGTGTGAAAATACCTAGGGAATTTAATTATGCAAAGAAAATCCTTCTTTCCTTTGAGAACAACAGTTTATTTCTTTTCAAAATAGCTTCTGTGGTTCTTTTACAAATATAAAATGTATCTCACCTCTAACTCAGCCTCAAAGTAATACAATTTTAAAGCAGCCCTGGTGACCTTGTTTCCTTATGGCAAAGTGAACCTATGTTCTATCCAGTAACTTAGTAAATTGACTTTAAAAAGTTGAACAACATATTTAGCAAAAGGTTTTGGTATAGGAACTTACTTTTTTTACTAAGACATTTCATGTAAATTTGTTGCAAAATAAAATTAAAATAAATGCAATGAAACTATCTACTTTCATTTTCTGTCAGGAATGAAGACTTTCACTGGTTCGCTGACCTTCCTCTTCTTTCTGGAGCTCTCAGAACTCTGCTGACTGTACACAAAATCCAGTCTTTGAATCTGTGAGAATCATCAGAAAGAGGCACAATTCAGCAATGCTTGATGTTTGCACAAGAAAGTCATTTATAAGACAGGTAGACGAAGCACTAATCCCTCTAGTTGCATAACGGATCCAAACCTGCTTTCCTGTGGGCTGGTTTGGCTCTGTACAGAGGACCTACTGCCAGTACCCAAGTCTGATATTCTAAGGTTCAGGAGCTGAGGTTCCCTGGAGGCAGCCAGTTTCAGAGACAGTTTCTTGGCTCTTTCTTTAATAAATTCAGAACATCAATTTCTTGAGGAAGAGTTCTCGAGGTGCGAGGCCAACAGGGAGCAATTAAGGGTCAGAAGAGATCTAGGACACTGATTGCTTTAGAGGCAAATATAATTTAAGTCCCATTTTCAGTTAGCAGAAACATACATCCTTATCATTTCTATCATATGTTCAAATCAGTGAATTAGGGAGGATCATGGCCCTTCTTTCTGCTGGGTAGGAGTATATACTATTGATTAAAAGGATGCTCAGTAATTCATCATTGATAAATATTTCTTCATTGGGCTTAGCGTTGGTAAAACTCTTAGAACTTTTCATTTAATTGAGTGAGCAATTAGCTGTATTATAATCTGTTAAATAATCTTAAATGCCTGAAATTCTAAGAAACACACAGAAAATGATTCTATTTTTCCAGCCAATAGATAGGAGGAAACATTTTTCCATATTCTCTGTTCTTTCTTCAGTATGAAGTGGAATAACATA
>NW_004567130.1:9318789-9343133 GCF_000260355.1 Condylura cristata | reverse complement strand
CACCTCCAGGGCAGGCGGGAATCGAACTCATGCGGAAGCGGCTTTAGATTCTCAGTGCTGGGCTTTAACCCGCTGCGCCACCAGGGAGGGCCAGTTATCCTCACTTCTATCTGGGAAAACATGGCTGTACAAATTCTCAGTTGATATGTTGATCTTAGGAATAGTAGTTTTGTTCTCTCTTTTCTTGTTGCTAAAGGAAACCAGCATTTTATTACAAGTTTTAGAACTGTAATTTTATTACAGTAAGTCAATCAAATCACCTTCAACAATGTACACAATCTTAAGGCAACCAGTGAGGTCTAGGAACACTCAATGGATAAACTAGTGTGTTCAAAAGCAAGGGTGTAATCAGAAGACATTTCCTAGCATAGATGAATAATCTGTATAAACTATATAAACTATAAAAAGGGACATTTGAAAAACATTTTTGAAGTGTCTTCCAACTAATTGATACAAATGTATATTGGATGCCAAAGCTAACCAGGCAAGCAAAGGATCAAAACAGACAGGCTAGACAATGATCTGGATGATTTGAGCAACACTGGGTAAGTGCCAAATGGTTTCTAAAGCATCTTATAATATAGATGATTTTTAAAGTGTTTCTTTTATATAGGTTATGATGATCTGCTAAAATAGAAACTTAGGAAAAATATCTACATGTGCCTCTGGAAAAAGTCCTAAAAACAGGCTTTCTGCTATAAGGGATTTCTCTTCTTTCCATTTTTAATTTGGTTAACTCTCTATTTGAGAAGCCAAAGAGCAGCTTTTGCCTTAAGCACAATGAGGATACCTAGCTGATTGGGGAGATGAATTTAAACAGCACTGTAGAGTTCCCTTCTTCTAAATGAGTCCACATGTCATTTATTTCTTCATCCATTCACTACAAAAAAAAAAAAAAAAAGGTTCATTACTTGAATTTTTTTCCAGAGCCTTTTGTCACCTTTGCTCCTTGTTCTCCATACTCTATCTGGGTAATTACATCCACCCCTAGGATTCAGTTACCACTTACAAAGAACCCCATATCTACATCCTCAGTCTAGATATTACTTTTGAAGTTCACATCCATTGTGACTTCAACTGCCTGCAAATTGGGATACATTATCTGCTTATCTAAACAAGATCCTATTTTTTTTTAAAGATTTATTCATTTATTCGCACAGAACTGGGGTACAGGCCAGAGATGCGGAGGGTGAGAGGATTCACCAGAGTCAGAGCGGGGTACAGAACAGGCAGATAGAGGAAGTACACTGCTGAGGGGAGCAGTGGGCGGGTCAGGAGAGGTCTGCCTCGCCATGTGGATCTCCTCCAGGGCAAGCGGGGATCGAACTCATGCAGAAGTGGCTTAAGCTTCTTTGTGCTGTGCTTTAACCCGCTGAGCCACCAGGGAGGGCCCAACAAGATCCTATTTTTAAAAAATAATTTATTTTAAGTGCACGGGACTATGGTGATGACACACGGGTGATTCAGTGATGAGAAGCCCATGAGAAGCCCAATTGAGATAAAAAAAAAAAGTGTACAAAATGATGTAAAAATAAACTGTTATAAAAAAAAAACGGGGGAAGGGAATGCACTGGACTATGGTGATGGCACACGGGTGACTCGGTGATGGGAAACCCACGGGGATTACAATTGAGATGAAAAAAAATGTACAAAAAATATACGTTTCATATAGCAGAATTATTTATTGCACTAGAATTTAAAGAAATAAAATTAAAAGCTAGTCCCCAAAATTTATTTTTATATATTTTTATATTACTGTTCTTTTTTTGCTTGTTTTTTTTTTTTTTTTACAATATTTGCTTTCCTTTCTCAGGTGTAGCCCCATAGAATTTCCATCACCAATTCACCTGTGTACCATCACCATAGTCCCTTATGCTCTACGCACCCTCATTTTGATCTCTCTCCTTCCCCTTGCAGAATGTCTATGATTTACAGTTGTATGTTTATTTTTGTTTTGTTGTGTTGTATTTTTCATTGCTATTATTTTTTTCCTGATTTCGTTTGGCTCCCTTATATTCCTCTGTAAGTGAAACCATATGCTTTTTTCCTTTTCCTTCTGACTCACTTCACTGAGTATAATCTCTTTTATTTCTTTCCATGCTGCTGTGAATAAAATTAGTATATCTTTTTTATTGCAGAATAGTATTCCATTGTGCATATATACACCACGTCTTCTTGATCCAGTTACCTATTTTTTGGGCTTTTGGGTGCAGGTGTCCTTTTGAATTAATGTTTTTGTGTCCTTTGGGTAGATTCCTAGGAACATTTTTAGTAGCCTGAAGAATCTCCACATAGCTTTCCATAGAGATTGGACCAGTTTGCATTCCCACCAGCAATGTGGGGGAGTTCGTTTTTCTCCACATCCTCACCAACATTTGTTGTTAACTAGTTTTTTTAATATGTGCCATTCTCACTGGTGCAAGGCAGTATCTTATTGTGGTTTTGATTTGCCCTTCCCTGATAATGAGGGATGTTGAACATGTTTTCATATATCTGTTGGCCATTTGCATTTCCTCTTTGGAGAATTGTCTTTTAAGTTCTTGTACCCATGTTTTGACTGGATTGTTTACTTTGTTCTTGTTGAGTCATGTGAGTTTGTTCTTTGAATTTCTTTGTGATCAGTCCTTATCAGTTGTATGTAGTGCAAAAATTTTCTCCCCATCAGTAGGTGTCTTTTTGTTTTGGTTAATGTCTCTTTTGCTGTACAGAAACTTTTTTGTTTGATGTAAATCCAGCTGTTTATCTTTTCCTTCACTTTCTTTGCTTTGGGGAAAGAGTCTTTAAAAATGTTACTGAGATTTATATCTTGTAGTTTTTATCTATACTTCTATATATTTTATGGTTTCAGATCTTATGTTCAGTATTTTTTTTTCCCATTTGGAGTTGATTTTTTTTTAAAAGATTTATTTATTTATTCGTACAGAACTGGGGTACAGGCCAGAGATGCAGAGAGTGAGAGGATTCACCAGAGACAGAGGGGAAGCAGAACAGGCAGATCGACGAAGTACACTGCTGAGGGGAGCAGCGGGCGGGTCAGGAGAGGTCTGCCTCGCCATGTGGAGCTCCTCCGGGGCAGGCGGGGTTCGAACTCATGCGGAAGTGGCTTTAGTTTCTCAGTGCAGTGCTTTAACCCGCTGCGCCACCCGGGAGGGCCTTGAGTTGATTTTTATGCAGTGTGAGCTAGTGATCTAGTTTCATTCTTTTGCTTATGGTGAACCAGTTTTCACAGCACCATTTATTGAACCACTGTCCTTGTTCCATTGCATATTATTTGCTCCTTTGTCAAAGATTAGTTGTCCACATATGGGCGGCTTTATTTCTGGGCTTTCTATTCAATTTCATTGAATAGAAACATGTGTTTGTTTTTGTTTCAGTACCATACTAATGTAATTATTATGGTTTTGCAGTGTAGTTTGAAGTCTGGGAGTTTGAGACCTCATTCTCCTTTTCCCCCTTACTCTCTGTGTTCTCCTGGAGCAATCCAATTTAAAATCCTGGGTATTATTCATGGCTACTCCATCATTCTTACCTTAACATTTAATTAATCACTAATTATTATCCAATCTTCTTAACATCTCTTAAATCAATCCTTTTTTTTATTATTATTGCCACTGTCTCTACTTTAGCCATCCCAATTTTTGGCCTTCTACTCCCAATTATAACTGTTTCTCCAATCTATTACCCACTCTACAGCTTAAGTAGTCCTAGTACGCAGATCTGACCACATTGATCTTCCAATTTGTTATTCATCTATTAAATGACTTCCCAGTGTCTCAGGATAAAGTCTAGGCTCTTATGGCCCTGAGTCATCTTTGCAGTTTCATCTTGGGCACTCCAGTGAAGCAATCAGTTAGCACAAGGTACTTATACTGTTTCATCTCTCTCCAGACTTACTCAACCACTTGCAGTTCTTCCATGGGTCTTGCGCCGAATTTTGCCTTTCATGTTTGCTCCCCAGTTTGACTTTTCCCTTCTCCACAATGCCTAGGGTTTAGTCCTGGGAGTTCTGCTTTTCTTAATACCTCTAGAGTTATGTTCTATTCTTACACCTATGTAACATTTACTACATAGTATAATCAGCCTGACTTGCCAGTCTTCCCATTCATAATACAAACTCTTTGAGTTAGTGACAACAGCTTAATCATCTTTGCATTCCCAGTTCCTGGCAGCTGGGAGGTATTCTTAAATTATTAACTGAATGAACAAATACATATTGAAATTGATTTTAAGCCAGGCACCATTCTGGGCACTACTACCATATCTCTAGTCATATAAAGATTAATAAGACACAATCATTTTCAAAGGTTGAGTTTTATAAGGGAGCAACATTAAAGATATAATTACATATTATGAATGCCATAACAGACATTTTATCCATTCATTCAGTAATTATTGATGGACTGCTAACTGCATGTCATTGTTCTAGGTGCTCAGAACAGTGAAAAATGAGATAAAAATCCCTGCCCTGTAGTTTTTATAATTTGGTCATGTTACTTGGGGGTTTATTTCCAATGACATTTCACTGCTTTTAGTACAAAGTTCCTATCTTGGTCTTTCATACAAGAGAGGAGTCACAGATCAACCATAATACCCTGGTGAAAGCTATGTTCATACCTCCTCTTACACACTCACACACTGTGGTAGGCTGACGGGGGTTCTTACTTAGAATCACTACTCCATCCCAATTAGGGTCACTATAATTCAGATTCTTGTTATGCCCAGTAGTACCATCCCCATGTCTTCCACTCTCTCCCTGACTTCTCAAATTTTCTCAGACCTTGTTTCTTCTTGATTCCATACCTTTGGACATGATGCTCCTTCTGCCTAAATGCTGTTTTCTCCTCCAACAGTTATATCTTTGCCTAGTAAATTCCTATTAATTCTTCACATCTCGGTGAAAAACTGTTTCCTAAAAGAAAATTTCCCTATCTCTATCCCAATTAAGTTAGATCCCCCAATCACATGCCTTAGGAGTTCAGATCAGAAACATGCCTTCCTTGGACACATGTATATCACCAACATTTAGCAAGTACCATTCTCGTAGTAGGGACTAAATAAATATTTTCTAATGAACTAATAAATGAAGCTCCAATGAGAAGTCTGCCTGTGTCATAGAGATATATTGGAGGCACCAAGTCAATGCAAGGCGATGAATCTTATTATTGTGGTCATCAGTGGATAATTTGAGCTGAGAGAAGTCAACAGTGAGAGAAACATTTAGAAGACAGTCAGAAGATAGGTGGGTTAATAACTTTTACTTTCTGGTGTGGCTAATTTCATGGGTGGAAATGGTGTTCTCTTGGGTAAAGAAAACAATGGGAATTTTGAACCTGTTGAGTTTGGAATGTCTGCAAAAGTCCAAATGGATATATTAAAGAAGTAATACTCTATGGAAGCTGGAACTCAGGAGAGTAGTCTGGTTGTAAATTTGTCAGTCTTTGGTATATGGAAACTATTAATGCTATGAGGGTTGGTGAGAAATTAGAGCTGGAGAAAGGGTAAGAGCCAAGACATCCTCTGAAGGAATTCCAACATTGAAAGATTATGTGAAAGATGATCCAACAAAGGTGATTGACAGATAAGGAAAAGCTAGCAGATTTTTCATGTCAAGAAAGCTAGGGAAAGAGGATTTTAAGAAAAGGGAGTAGAGGAAGTGAAAGGGGTGATGGTGGTCATCAATAGTGTTAAGGTCCAGAAAGATGAAGACTGAAATATATCATTTGATTTAGCCATATAGAGGTTATTAGTTGCATCAGATTGGTAGGGGCAAAAGTCACTCTGAAGTTGGTTGAAGAGTACATAAAAAGTAAAAGACATTGAGAGAACAAGTACATATATTTTTATAAAAGTCAAGTTTGGAGAAACCACTTAGCCTGGGGAATTTAGAGAAATCTTCTTAGCAGAACAGAGATTTCTGAGCTGAGTCTTGAAAAAATAAATAGGAGTCCATCAGACTGGAGACAATGGTGAGACTGGGGGAGGTCATTCTAGACAGAAGGTTCAGCATGCTTAAAGACACTGAATCATGGAAGGCATATGAGTTGGCGAGAAATGCCCATTTCTAAGATTGGCTCTTAGAATAATTGCCTTATTAAAAATTCAAATTCCCCTAGATTTAT
Source organism: Condylura cristata (assembly GCF_000260355.1). Lineage (NCBI taxonomy): Eukaryota > Metazoa > Chordata > Mammalia > Eulipotyphla > Talpidae > Condylura > Condylura cristata. The sequence continues at coordinate 9,337,014 of NW_004567130.1, read as the reverse complement.
TACTCAATGTGACATTAGCATAAATTAACTTATCAAATGGCTTCCAAGTAGCAGCCTGCTGAAAGCTGGCCTTTACAGGCTTTGGAAAGAAGACAGGAGTTTTTATAGAAAGTAGTTCAGAGCATAGTACTTGCTTTGCATTAGGAGGTAGATCTGTGTAGGGAACCAAAGGGATGTGCAGCCCTAGGTAACCAGAAAATAACTCTGTGAATACTTTACAGGGGAAAGAGTACAGTGAATTTTGCTTACTTCAAAATTATTTGTCAGGTCAGATCCTGCAAAGTGTTTCCTCCAGTCCTTACCAATACAAATTTATAAGCATAAAATCTTTGGATTTGGAAGTTCCCAGATAAGGAATTTAATTGCTCAGAGAAGGCCTGTATTCCTTTAAGTAAGTTATTGCAGTAATGTCAATTTTGATTCCTCTCCCTTAATATTTATCTTTTTTGCATAATGAAAGTAGATCAAAAATGACTATAAGTGTCATTATGCTAAATGTATATCAGGTTAACATAGCAGTGAATTAGCAATAAAAAACCTCAAATGCTTAAAGAAACACCTCCAACTCCAGGGGAGCTGTAAAATTCTCCAATATGATGGGAAGTATGTCATGTTTCACTAGGACTTGTGAAGAGTTTGCCTAGTCATTTACTATGTTGGTTGTCTGTAATGACAGGTTCTAGAACATGGTTGTTTCTATTTAGAATGTAAATATGTAGTTTTATCAAAGTCAGTTGATACTTCCACTTATCTCCAAATATTATATCAATTCTTCTTCAATTCTAAGCTTTAAAAATCTATAATTAACCCAAAGTCATTTTTGTTCCAAAGTCATTTTTGAGCACTTTTCTGTGCCAGATAGTATGCTAAACACTAAAATACAATTCTGGTCAAGATACACTTCATGTCCTAAAAGAAGGCCTAGTAGGGAGACAAAAAAAGGTCTCAAATGAAATAATAGTCCTGTATAGGGTACAGCACGGGTTCCTGGGGAAGTCTAGAAAGACTTCAAAGGATTGTGAAGTTGAATGAAGTAGTGCAAGATGAATAGACATTCACCAAGGAACATTATTAAAGATTGAGGTTGCAGAGAAAACAGTCTAGACAAAAGAAGCAATAGGTACAGAGATACAAAGCAGTATACCTCTGGAGAACTGGGAATAGTTCAGTGGTACTAATAGGAAGTGGCTGGGTCATACAATCGCATTCTTGAAAGTCTGGACTTTGCAGTGTAATAGAGTGCCACTGAAGGGTTGTAGGCACAGTTTGCTTATGATGGTAGTATGAGGGGTAGGCTGGAGAGGGGTGAGGCAAGAAGCAATGAGACCACTTCAGAAGAGAACAGATCTAAGCTATAACAAGAGCAGCAAAGAGGTTAGAGAGTAGAAAACTAATAGGGCAGAGAGCTGAGGAGAGAGAAAATGAATGCCTAAATTTGAACCTTAACATGGCTTGATCATTAGCTGGAATGAGCACAGGGATAACAAATGAAAGAAAGGAATAAAAAATGACAAAAATTGCCCAAGTATCTAGTAATGCCATTGACCACAATGGGTAATAGAGAACATAAGGGGTGAGTGGTAGGAACATAGTGAAGAGGATGGATGGAGAAGCAATGGACTGTTTTTAAGATTTTGGAATGGAGGAAAAATATACAAATGGAGGTGGTGTTTAGCAGGACACTGACTATGTGACCTAGAGCTCAGGCTGAAGGAAATTGCATCAAGAGCACATACAGAAAGAAGTATTTATTTTGGATAAAAGATGGGATATTACTTAAGGTCTGGAAGGAAGAAGGGAAAATTTATATAGCTATAGGTACATCTTTATATGGGAGCAGGAAGCTAAATGATTCATACTTGATGGGCTTTAAGTTCTGTGAGGTAGAATTTATTTAGGTCAATCTGCTTAGAAAGTGAGAGAATTGGTCTTGAGTGGGACTTAATACTTATATGGTCAAAGCATGGAACAGCCATTTGGACAGTGGAAAAGAGAGTCAATTATACACTTTTAAAACTAATGTTAACTGTTGTGCAATAGCTAGATAGTTTCAAAACAGGAAAATATTTAAGTTTGACAAATTAAAAATTTTGCTCCTACTTACAAACTTTTGAATGTTTACAACAGACCACAGACTATTCTAAGAATATCACAAATGTTATCTCATTTATCCCTAACAATAACTCTGTAAGGGCATAGACAGGGATTTTATTCCTAATTTATAGATTCTTAGAGGAATGAAATGACTTGTTCCCTCATTTACTAGTGAAAATCTTGAACCTAGATCTCCTGATTTCAAACTTAGTGCTACTTGTAATTTTCTTGTTCAACCCAAAAGGTAAAATAAGGGTAGGAAATTACAAGACAGGTCATCAGAATTCTACAAAGGGTTCAGAAGTTTTAATCTGGGGTTGACTGTTTTGGGGGGCATATAGCTTGCCAAGATCTCAAACAAAGCATACCCAAAGCTGAATTAATTGTTTTTCCTTTGTAACCAATTTTTCCTTATGACTTTTCAATTTCTGTTAAACGCCATTTCCCAGTCATCAAAGGTGGAAAATATAGTCACCTTTTCTCTCATTTCCTAATGCCTACACAGAGTTCTTGTAATGAGTAAATGGAATAGCACAGATAGAGCAACTGTTACATCTCACATGAGCAAGTCATTCAGTGACTGACACTGCAACAGGTACCCTCTCCTCCAACTAAACTGGATTCTGTGATAGGCTGACTGTACCCCCACCCCACATCCATGTCTTACTCCTAGAACCTGTGAATGCTATATGGCAAAGGGGTGAAGGGTGATATCTCTGCAAATGAAATTCAAAATCTTGAGAGGGACAGATTATATTGGATTATCCAGATGAACCCCACAAGTAATCACATGCATTCTTATAAGAGGGAAGCAGAAGGAGATTTAAACACAAACCACCACAGCAGACTGAAGTGATATGGCCACAAGCTAAGGAATGCCAGCAGCCAGAAGTTGGAAGCAGCAAACAGATTCTCTGTTGAAGCCTCTAGAGGAATGATAGCTCTGCTTAGTTTGTCTAGTTACACTGATTTTGGACTTCTGGCCTCTAGTGAGAAAATAAATTTTTATTTTAAGTCACCAAATTTGTAATTTGTTACAGCTGCCCTAGACAGCTAATATAGTTACATTTACCAAACATACCTCATTCTTTTTCCTCTTCTCCATTTCCTCCACATTTCAGAAAACAGAAATCTTCAATTATGATCTCTCTGTCATATTTTGAATAATTTCTTCAAGGTCATTCTCTAGAAGTACTTAATCTACAAAGCTTTCCAGCTACTTTAATCTGATATGAACTTTTTTCTTAAAAGACTACCCAGAACAGGGCCCTCCCTGATGGCGCAGAGGGTTAAGGGACAGCACTAAGAGGCTAAGGCCACTTCAGCATGAGTTCCATCCCCACCCGCCCCAGAGGTGATCCCACATGGCCAGGCAGACCTCTCCTGGCCCACCCACTGCTCCCCTCAGCAGTGTACTTCTCAGTTATCCTGTTCTGCTCCCCATTCTGTCTCTGGTGAATCCTCTCTCTGGCCTGTACTCCAGTTCTGTATGCATAAATAAATAAATCTTAAATAAAAAAATTTATAACTGTATTTTTCTGATAACATAAATATTTGTAAATACATAAGTGGGCTGGGTTTTACATTCTTTAGAATTCATTGTACTATGATCTTTAGACCTTTTCTTTTCAAAATATCAATAAGCCTTTTGCTATCTATCTCTCCCATCTATACAAATATTTCTTTATAGTTATTCATATATCCAGAAGTTGTCCTGCCTATTATGGTAGCTATTTGCCACATGTGTCCAAATTAGTGAAAATTAAATACAATTTAAAATTCAGCTTCTCCATTACAGTATCACATTTCAATCTACTCTAACATAATATAAAATTTCAAAGGACCCCAAAATGCCAAAATAATCTTGAGAAAGAAGAACAAAATTGGAGGTCTCACACTTCCTGACTTCAAAACTCACAAGCTTACAATAATAGAAATAAAACAATGCCAATATTTTATTGGCATTAAAAACATATAAATACTTACTTGTATGATCAAATTATTTTCAACAAGGGTGCTAAGAGATTCCAAGAGGAGAGGACAGTCTTTTCACAAAATGGTACAAAAGAATGAAACTGGACTTCTATCTTATACCACATACAAAAATGAACACAAATAGATTGAAGACCTAAGTGTGAAAGTTAAAAGTATAAAACTCTAAGAACTTCATGACATTGGAATTGCAAGGATTTCTTGGGTATTACACAAAAAACACAGACCACAAAAGTAAAAATAGATAAATTAGCCTTCATCAAAATTAAAAACTTTTGCGCACCAAAGAACATTATCAAGAGAATCAACAGTCAACTCTGAAACAGGAGAAAATATTTCCAAGTAATATAGGTAAAAAGATTATTACTCAGAAATGTAAGAATTCTACTCAACATTCTGAGTAAAAACACAGGACTTGAACAGGAATTTCTCCAAAGAAAATATATAAATGGCCAATAAATTACATGAAAAGATTCTTAACATTAATAATCATTAGGGAAATATAAATCAAGACAAAATGGGATATCACTTCACACAATAAGATTTTTTTTTTTTGCTATAACCAATGGGTTTACATCATTGTGGATTAGAAGTTGTTACCCTCACTTGTTACCATATCATACACCCCCCACCAAGACTCCTAGAGTTCAACACCACCATAGTCCATTTTGCTGCCTCTCCACCTTTCTCTTGTTTTTAACCCTCCCCTTGCTTGGCTTGTTAAGATGGTGATTATTTTGTAAGGAACAGACAATAACAAGTATTGGAAATGGTGCGTAGAAACTGGAACCCTTCTGACTTGCTTGTGGGAACATAAAATAGTGCAGCTGCGATAGTAAACATTATGGCAATTACCCATAAAATTTAAAATAGAATTATTATATATTCCAGCAAATCACTTCTTCTTAATATACCCAAAGGAATTGAAAGCAGGACATTGGAAAAATATTGGTATACCAATGTAAATAGAACATAATGCACAATCATGCAAAAAGGTAGAAGCAATCCAAATACCTATTGATAAATGGATAAAATGTGGTACATACACACAATGGAATATTACTCAGTCTTAAAAAGGCAGATTTCCTTAAAAAGAAATTCTGACACATGCTACAACATGGATGAGCTTGAAGAAATTATGCTAAGTGGCATAAACTAGTCATAAGAAGACAAATATTGAATGATTCCATTTATATTAGGTACCCAGAGTAGTTAAATTTAGAGTCAAAAATTTAGTTCAAATCTAGTTATTTAATTGCTTGCTTCCATTATTTGTTTAGTTTTAACTATTTCAATAGCTAGTACAGTCACATAGTCTGAAATTCAAAAAGTAGAATAAAAGTCCACAGTGAGATTCTCCCTGCCACTCCAGAGTCACCAACTCTGCCTAGAATGCAACCACTATCACCAATTTCTTGTACATCCTTCCAGAAACTGCCTTGGTTTCATTTTGAAATCAACTGCACCTCTAAAAAACTTAAACTGCTATAAAATTTACAATATAATTCTCTTCAAATTATTTTACTAAAGCTGCACCAGGTCTGACCATAGTAAAAGTAAATGGGGAAGTAGAGGACTGTGGCCAACTAACAAACCTATCCTCAAGCCCACTCTTAATCTCTATGGTATGGAGGTGGGGCTTTCTTCCCATTACCTCCTCCTGCCTCATCAATGAAATGCATGTTTTCCTCCTGACTAAAGTAAATGAAAGAGAACCAAAGAGTGAAGGGTAAAAGATGAGGTTCAAGAAAATGGATTCAAGTTACCATGCTTAGTGCTGTGGGAACAGCAGGATGATAGGGAGGGGGAGGAGTGTTTCAAGGTAGTAAGAGACACAGATGTGTAAACAACACAAATAAGATTATGTAAGGGTTAAAAAAAGGTATAAACAGTATGTTGTAGGAATAAAGAGAGAGATGGAGAAGTGGGGGGTGGTAGGAAAGTTATAATCGGTCCAGGGCTGGTTGAGCATGTCTGACAAGCTTCTCAAATGCACACCTTTTCCTGACTCATGAAAACCTAGAGAATGCCAGACCAATGTACTAAAAGCTCAGACAGTACAGTAAGAAAATCTTTTGGAACCAATATGGAGATGAAAACAAATAGCTTTGCACACACTAGAAAACATAAGGAATAATAGTAAAGGTTTGCTGTAGTTCACAACTGGTCCTCAGTTGTGAATCAGAAAATGATGAGCATTTTACAAAATTTTAAGTTAAAATCATGGCTGTCTGGCATTGCTCACCTCTAGGAGATGCCATTCACACTGTTGTCTATATTTTAGGCCTCCCGAGAATTATGCATGTACACTCAACACAAACATACAAGGTAGCACTACCAAGAAAAACATGGGTGTTTTTCACTAATACTATCTAAGTTTCCCCATTATCAAAATTTTACTTGAGCTACAAGCATATCCTTTTGGCTAATATTTCCTGTGACAGTAAATAAAAATAAACATTTAGAATATTATTAATATATTTTCTTTATTATTTATTTAGGAGAAGAATTAGGGTGTAGGCCAAAGGTTCAGGGGTAACAAGGTTCACCAGAGACAGAGTGGGGAACAGAAGAGACAGATTTGCTGAAATACACTGCTGAGGGGAGCAGCAGGCAAGACAGAAGAGGTCTATTCTACCATTTGGGTTAGCTCCCTATCTGGGGATCCAACTCAGGCCATAGCAGTGATAATGCTGAGACTTAACTCCTAGGCCACCAGGGAGGCCTCAAATACATTTTCTTAAAAACATAAGGTTGTTGGGTATAAACTGCCATTTAGTTAAGCTAAAGAAGATAGCTAGATTACATACCTAAAGTATGACATATTGTGCATATTTTCCAACCTATGAAGATTTTCCATGATGGTGTAGGGCTGTTTAGTTTCAAATTAAACACTATTTATTTAAAAAATGTAGAAATTTCAGATTGAGCTGGGCCTTAAAGCAGAGTAGAATATCATCAGTGTTGTAGGACATTTGATATATTTTTACTCTGAGGCTTTCAGAATTTAATAACTAAAGTTGAATGTTTCTCCTTGTTTAAGAAGAACTTTTTCTCAACCCACAAATTTGGAAAACATGACAGTATGTCATATAAAAGAATTAAAAAATAAGATGTGAAATTGATTTTGTGAATGTTATGCCACTGTAGTTCAGTCCTTGGTTCCAATATTCCCAATTGGAAAGGATTTAATACCAAGCAAAATGAAGAAATATTTGTTATTACCAGCTATGGCTCTTTTTGTTCTCTGAGTTTTCATTAACGGTTTAGTATGCAATATTCAATATTTTAAGGGGTTTTTTTTCAATTTTGTGGGAATTGAACTAATTCCTCATGGTTTTTAGAATTTACCCATATTTTCCCTTTTTGTGGAAATATTTACACTGGAGATTTCCACTAAGGGAATTAGAGTTAATTGCGCTTTTTTGGATAGGGACTATAGCAGCAGAGGTCATATTTTTATTAGTGATTTTCTTGCCCTACTCTAAGAAAGCATTTCCACACAGCTAAGACTTACTCTAACAGGTTCTCATGGATTATACATATGTAAAATAAGATCATGTGTTTGAAAATATTTATAACAATATCTGGTACATATTAATCATTCAAAACAAATTAGTTGCATCTAGCTTATATTACCTGATTCTGGGGAACATGTGGTTGCTGTAAATGAATATAAGCTAGCATGAGTATTAAAAAATGTGATTTATCTCAGGGTATGTGAAGTATAAGGGATTGCTTAGTAAAAGGGAAATTACATATTCAATAACTGTCTTTGACCTCAAATTCAGCTATAAACTTCTAGTGTGCTTATAATGCAAGTGAAAGATGAATTATATATTCTTGAAAATGCTTACCTCAACATGAAGCATTTTATAAGCTAGAGACATTGAAAATTGAAATGCATACAGCTATCCTCTCAAATTCCATTGAAGAGGCAACAAATAAGCTCAAAAAACATTTTTATGTTTTTTTTTTCATGGGATAGTACACAGATTAAGGACCAGGGGGATAGGGTTCAGGCACTGACTTGCAAGTTTCCAACACAGTTTAAAAAAAAAAAAAGGGAGGGGGATGGAGAGGGATATATTTGCCATGTACCAAACAGCGATGCTTTGAGGATTAATGACATAATGTCTGTAAAGAGGTTGGAGTTCCTTGGAAAAAATACACTACATAAATATAAAGTAGTATTAATATTTAGGCTTAGCACACAACGTGAGACTTACTTTCTTTGGCTCATGAGGTCATCAACAGTTTTGTAAAGTATGTGCAAACACCCACAGAGGAGCCTTGTTAGCTTCCTAATAGGTGGACTGTAAAGCTAATCTGACCCACCTGGTGAGAGCAGTCGTGGAGGCCATGTTCCCTTTTCATAGTCTCAGAGAGGATACAGATGGACAGTGCTTGACTTCTTAAAGGAATGAGACATGGCCAAGAGAACACTTCAGCATTATTTAGGGCTTCCCAGGAATGCAGTAGGAGTTTGGGAAAGTTTTGGCTTAGAATTAAACAAAAGTCTAGTCATATCATATCTTGATTTAGAAAATAAGCTATTTTGCCTTTCTTGGACAGAAAATTTGGAGTAAGAGTAGGAATAAAACAACTTCTTGGAATGGTTAGTTTATATCTTTAAAAGATTTGGGTATTTTGGATATTTGCAAACGTGGTTATTTTATCCTGGGAAAGTTGTAGACTCCAGGGGTTGTAGTTTCTTTGAGGATAATTCCCTGACTCTTCATTGGTGTTTCATCTCTATAAAACTGTTACCAAAGGTGATCATATAGAGGTTTTAGTTTTAAAGCATCAAAGAAAAATCAATCCAATAGACTTTACCCTGTGAAGCTTTGTGCTATAAATGAGTAATAATATTGGATGAAATATTACATTTCTCAGTTTTTAAAGATAAAATTAATTTTGACACAAGGGCCTCAGGCATAGAAACCACCATCTTTAAAATGTAAGGTTCACAAATTTACTCTCATTAGTGCTTAGCAGTGATTCTAAGGATGTGTCCAAAATACCAAAACATTTGAACAAAAGATAGGAAAAAAGATGAAGAACCTTTATCTAATTAGAGGAGTCTTTCAAAAATTATTTGACTTTTGTCCACTGATTGCTATGATATTTCAAACAGACAATAATATATTCCTTTTTAGTGGAAAGGAAACAAATGCCATAGCCTCCTTAACTTGTTTTTACATCAACTAGAAAGCACTTTTGAATTAAAATATTGACCTCTGTTCTTCTTACTCTTCCTGTATATTGAAAAACAGTTCATTCCTTATACAAGCATTATGTGTGGCTGAGCAAATTAGGCATCCAAATGGAGAGTAAGCAGGGTGAGGAAAGCATCTATATAAGGCCAGGCCTGGTTTGAGGAATAAGAAGTCAAATGGAATGAGGAAGACCTCACAAGTATGGGTGACCCACATGGAGAATCAGAATCTGAGCAGGGTCAAGAGGACATTGTATCTATGTGAGGAAAGGCCCACCGTAAAAGACTGGGAATCCTAAAGAGGTGAGGTGGGTAACTCTGTGTGTGGGGAAGGTGGGCAAGAATGGGAGTTTGGTTACATTGAAGAGGACTGATAAGTATAATATTAAGTATACTAGAAGCCAGGCTTCTCACTGATTAAAGAAATTTTTAAAAAATGTAAAATAAGAAAATCAGATGATTTCTATAGAATAGCATTAGATTGGAATAGTATTAGATTGGTAGTATATATGTGAACTCATGAATTTTCATACAGAGACATAAATATAGGTGTGGGTATGTGGATGTGTGTGCACGTGAGTGTTTGTACATATTCTTGAGCTCTGTGATTGAAAGAGGTCACATCATGGCTACTTAAAAGGAACCACTAAGCCCTCCCTGGTGGTGCAGTGGGTTAAAGCACAGCACTAAGAAGCTAAAGCCACTTCAGCATGAATTCGATCCCCACCCCAGAGGTGAGGTGATCCACATGGTACAGCAGACCTCTCCTGACCCACCCGCTGCTCCCCTCAGCAGTGCACTTTGTCAGTCAGCCTATTCTGTTCCCCACTCTGCATCTGGTGAATCTTCTCACCACCCCTGCACCTCTGACCTGTACCCCAGTTCTGTATGCATAAATAAAGAAATCTTAAAAAAAAAAAAGAAAGAAAAGAAAGAAGAAGGGGCTGATTCCAGAAATTGGAAAAAATATATTGCCATGATATTTCAAACAGACAATAATATATTCCTTTTTAGTGGAAAGGAATGCTTTGTTTGTGCCAGAATATAAGAAAGTACGCAAAGAGTTAGAGGGGATATGTAAGAGAACACGGGAACAAGCTTGAAGATTGTTGGTTGAAATCTGATATTAATAAGTGCATCAACATAAATTATGGTAGTAATGAGTAAAATAGGTACCCACTAGTCTATAATTGATATAAATAATGGATAAGTGGGAAATTTTATGGGTAATGGTAATTTTCAAAATACTTCTGTATGAATTTAATTACAAAGAGAGTAATGTTACAGTAGAAAAAACTGGCAGAAATCACCTTAACCAAGTGACCAGAATAAACACCAGAAATGGACAAACTGAAATTACATACATTTTTATGGCATTCTAGAAAAGATGCATACCCTGGATCTAATCATGAGGAAACAACAGACAAATAGAAGGACATTCTATAATATACCTGGTGCATTTCTATAAAAACAGTTCAGATTACAAGCTAAAGGAGGCTAAAGAAATTTAATAATTAAATGCAAACTATGATTTAACCTGAAATTTTTTGTTATAATGGACATTATTGTGACAACTGGCAAAAGCTAGATGGAGTCTGAAGATTAGATGATAGTAACATATCAAAATTAATATTTTTTCAAGATTATGTATGATAACATAGAAGAATGCTCATGTTCCTAAAAATTACATATTATTTTTATTACATACCAAGCAACTGGTTCAGAAAAAAATATTATTTGTGTTTGCAAAATTTCCATAAATTATAATATTTCAAAATAAAAATATTTTATACAAAATATTATTTCAGAAAAACAACTTGTATACTTTCTTGGTTTTTTTCCTGTTGACATATTTTTTACTGACAAATATTATAGAAACCAAGATATCTTTTCTGTTCAAACCTATCTAGTTTTATTTATTTATTTATTTTTTAAAGATTTATTTATTTATTCATACAGAACTGGGGTATAGGCCAGAGATGTGGAGGGTGAGAGGATTCACCAGAGACAGAGTGGGGAGAAGAACAGGCAGATCGACGAAGTACACTGCTGAGGGGAGCAGCGGGCAAGTCAGGAGAAGTCTGCCACGCCATGTGGTCACCTCTGGGGCAGGCGGGAATCGAACTCATTCAGAAGTGGATTTAGCTTCTCAGTGCAGTGCTTTAACCTGCTGCGCCACCTGGGAGGGCCCTATCTAGTTTTATTTTAAAATGTGCTCATGGATAAATGAGGTGTCAATAATTTTTGCTTGTTCTTAGAGAAAGAAGGCCAGAGAAACTAAAGATGAATAAGGGAAACTGGCAAGCACTTAGTTCAGCACCTTGGGTTAAAACAAATGTATGGTCTTGAAGGCCATTGAAAGGGAAGTGACATGAACACAGTTGTATCTTTAAAAGATAATTCTGGGCCCTCCCTGGTGGCGCAGCGGGTTAAAGCACTGCACTAAGAAGCTAAAGCCACTTCTGCCTGAGTTCGATCCCTGCCTGCCCTGGAGGTGACCACATGGCGCGGCAGACCTCTCCTGGCCCGCCCGCTGCTCCCCTCAGCAATGTACTTCGTTGATCTGCCTGTTCTGCTCCCCACTCTGTTCCTAGTGAATCCTCTCAACCTCCACATCTCTGGCCTGTACCCCAATTCTGTATGAATAATAAATAAATCTTTTTAAAAAAAAAGATAATTCTGAATGTTTTGTTTCAAACCATATGAGGTCAAAAGTGATAGCAGGATGACAACTGTAGGGGTAATATTTAATTAGGTTACAGCATTAACAATGAGGTAATGATAAGTGGTTTGATTTAAAATATATTTTGAAAGGAGAGCTCATTGAACTTGCTGATGGACTTGATATGAGTTATAAAGGAAATAAAGGATAGCTCCTAGAATTTTAGTTAGAGCAACTGGGTAAACGATGATGTAATTTACTGTGATGAGGAAGGCTGAGGAAGTATCTAATAATAGGAAAATAGTATGAGTTGGATATTTGACAGTGGAGTGGTGGGGATGAATGTCTGATTAAAATGAGTTAGAACAACAGAATGCTGGGAACTAGACAGAGCAAGCACAGACAATTCTCTTGCAAGATGGACATGATGTGGGTCAGTAGAAAGAACAAAGATATTCCAAGCAAGAGAAAGTAAGTTTGTTGAGAATTGAAAGGAGAAATGAACTTGGTTGGTTCTTGAACAGTGAGAAAACTGACATAACTCAAAAAAGGGGAACATGTTGGGTAATAACGGGAAACAAGACAGATAATATGCAGCCAGATCATGACCAGTCTGGAAACCAGGTAGAGGTGTTTAGACTTGATGTAGTAGGAAATAGGAATCATGAGATAATGTGATTAGGGAAGTGATAAGATGAAAGTTAAATTTAAAGAAGATTAGACGGCAGTGACATGAGGGATAGAGCAGGAGGCTGTGGGAGAGCCTGGAGGCTGTGGCAGCAATTCAAATGTGAGAAGATGAAGGCCTGGAGTCAGTCGAGTTTTGGCAGCAAGGACAGACTGTAAAGGGAATTCTGGGGGAATTCTGATACATGACTAAATAAGGGACATGACTTTAAGATTCTGAATTGAAGGGCCTTCCTAGTGGCACAGGGGGTTAAGTCTCAGAACTGTGAAGTATTGGCAACCACTGCAGCATGAGTTCAATCTCGGACAAAGGAACTGAACCACATGGCACGGCAGACCTCTCCTATCTCGCTCACTGCTCCCCTCAGCAGTGTATTTCAGTAGGTCTCCCTGGTCTGCTCCCTACTCTGTCTCTGGTGTATCCTCTCACCCTTGCCCCAACCCTCATACCTCCGGCCTACACCCCAGTTCTTGTATGCATACATAAATCTTTAAAAAGAAAAGATTCTGAGCCCAAGACATAAAGAGAATAAAGGTTATGGTAAGAAGCAGAGACTCTAGAAAGGAAAATTGTTCTGGATATGGATTGGGGAAAGCAGTAGTAAATAAAAGGATGAGCATACTGAATTATTTTTTAAAGACTTATTTATTTATGCATACAGAACTGGCATACAGGCCAGAGGTTCAGGGATGGTGAAAGGATTCACCAGAAACAGAGTGAAGAGCAGAACAGGCAGATTGACTAAGTACACTGCTGAGGGGAGTAGTGGGCTGGTCAGCATAGGTCTGCAGTGCCATATTGGTCACCTCCAGGGCAGGGATCCAACTTGCACTGAGGCAGCAGAGACCAGCTTCACAGTGCTGCACTTTTACCTGCTGCGCTACCAGGGAGCACCCAAGCATACTGAATTTTACCTAGTTGTAGGACATCAGCGTGAAAATGCCTAATAGAAGCTGAAAGAGATAGAACTGGAGTTCTGGGGTACAGTATACATGTGATGCTCGAGTCCCTGAAAATGAATGCATACTCCAAAAGAAAGTTTGGAGAGCTTGAAGAATCTATGGTCAGAGACCTTGGAGATGTTAGGGTTTGCCAGCAATTTGATTGGGAGGAGAAATAAAAGGGACAGAGAAGCAGATGACAGAGGGAGGGGAAAAGACTAAGAACAGTATAATATTTTAAATATAAGGAGGGACATTTAAAAGAAAGTATATAGTCAACATCATAAAATAGGTCAAAAAATGAAAAAGTAAAGACTAAGACATATCAATTAAAAGAATCATTGTTTATTTTTTAACATATGCCTTTTGCAGCAACATGGATGGAGCTGGAAAAGATCACGCTTAGTGAAATAAGCCAGAAAGAAAAGGAAAAATACCGGATGGTTTCACTCATAGCAAGAAGTATAACGAACCAGGTGAGAAAATAATAATATAATAATGAACAGCTATATACCAGAGACATTTTATGGGGGTGGAGTGGGGAATGGGATCAAAAACAGTGGGGGGAGGGAAGTGCTATGGTGATGGTACACAGGTGATTTGGTGATGGGAAGCCCAAGGGGATTGCAACTGAGATGGAAAAATGCACAAGATAATGTAAAAATAAACCCATTATATTATTTTTAAAATCATTGTTTATTTTTTGAAGAGAGTAGTTAGGAAAGTGAGTAAGCAAAGGAGCCAGTTAGTCAAATAGCAGGTGAGGCAAGATACAGTAAATAGAAACATCTTGTAAGAAATTTGATAAGGGAAGGAAAAGTCATGCTCACTAAAGGCATAATCAGGACTATGTGAAGGTTTGTTCTACCTAACATTTAGGCAATTTCAATCAAATTTTCTTTGTCTTCTACACTGATACTTTCAATGTCTTGTGTTTGAACAAAGTCAAGATTATGACACAAAATAAAAAACCAAGTGGAGGAACATAATTTCTCTGTGGGTTCTTTCAAATTAATAGGAAAGTATCATTATCAGCTTTCAAATGATTTTTCACTGATAATTATAATTATGATAATTAAATTCATACTATGGACATTATGGCAAGTTCTGAAAAGATACAGTGTGAGTAAGAAATTAAATACAACGCCCTCTCTGGTGGCACACAGAGTTAAAGCATACCACTACAAAGCTATCCATAGCCACTGCAGCATGAGTTCAATCCCCGGCCAGGGAGGTGACCCATATGGTGCAACATACCTCTCCTAACCCACCCACTGCTCCCCTCAGCGGTGTACTTCAGTACATACATCTTGCCTGTTCTGTTTCCCACTCTCTCTTACTACTCACACTTCAGGCCTGTACTAGAGTTCTAGTATGCATAAATAAATACATCTTTTTTAAAAAGGAAATTAAATACATCTCACTATTTTCAGATGTTATTATTGCCATGTTACTGTAGTAATATATTTTACTATATTCAGTAGGTTTCTAACTTGCTGGTATGAGACTAGACTTAAATTCTTTGTTTTATTTTGTAGTACAGTAAGTCCTCATTTAAACACATTCTTTAGCTTGTTGGGAACTGATACCTTAAGCAAAACAAGGTACTTTTAAAATAAAACCAAGTCTTCAAATAAAGTTGGTTCATTCAACATAGATGAGGCTTTTTCCCTCCATGCATACTGTAACAAAAAGACATTGGATGAACTTTCAAAATTCTGCTAAGATCTGTATTGAGTATTTTGCACATGGGAAGGTTGTAGTTACTCTTCAGGGAGGCAGCTTTCACTAAGTACCGTAAAGATTATCTAACTTGTAGAAAGTACTTTCACTCCAAATATAGACATGTCCCACATGTCCACCAGGAGCAAGTCTCAGAATGTTCAGTTTGCTTACATTAAGCTAAGTAATTCCAGGAATGTTTCTGAAGGCCTTGGTGATACCATGACCCTCATTATAAATGTTACAAAGTCCCCTGGATACAATGACAGTTTCTAATTTTGCCCTTGACAGCTCTCATCTGCTGAGAGGCAAAGAAATTTTTTATATCATCCCAGGCATTAAGTTTCTTTAAAAGCAAAACAGCCCTACTGGTTTTGTAATTTTATCTTCACCCACCAAGATGGTCCAGGATCTTCCTCAAAATGATGTTTAAACATGATCAGTGCTGGTTAAGGTCAAGGCAGCCAGGGCAGAGCACATGAGTGGATCAAGATGATGTGGTATATATACATAATGGAATACTACTCAGTGATCAAAAAAGATAAACTCATGCCATTTGCAGTAACATAGAAGGACCAGAAGGGATTATTCTAAGTGAAATGAGCCAGAAGGAGAAAGATAAATACTGAATGGTTTCACTTACATGTGGAATCTAGAGAAAGCAAAGGATCAGATAAAAGACAACCCCTGTAAGACTGAGTGACCTTGAAAGCAGACAGTGGATCTGAAACAGTTATGGAGGAGGGGGTGTTGAAATGGCGATAAAGGAGGAGAGAGAGGTGAAGAAGAGTAGAGAATGGGGGAAGAGCATGATGGAGTGCTGTGGAGGGCTGTGATCACTTCGAAGGTGGGAAAACTCTGGCAAAAGAAAAATAATAATTTTTATACAGTTTCCTGGAGAGTAGGTCTACAGATTTCCTCATATAATTTTATAAAGCATTCTTACATAGGCAAATTTATAGAGAAAGCATATAGATTAATAGGTTCTAAGCTGGGTGTGAAATTTGACTACAAAAAGGCAATGGTAGGGCTTTAGGGGGTGACAGAATTAGGTCACACATGCCTGATTGTGGATGCCTGGAGTTTGTGTGAGCATGTGTAAGTGTGTACACCTGAGCCCAGAGGCTGAGCTGTAAGGACCGTGTCACTCAGAGATAAAGACGGCTATGGCAGAATGGCTACAAGAGGACAAGTGACTACAGAGAGATGGTACCACAAGATTACACCAGAGAAAACCCGGAGGAAAGGGTGTACAAAGATTTTCAGGGGGCTCAAGTTGCTGTCTCCCTGCTGGCTTGTTGTCTTGCATACTACTAAAAAATCTTGAGATGATGCCAAGGGCTCCACGTTTCTTTTATTAGCTCGTGAACCAATGGTGAAACTACCTGGCCTGACTGTAAAACCATCCCAGATAACAATCACATCCAACAGAGAATATCAATATAGAAATATAAATTATAAAAAGTACCAAATGGAAATACAAGAGTTAGGAAGTCTAATAACTGAAGTGAAAGAATCACTAGCAATTTTCTGTCATAAGTCAGAACTGGAAAAAGAAAGATTTAGCAAGATTAATGTATTTTTACAGAGATTATGCAGTCAGAAAAAAAAATGAGAGAAAGAGTGAAGAAAATTGACAAGTATCTCAAAAAAATGTGAGACATCATTAAATGCACCAATAAATACAAAATGGGAGAACCAGAAGGAAAGGAGTGAGAAATATTTAAAAAAATAATAACAAACTGTTTCAGATTTATTGAAAAACACCAACCTATGCATCAAGGAACTTCAGTAAAATAAATGCAAAGAGATCCATAAACAGATGCGTCATACTAAAAATGTTGCAAACTAAAGGCAAGGTAAAAACCTTAAAAGCAATAAAAGAAACTCATCACTTACAAAGGAATCCCAGTAAGGCTAAAAGCTGATTCCTTAGCAGAAACAATGCAGGCAGTTAGGCAAAAGGATAACATAACCAAAGTTCTCAAAGAAAAAAACTGTCAACCAAAAATCCTAAATCAGGAAAAGCTATCTTTTGAAACAAAGACAAAAATAAAAAATTACCAGATAAATAAAAGCAGAGAAATTGTTAATAGCAGGTCCACATTACAAGAAACACTTGTAGAACTGAGGAAAAGGCTTCAGGTTGAATGCAAGTAACCCCAGATAATAATACAAATTGACATGAAAAAACAAACAAAACCAGTATTGGTAATTATGTAATTATAAGAGACAATATAAATGCAATTTTTTATCTGTTTTTCTTAACTGATTTTATAAAAAAACAGCTGTATAAAATAATGTGTCTATAATATATTGTTCAAGCTATAACAAAGGATAATATAAGACATTTGCCAATAAGAGCATAAAGAAAGTGACTGGAGCAAGTGTATTGGGTTAAAGAAATGACTACAGGTGGTAAAGCAATAATTATAACAATGGATTGTAGGGTTTGTAATATTAATAGATGATCTGAAGTGTGAAATCTCAATTTTGAGTCCTTATATAAATGCTAGAAGAGTTTCCATATAAAGTCTGGATTTGTTACAAACCATTGTTTCATCTGTTTACCAATAGAAATAAAAATCCGAAGCACCAAAAATAGATGACTGGATCAAGAAGATGTGGTACATATACACTATTGAATATTACTCAGCAATCAAAAAAGACAAAATTATGCCATTTGTGGCAACATGGATGGAGCTGGATCAGATCATGCTTAGTGAAATAAGCCAGAAAGAAAAAAAAAAAAATACCGATGGTTTCACTCAGCAGGAGTGTAAGTGAGATCAGGAAAAAAAAAAAACAATTGTAATAAACTAAAATGAAAACCAACAGACAACTATAAATCAGAGACATCCTACAGGGGTGGAGAGGAGAATAGGATCAAAACTGGGGCATATATATA
>NW_004567130.1:9307948-9317924 GCF_000260355.1 Condylura cristata | reverse complement strand
ACTGCTGAGGGGAGCAGCGGGCGGGTCAGGAGAGGTCTGCCATGCCATGTGGTCACCTCCAGGACAGGCAGGAATTGAACTCATGCGGAAGTGGCTTAATATTCTCAGGGCTGTGCTTTAACCTGCTGCGCCACCAGGGAGGGCCACAATACACTCTTTTTTAGAGATCATCAGTGTGACTCTCCCCACACACAAGAAGAAAATAACTCTGATATATTTTACGGTGATTCATACAAATAAAAAAAGAAATGACTTATAAGACTGATGGGAAAGTCAAAAACCAACTCTCATTCCTTTTTGCATGATTACAATTAATGCAAACAAAAAAATAATTGAGAAATGTTCTTACTGGACAAAGGAAACTCGGTGAATAGGAGTAAAGCTCCATGATGAAGACATAATGATGTGTATTTTTTAAAGACTGAATATTTTCTGGAGATAATGTACCTACTCAAAAGTTTTCAGTAATCAACCCCACTTCCAAGAAACTAACATGTTTTCATCAATACCACATTGTATCAAACAAGTCATGTAAGTTTCATGAGATGTGATGCTATGAAAATCATCAGAGTACACTTCAAAAATACAAAATTTCATTTCAGAGTTTAGGAAGAGAAAGTAAATTCTAAATGAAAAGGCTCTTGTTTTAATCCACTGACTGGAATACAAAGCAATTCTAAGGAATTCGAAAATATCTTTCTAGTCCACACTTAAATGGTACCATTATTTACTTTGGCATCAATGTATTTTCATTCTAGTTTCTCAAAAATAAATCATTTCTATTTTAATGAAATGTGTTAGCATAGAAGGGTAAGAAACAGACATCATAGAAAAAGAAAATGCATCCAGATAAGGTATATGAATTATAAAATATATATTCTTTTGTGGACCTCAATAAAAGAAGAAAAATTATCTCAAAATATTATTTTAAAACTTGAAATGAGACAAAAATCCATATAAATACAAACCATTTTTTAATTTGACTTGGAAAAATGGATTATAGTGTTTGTGTTTGGACATATGCTGATAAAAAGCAAATAAATCATTCATTGTAACTAGATCAAATTATAAACTGGAAATAGTTCTTTAGAAATAGTTGTGGCTCTAAAAAGGAAACAATATTCCCTGCCTTTAGTTCATCCTCAGAAAACAGCATTTGTGTGAACTGTTTATGGTTCAGTTAAATTAATGTGTAGCAGATGAGGAAAATATGCCACTCTGGGTCAAGATTCCTAGATAGAGAAGAAAAGCTTAGTGAAATCTGTATAGAGTATATAGCAACTCTTTCAAACATACAGAAATAAAGATTCATAAGGAATGCAAAAAATTATAGCATATAGACTCCCATTTATAATTTTTACAAAAATATTAATTCCCAAAGAGCCATAATGGCATAATAAATTAGCATCATTTATTTATGGTCCTAAAGTAGAATAGACCTCAGCAACACTATAACTGTATCTATCAGGAATAACTAGTCTTTTAAGAAACCTGGATTAACTATATCTTTGAAGGAAGTACTTTTCACTTAGCATTTAAACTTAGCATGAAAATTAAATAAGATTCCACATCCAACTCCAGAATGTATGTTATGTAAATATAAATAGAAGAGAATAGGAGTCCAGCAAGATGGTGGCAGAGGGAAGCTAATGGGCTCACTTCATATACTCACAACTAGACTGCAGCGGAACAGAGTAAAAATTCCACTGAGGAAAGAACAGACTACTACAGTCAGTACACACTAGGAGCAACAGTCCATGGAATAGGATAGGGAAAACTTCCAAGTGAACTCTGTTTTAGTGATACTGTAACAGTACAATCCACAAAAGTGACGAGCAGTTGCTGTGCAGAACCGCCTACTGTTGTTAATTCAGGCATACCAACATTGAGGACACCTAAGACTCAACAGTGCACTGCATAAGAGGATGCATGAGTTGGCACCCAGGACAGAGGGTGCACTGTTGGAGAGCTGCGGGGGGGGAAGGTAGAGTGAGGATTTCTGGCTGGCGCCTTGGGTTCTCAATATAGAACAGCTGGAGCCTGTTTGGCAGGGAGAAACAGCTTAGATGATGAGCCTGCTCATAGATGAAGCTACACTTGAAGCTGAGGCTGTGATATTCAAAATACCTTCTGTCCTCATTCCAGGGGTAAAACCAAAACAACAAAGGAACACTTGAATGAACCAGAGTTCAAGGACCTCTCAGTAACAGCAGAAGACACCCCAAGATACAGTTCTGTGCTGAAAAGAAAAGAGGATACTTCTAGCACATAAGAACTACAATCTGTGCCCAGCACCTTGTCTAAGTGCTCAAAAGTAGCCTAGAGTGGAAGAAGATACAAACAGAGTTCACTATAAAAGACATTATGACTGAGGAGCTGGCCTACAGATCTTCACCTCACAACTCTGGTACCCACAGAATAATAGTTCTAATTCCTGATGTTCTCTGGTGGTGACCCTTTGGTCCTAGTGCCCCCCTTCTCTTTTATACCTACCACTCATACCAGTTCTCTGATTATGTCAGCAGGTGCAAAGACAATAGTCCATCTCTATTACAATCCATAAAAATTAAAAAAGAATACAGAAGAACACACCACAAATGCTAGCAAGAAAAAAATATATATATAATCCTGAGAGACTTCTCAAACCAGTACTACAGAACATGACTAAAGAGGGGTTCGAGGTATCAGTTCTAACACTTATGTATCTAAAAACAACAGCAAAAATAAACCAGAGGATATAGAACCTTATCAGAATAAAGATAATTATGAGCAGATTCAAATAGAAATAATGTAACTAAGAAGCACAATGCTGGATCTAAAAAATAAAATTGAGGGTCTCAACAGCAGACAACCAGAAGCAATGGGGAGAATTAATGAGCTCAAAAGTACAATGTTGGAGAACACACAAATACAATAACTGAGAGATAGAGAAAATTTTTAAATGAAAATAATATGAAAGCCCTTTGGGATTAAAGATGGAGAAATAACATCCTTACCAGGGGAAATCAGAAGACACACACACAAAAAAAAGTCATAGAAATTTTATTTAAAGGAATGATTGCTGAATCATCTCAATCTGTGAAATGAATCTGATGCTGTGATCCAAATACAAACTTGGAAATTGAAACAGTAATAAACATGATTCCAAAAAACAAAACCCCCAAATCAGAAGGCTTTACAAGTGAATTTTAAAAAATCTTTAAAAAAGAAACAATTCCCATCTTATTCAAATTGTCTTTTAAAACACAAGAGGGAATGTTTCCAAATGTATTTGGTCATGCCAATATTACTCTAATAACAAAACCAGACAAAGACAGCTTAAGAAAATTATAGACCAATATCTCTTCAACAAAATACTAGCAAATCAAATTCAACAGTACTATCACAAAGATTTTACACCATGATCAAGTGGAATTTATCCTAGAGCTTCAAGTATGGTTTAATATATGTAAATTAATCAAAATAATACATCATGTTAACAAACATAAAGATAAAAGTTATATAGTATCAGTAGAATCAGAGAAAACATTTACTAAGATTCAGCACTCATTTATGATAAAAACTAAGCAAGAAGAAGAACCCTATTTCAATATAATAAAGGCTATATATTACAAGTTAATAGTCAATGGTAAAAAGCTGAATAGTTTTTCATTAACAGTCACTTAATGGTGCAAACGGGAAACTTTTCCCTTAAGATCTGGAACAGAGAAAAATGCCCATTGGTATCATTTCTGTTTAATTTAGTATTAGAGGTTTTGGACTGAGTTACCCAACACAGAAAATAAAGAGGAATCAAAGTTGGGAAAGAAATTAAATTATTATTATTTGTGGACAATATGATATATATTTATGTTTAGATGATCTATATGAGATTTATACATGAGATTTTACATATATCCCTAAAGACACTACCAAAAATTTATTAGAAACAAAAGGAAAGCTGCTGTTTACAAAGTCAACACATAAAAATCTGTAGTCTTTTTATATACATACAATGAGTAAGAAGCAAAATAAGACAATAACTTCATGGCCCTCCCTGGTGGTACACAGGGTTAAAGTGCAGCACTATGAAGCTGTCTACAGCCACTGCAGCATGTGTTAGATTCCCAACCAGGCAGGTGACCCACATAGCACAGCAGACCTTTCCTGACCCGCCCACTGCTCCCCTCAGCAGTGTACTTCAGTCAATCTGCCTGTTCTGCTCCCCACTCTGTCTCTGGTGAATACTTTCACCCCACTGCACTTCTAGCCTGTCTCCCAGTTCTTGTATGCATAAATAAATCTTTTTTTAAAGAAAAGAAAATAATTTCATTTATATTTCTTCAAAAAAGAATCAAATACCTCAAAATTTACCTAACAGAAGAGGTCAGAGACAAATGAGAACTACAAGATGCTATTAAAGGACTTTAATGATATAAGGATATGATATCCCATGCTCATGGAGATTATCAATATAATAAAAATAACTATCCTGTCCAAAATCACATATAATCAGCAAAATACAAGCATTATTTTTCAAATAACCTGAATAAAAAATACTAAAAATTATATGGAACTAATGGTACAAATGAAAGTTATCAAATTGTAAAAGTAATCCTGAGGAAAAAATGAAAGTATATTACATGACTTCAAACTTTACTTATAAAGCAACAATACTAAAAACAATATGGTATTAGCCCAAAAATATAAATGGATCAATGCAATAAAGTCAAAATCACAGAAATCTACATATGTGCCAACTTCCTTATGTACCACATCAAAACTATGACAAAGCAGCTATGATCATAAAAATGAGGAAATGACAGTCTAATAAATCATGGTAGGAAAACTGAAAAGTCACACATAAAAGTATGAAAATGGATTGCCTGCTAAGTCCATACACACAAATAAACTCCAAATGGATTAGAGATTTAGACATAAGAACTTCCACATCAATATATATATATATATATATACATCATGTTTATATATATATATAAACATGATGTCAACAATCAATAAACATCTTTTCGGTGACCTGACCCCTACAGCAAGGGAATGAAAAATAAAAATAAACAACTGGGATTGTTACCAGGTCCCATGGGGCTGCATCAATGGTTAGAGATGGCAGAGCAGTGCTGTTCTTTCAAACTGCTGCTCCACCATGGGTCAGTTGTGGTAGTTGCTCCTTAGAGCTGTCTTTTAGTCAGTTGTGGCAATTGCTCCTCAAAGACCTTTCATGTAGCAGTGTTCTTCTTGGATCGTGGCCTGTACCAGTGGTTGCGAGTTATGAGCTGGTTAGTGCCAAATGATCCAGTGAGACTTTTGTTACCAGGACCCAGCCTCTCACTGGTTGTGGTGGTTGTTCCTGAGCCCTTTTATGTAAGATGCACTTCCTGGGTTGCAGAAGGAACCAATCAGGCACTATGGGTTGATTGGTAAATGATCCAATCAGGCACAGGACTGAAGGGTAGTTCAATTACACTTGTGGGTGGGGCACCCTGAAAAGAGTATCTAAGCCAGGATTGGAGAAAGTTGAGGGAGAGAGAACATAACCAGCCTGAGAGGTGACAATGACACCAGCCCCTAGACTGACAGGAGAGATGACAACACAAGCCAGAGGAAGATGACACCAGCCCCTGAAGATGGCTCCAGCCTCCAAAGGAAGAAGAAAAGAAGCAACCAGCAGCTGCCCTCTGAGGAGGGAAGAGAAGGTAAAGGAGTCTGTCACAGACTGGGCCTAGTTCTATCTCTGACATTGCCTGAAAGGAGCACCAGGAGCCCCTGGCCTGGTGTCTCAAAGAAAAGTTTGTTGTTGGTATAACCCACCAACTCACAAAGGCTGTTAACACTGGATGTCTCTGACACTGCCTCTTTGGGACCAGTAGTGGCCATCACTACTGGCAAGTGCTGTCCAGAATTCCTGGTGACTGATGGCAACCATCACTGATGCCCCATGGGTGAATAGCTGGTCACTTGTGGATACAATAAGCTCTTTACTTCCCATGTTTGTAAAATAAACCCATAGGTGTTATCCTTGTAGCCTGAGGTCTCTTGCAATTGAGTATGCAGGTAAGAACCTACAGAGACCTGTCCTTTGATCAGGCACTATACTTTGCTAGACTATAGCCCGATAGGCCCGTATTGTGTGGGTGTTGTGTTGCAATAGCCCTTGGTTTTGGTTTTTGGCCTTTTGGAGCTCTCTGATCTCAGAGCCCGGGCAGATGAGTGGCCATTCCCCATCCAGTCGCTGCCTTTTCAGTCTTTGTTGCCCTCTGCCTGTTTCGGTATTATCTCTAGTTAAAAAGCTTCTCTAACACAAGACAATTAAAAAGACATCTATTTAAAAAAAAAAAAAAGACATCTATATATTTGGGCTCTCCCTGGTGGTGCAACAGGTTAAAACACCGCATTATGAAGCTCTCTGAAGTCACTACAGCCCAAGCTCGATCCCCGGCCAAGGAGCTGACACATGGTATCGCAGACCTCTCCTGACTTGCCCGCTGCTCCCCTCAGCAGTGTATTTCAGTAGATTTACTTGTTCTGCTCCCCACTTTGTCTCTGGTAAATCCTCTCACCCACCACACCTCTAGCCTGTACCCCAGTTCTGTAAGCAAAAATAAATAAATCTTTTTTTTAAAAAAAAAAGACACTTAATATAAGTATAAATGAGAGAAAATATTCCCACAACAAATAAATAATAATGAATTAATATCCATGATATATACAAGAACTCAACAATTAAAAAACAACTCAATTAACAAATCGCCAACAGATATGAACAGAGAATTCACCAAAGAGGACATCCAGAAGGTCAACAGACATTGAGTAAGTATTCATCTTCATTTTCAATAGAAGGGATGCAGGTTAAAACCACAATGAGCTACCATCTCACACTGTGAGAACAGGATATACAAGACCTCTAATAAGAAGTATTGTAAGAGGATGCAGAGTGAAAGGAACCCTATACACTGTTGGTAGAAACATAAACTGGTACAACGATTATGAAAAGCAATCTGGATTTACTTTAAAAAACTAAGAATGGGGCCCTCCCTGGTGATACAGTGGGTTAAAGTACAGCACTAAGAAGCTAAAGCCACTTCAGTATGAGTTCTATCCCCTCCCAGGAAGGTGTCCACATGGCACAGCAGACCTCTCTTGTGCCCCTCAGCAGTGTCTTCGTTGATCTGCCTGTTCTGCTCCCCACTCTGTCTCTGGTGAAACCTCTCACCACCCCTGCACCGCTAGCCTGTACCCCAGTTCTGTATGCATAAATAAATCTTAAAAAAAAAAAAACCCAAGAATGGAAATACCATACAAACTAACAATGCTATTTTTGGGCATATATCCAAAGAATATGAAACATCAACAATAAGAAAAAACCCCTTATGTTCCAAAGTGTTCAGAGCAGCATGATTTACAATAGGTAGAACATTGTAAACAGTCTAAATGTTCATCAATGGATGACTGGGTCAGAAAAATATGGTATATCCATTCTATGGGGTATTTTTTTTAAAGATTTTTTAAAATTTATTCATACAGACCCAGGGTACGGGCCAGAGATGTGGAGGGTGAGAGGATTCATCAGAGACAGAGTGGGGAGCAGAACAGGCCAACTGATGAAGCACACTGCTGAGGGGAGCAGCAGGTGGGTCAAGGTGTGCCACACCATGTGGATCACCTCGGGGGCAGGCGGAGTCGAATTCATGCAGAAGTGGCTTAAGCTTCTTAGTGCTGTGCTTTAACTCACTGCGCCACCAGGGAGGGCCCTATTCTATGGAGTATTAAGCAGCCATAAGAAAGGATGAAATGCAGCCTTTTTCCAATAAATGAAGGAGGAATGAGATAATTATATGTAGTAAAGCAAGTCAGATAAAAATAAATCCCAAATATTTATAAAGCAGTTAATTTGGTAACATAAAACACTTTAAAAAAACCCATGGACATCAAAAACACCACATGGGCTCTGAAATTAAGAAAGTAAGGAACAAAGGGATAAAAAGTATTTAAAAAGTAGATTAAAACAAAACATGTTTTATATTTAAAAATGCCCTTTTCTATAGTTATTTCCTTTTTTAGAGAATATAGTATGTCTTTTTAAACTTGGACATAGACAAAAAATTTTAGGCAGCACCATAAACTAATGAATATAGTGGAAGATATTGATAAATTGAACTATATTACAATTAAAACAATAAATATTGTTTCTAAAAATTCCCCAGTAAGAGAGTAAAACAGCAACTCATAAAGCCAAAGAAGATATCCACAGCATATGTATGTGGCAAGGAACTTTATATATATATATATATATATATATATATATATATATAACTATAAAGTTATACTTCTATATATTAGTAAGAATGAAAGACAGTCCAATAGAACCCAACCCAAAAAAAAATGACAAATGAATAGAAAAATCCACAAAAGTTGGTAGTTAATCATGTCACTAAACACAAGATGCTCATCTTCATTTCTCATCACAGAAATGAAGATTTAAACTGCAAAGATACACACACACACAAGAATGGCTAAAATTAAAAAGATGGAACATGTCAAATGTTGGTGAGGATATGTAGCAACTACAGCTCTCATACACTGCTGATAGAGGTGTAAATTGGCACAACCACTTTGGAAACTGTTTTCTTGCATCTGTTCAAACTAAATACACATGTATGCTTGACCTACCAATACTATTTCCAGCAACTCTATTTCCCACCAGAAAAGCATATATATTTTAGAATAGTACAATTATAGCAGTGAAAAAATAGGAAATTATTCAAATGTGCATCAAAAGCAAAGTAGATAAATTGTGAGACTGGTTCCCCACAACATGCAAGAATATGGATAACGCAAACAAAACTGAAAAAAATAGCTCACACTATAATTCCATATCAATAAAATATATATAATGAGAAATTAATCTATGCCAACAGAAGTCAGAATAGAGAAATCCTTGTTGACTAGAACAGTGACTGGAAAGTGCCACTGTTTTTCTGGGGCCTGGCAGCATTTGTTTCTTGACTATAGGTGCCTATTTCACACTTATATTCTGTAGGGCAGGGGTGAAGATAAGGCAAACAAGATATGTCAGTAGCATACCTTGCCTATTTTAAAATATAACTTACTTATATATAATTTGCATAATTGTTCATATTTGTACAATGTTTGCTTTCAGGTGCAGTACCCATAGAATTCCTTCTACCAATTCACCCATGCAAATGGCATGAGTTTATCTTTTGATTGCTGAATAGTATTCCACTTTGTATGTGTGTATAAATATATATATAGATATGTATATATGTAAATATATATGTGTGTGTGTGTGTGTGTGTGTATATATATATATATACACCACATCTTCTTGATTCAGTCATCTATTTTTGGGTATTTGAGTTGTTTCCATATATTAGCTATTGTATGGATGAATAGTGTTGCAATAAACATAGGGGTACATGTATCCATTGGATGGTTGTTACCTCTATAGGTTGTGTTGAAAAAGAGCTAAAAAAGTTCTGAATAGTAACTCTTTTTCTTATTTCTCTTGCAATATTTTGGGAGTATGTTGCTTTTCTTTTCATTTTCTTTTTAACATGATTTATTTATTTACACATAAAGAACTGGGGTACAGGCCAGAGGTGCAGGGGTGGGGGAGAGGATTCACCAGAGACAGAGTGGGGAGTAGAACAGGCAGATCAACAGAGTACACTGCTGAGGGGAACAGTGGAAAAGACAGGAGAGGTCTGCCATACCATGTGGATCACCTCCTGGGCTGGGGATCAAACTTACACTGAAGCAGCTGTGGCTCTCTTGATGTGGCTAGCTTGTAGTACTTCACTTTAATCTCTTGCACCACCAGGGAGGGCCCCTTTTCTTTTCATTTTCTTTAAAATGTTTCCTGCTAGATGATATGTTAATTTATATGGAAAACCCTAAAAGCTCCACAGAGGAACTAATCAAAACCATCCACCAGTTTAGCAAGGTAGCAGGTTATAAA
>NW_004567130.1:9300805-9306288 GCF_000260355.1 Condylura cristata | reverse complement strand
AATGGGGTGGGGGGAGGGAAATGCACGGGATTATGGTGATGGCACATGGGTGACTTGGTGATGGGAAACCCGCGGGGATTACAATTGAGATGGAAAAAATATATACAAAATGATGTAAAAATAAACTTTTGTAATAAAAAAAAATGTTTCCTGCTAAAGGGAAGTTCACAATTGTGATCTCATTAGATATTTTCCTCTAACATGTGATTTTGCATATTCTTAAGAAATTTCCTTCTCAAAACAAAGAGATACCCTACTTACTGATTGGGAGAAAATTTTTGCACTACATACAACAGTAAGGGACTAATGTCAAATATCTACAAAGAACTCACATGACTGAACAAGAACAAAGTAAACAATCCAGTCAAAAAATAGGCAGAAGAACTTAAAAGATACTTCTCCAAAGAGGAAATGCAAATGGCCAATAGGTATATCAAAAATAAATGTTCAACATCCCTTATAATCAGGGAAATGCAAATCAAAACCACAATGAAATACCACCTTATGCCAAACAGAATGGCACATATTTAAAAAAAACTAGCAACAAAAATTGTTGGTGAGGATGTGGAGAAAAATAAACTCCCTATATTGCTGGTGGGAATGCAAACTGGTCCAACCACTATGGAAAGCTGTGTGGAGGTTCCTCAGACTACTAAAGATATTATGACCTAAGATATTACCCAGCAGTTCCACTCCTAGGATATACCCAAAGAACCAGCAAGTTCAATCAGCAACAGTCAGACCAGTTTGTCAAAATTAAGATTAACTGGCAGAAACCTTAAGTCACAGATAACAAGGTATGCAGAAGATTCAAGGGCCAGATCTTGATGCCCAGCATTGGTTATGGAAGCAACAAGAAAATAAAGCACATGCTTCCCAGTGGTTTCTGTAAGTTTGGGGTGCACAATGTCAAAGAGTTGGAAGGGCTGCTCATATGCAGAAAATCTTACTGTGATGAGATTACTTACAATGTCTTCTATAAGAATCAAAAAACTGCTATGAAAAGACTCATCAGTCAGTGCCAGGCAGCACAGTAAAGAAAACAAACAGACAGTCGGTGTATATGTTGTATTGTGTAAATAAAACTGCCTTCTATGTAAGACTTGAAACCATAAAATACATAGAAGAAAACACAGGTACAACACTCCATGACATACATCTCAGAAACACCTTTGAATACTCATCCCCAGAAGCAAAGAAAACGAAGGAAAAAAATAAACAATTGGGACTAAATCAAACTAAAAATTTCTGTAGAGCAAAGAGACAATAACCAAAACGAGATTGGGAGGAAAATATTTGCACTCCATAGAACTGATAAAGGACTGATGTCAAAGATCTACACAGCTTTTGATGTCAAAGCCTACACAATTCAGCAAAAACAAAGCAAACAACTCAGTCAAAAAATGGGCAAAAGAACTAAAAGACACCTATCCAAAGAGGAAATGCAAATGGCCAAAAGGTATATGAAAAAATTTTCAACATCCCTTATAATCAGGGAAATACAACTAAAAACTGCAACATGATACCACCTTAGACGAGTGAAAATAAGCCATATTTTAAAAAGTGGCAACAGCAATGCTGGCAATGTTGAGAAAAAGGAACCCTCTTAACACTATTGGTGGGAATGCAAATTGTGGAGTACCCTGAAATTATTTAAGTGGATCTATGATATTACCCAACAATTCCACTCCTAGGAATCTATCCAGAGAACAAAAAACATTAACTTGAAAGGAAACCTGCTCTCCTATGTTTATTGTAGCACTATTTATCCATATAATAGCTAAGATATGGATATAACCTAAATGCTCCAAAACAGATGAGTGGATCAAGAAAATATGGTATACATACACAGTGGAATATTATTCAATGATCAAAAAGATAAGCTCATGCCATTCACAGTGACATCGATGGAGCAGAAGAGATTATGTCCTGTGAAATAAATCAGAAGAAAAAGAAAAATATATAGTTTCACTTTAGAAGGAACATAGGGAAACCAAACAAGGATTAAAAAAAAAAAAAAGCCAAAACTTGCCCACAAACTATAGATCTAAGGCATACAGCAAGGGCGGGGAAAGCATAGAGATCAAAACAGAAGAGGGACGACCACAATGGACTGTAGAGATGGTTCACAAGTGGGTGGGAGAGTTCATGTGGTGGGTAGAAGCTTTATGGGGACTACATCTGAGAGGAGAAATCAATATAGTACAAAAATGAACAACCATGTAAGAAAATTAAAAAGTTCAGTAAAAATAAATAAATAAAGCACTGAAGGGAGCACACACAAATCTGGGAGGATTTGACAATGCATTTCTACTTCCCCTCCTCCCACAGCCTCGTCTTTCCAGACCAAGTGTTTAGGTAAGCAGTTAAAAACAAACAAACAACAAACACACACCTGATTTCTTGCATTTACCCCCTTGAGGAGGAAAATTTTTTTAAATCAATGAGGAAAGATAAATAACCCAATAGAAAAATGCATGAAAGACTCAAACAGTTATTTTATATTTAAGAATACCAGAATGATTGACGTATCTGTTCTGGGGCACTAAGGTTGCTGCCATAGTTTAACTATAGTAAATAATCTGTGATAAACATGGAAGTGTGTGTTTCCTTATGAATTAGTGTTTTTAAAGTTTTTGGATAGATGCTAGGAGTTCAATTATTGGTCCAATGACATATCCATGTTTAATTTTTGAAATACCTCCAGATTGCTTTCCATAGGGCTGAACCAGTTTGTATTCCTACCAGCAGAGTTGAAGGGTTCTCTTTTCTCCACATCCTTACCAGCACTTGCTTCTGATCTTTTTGCTATGGCCATTCTTACCGCTGTGAGTGGTATCTCATTGAGTGGATCAAGAAGATGCAGTATATATACAGAGTAGAATACTAATTATGAGAAAATTATGCCATTTATGGAAATATTGATGGATGAAAGGATAATGATAAGTGAAATAAGTCAGAAGAAAGATAAATACTGATGAAATCATTAGTAATATAAAATAACTAAATTAATAATCAAATAAAGACAAGCTGGATAACTAATACCTGATATCTGACTATATATACCTGACTAGAACTGAAATACCAAAGTGGGATGGGTGAAGGAAGGGACAGAACAGAGGGAAGGAAGCACAATGGTCTATGGTGTTGGAATATGGGTGAGTTGGTGGTGGGTGCACTATGGTGGTATCTCATAGGAGCACCCTAATATTATCTTAGTGAAAAATAAATTTAAAGAGAGACGGCAAGATGGTGGCAGAGTAAAGACACTGAGACAACTACGTCCAAGCTTGCATGGGAATATATAAAAATGGACTATAGACTTACATGCTATGTGTTTCAACCCAAATGAGAACTCCCTGAACTCACTAGAAGGAAGATAACTGAGGGAGAATCAGCGATGGGGGAGTTCCGATAAGGGAACTCCTACTTGGAACTCCACAGACAGGATAAGTGGAACAATGCAACTCCGATTGATCGGAGGAACACCCAGGCTCTGGCACCACAAACCGAGGCTTCCTGCTCATTCAGCTTGGCCCAGCTTCAACACTTCTAATGCACCCCACCCTCTGGGGCTGCGTCCAAGCATAAAGGGAACCTGGGGCATCAGAAGGCTACAGAGATCAACAGGCACCCTCCAGAGACAAGGACTCAACGAGCTACCAGAAGAAGCTGAACACCACAAGAGACCCCTGAGCATCACTGGCAGAGACAACAGACATAATTTCATACAGTAGGGGCTAGAAAAACAGGAGATATTGAGACAAAACAAGGCTCAGAATACTTTACAACTGAAGTGTCTGGAGTCCCTCTGCCATCCCAGAAAGAACATCTAGAAAGAATGCCAGTGAATAATAGCAACACCGTGTCTCAACGAATAGAAAGTAGAAAATGCATAACAGGGAAAAGAAGACAAACAAATATTCAAGCAAGTCCACAGGAAGGAAATTCATCACAAAAAGATCAGTCAGCAGAAACCACCAAAGAAATAGAACAACTGCTCAACCTACCAGATAAAGAATTCAGAATCATCATGATAAACAAACAAAAAGAAGATGAGAAAGAAAAAAAATGAAATGAGGCAAACTATCAAGGAGTTGAAGAATGCAAACAAGGAAATGAATGAAAGAAATGAAAGACATGAAAGAAATGAAAAAGTATGAAACAAGCAATCCAAGAACTGAAGAAAGAAAATGAGACATTAAAAAAGGAAATAGAAGAAATGCAGGCGATGAAAAGGCCACTAGAGAGGATAAAGAATGCTGGGAATAGTAATGAAAACAGAATAGATGAAATGGAAGAACGAATCAGCACCCTCGAAGACACAGAAACAAAGAAAATTAAAAAAGAAAAAGAGAGTAAAAAAGAAAAGGAATGAAGAAACACTTCAAGAACTATCTGACACCATTAGGAAAGGAAACATCAGAGTTATAGGTATCCCAGAAGGTGAAGAGAAAGGCCAAGGAATAGAGAAAATATTCACAGAGATAATAGAAGAAGGGCATGAAAGTAGACATCCAAGAAGCAAGAAGAACACCAAACAACCATGACGAGAGGAGAAAACAGAAAGACACATTCTAATAAAAATTCCAAGAATACAAGACAAGGAAAAGATAATGAGAATGATAAGGGAAGAAATAAATAACCTACAAAGGGAAACCAATCCAGATGACATCAGACTTCTCCGAAGAAACACTACAGGCAAGAAGATAGTGGAGGGACATACTCAACAAACTCCAAAGTATTAAATACCAACCAAGAATACTCTATCCTGCGAAGCTCTCCTTCCTCTATGAAGAAAGAATAAGGACATTTTCAGGTAAACAGAAACTCCACAATTTTGTCATGACTAAACCCCACTCCAAAAAATACTACGAGAAGCCCTCAAACCAAATCCAACAGAAGAATAAACAAGAACAGTTCAAAACAAGGAATAAAAATATAAAAGGACTAAAATGGCAAATGTAGTTGCCAGTGTATCAATATTATCTCTAAATGCAAATGGCTTAAACTCATCAATAAAAAGATATAGAGTTGCAGAAAGGATTAAGAAAGAGAACCCAACATTCTGCTGTATGCAGGAAACACATCTAACTGCAAAAGATGAAAACAGATTGAAAATAAAAGGATGGAAAACAATTCTACAAGCAAATGGACGACCAAAAAAGAAGGCAGGAACAGCTATACTTATATCAGATAAAATAGACTTCAAACTAAAAATGGTTAAAAGAGACACAGAAGGCCACTACATTATGATTAAGGGAACAATATAACAAGAAGATATAATCAACATATATGCAACAATCATCAACATATATGCACCAAATGAAGGAGCACCAAAATATATCAGGAAACTACTGTCATCTATAAAAATATATATCAGAGAAAATACATACATAGTAGGAGACTTCAACACGCCACTCTCCTCAATGGACAGATCAACAAGACAAAAAATAAGCAAAAACACTAAAGCTCTGAACAAG
>NW_004567130.1:9280788-9297600 GCF_000260355.1 Condylura cristata | reverse complement strand
AAACATATGTCTTTTGCAGCAACAATGATGGAGCTGGAAAAGATCATGCTTAGTGAAATAAGCCAGAAGGAAAAGGAAAAATACCGGATGGTTTCTCTCATAGCAGGAATATAATGGAACAGGCAAGAAAATAATGATAATGATGAACAGCTATATACCAGAGACATTTTGTGGGGTGGAGTGGGGAATGGGATAAAAAACAGTGGTGGGGGGGGAGGGAAGTGCACTAGGCTTTGGTGATGGCACACAGTTGATTTGGTGATGGGAAACCCAAGGGGATTATAACTGAGATGGAAAAATGCACAAAAATATGTAAAAATAAACTATTATAAAATTTTTAAAAATTAAGAATAAGAAAAAAATAACAAATTTAAATGTGTGCTAAATGCTAATACACATTATCTCAAATTCACTAATAATTAGGGATATGTGAATCAATCATGAGGGATTACCATTTCACATTCAGTAAAAAGGCAAAAAGCATAAACTTGTATAATATTAGTTACTGGCAAGAATGGAGGACAGTTTCCCCCACTGTTAGGAGAATATAAATTCATATAATCACTTTGGAAAATAGTTTTACATGACCTAATAAAGCTGGAAATGTGCAAGCCCTAGGGCCCTCCCTGGTGGTGCAATGGGTTAAAGCACAGCACTATGAAGCTATCGGCAGCCACTAAAACACAAGTTCGATCCCCAGCCACGGAGCTGACCCACATGGCATGGCAGATCTCTCCTGACCCACCTGCTGCTCCACTCAGCAGTTTATTTCAGTACATTTTCCTGTTCTTCTCCCCACTCTGTCTCTGTGAATCCTCTCACCCCCCTGCCCTGCATACCAGTTCCTGTATACATAAACAAACTTATCCCAGAAGTCTATATACACATATGTATACCAGGAGTATGTACATGAATTTTTATAACAATTAAAAAAAAAAGGATGTCTATCTATAGTAGAATATTCTACCACAGTGAAAGTAAAGGTCCATACACAAATAGATAAATCCCTTTTTCATAATCAAGCAAAAGAAGCAAATCACAGAATACCTAGAATACAACAATTACATAAAATTTTAAAATAAGCCGATAAGATCATAGATAGTAAAACCATAAAGAGCCAGGAAAGAGCTATCACAGATGTTTGGCAAGTGGTAATCTTTGGAAAAGGAGGGGATACATTGAGAAGGGGGCACACAGTGGCTTCTAAAGTAGTGGCAATGTCTATTTCTTAGCCTGAATAGAAGGTATATAAATGCTCACGTCAGTCTTTAAACTGTACATATTATTTCTTACATTCTGTTGTATATGTGACATAATTCAAAATAAAATAATTTTGAAAATCATTATGGGGTTCTACAAATATACACAAGTATTGATGTATGTATATGTGTTCAATGAGGGAAAAGAACAGAATTCTTAGTGAGAAAAGGTAGTAAACACGTCACTGGACTTACTAAGTTCTCTCATGACAGGCTGTCTGAGAGAGGAACTAGAATTGATTCACCACGAAGTGCAGTTTTGAAATGTAATTTCTACTCAACTCAATGTATGCTTGAGAAGTATTTGTCACGTGCCTTATTTAATCTATCAATTTAACTATTTATTCTCAGGTTGTCCTGCTTTCATTTCAGTTGATAAAAGAATTTTTAAATTTATGGGCCCTCCCTGGTGGTGCAGCAGGTTAAAGCACAGCACTGAGAAGCTAAAGCCACTTCTGCATGAGTTCGATTTCCACCTGGTCCCAGAAGTGACCACATGGCGCAGCAGACCTCTCCTGACCCACCCGCTGCTCCCCTCAGCAGTGTATTTTGTCAATCTGCCTGTTCTGCTCCCCACTCTGTCTTTGGTGAAGCCTCTCGCCACCCCTGAGCCTCTGGCCTGTACCCTAGTTCTGGATGCACAAATAAATAAATCTTTAAAAAAAAAAAAAAGGAATTTTTAAATTTAAAAGATAAAAATCTAGTTGAAACATGCTCATTCTTTTCTTAACTTTTATTCTTTTTCAACCTAGCTATATTAGCTATATCTTCCTTGGGTGGAATAAGAAAAAAGTTGATTCAAATTCTAAAGTCTGACATTGTGAAAATGTGTAATAATGGAAAACATGTATTGTTTGGTTATTTCCACAAATTAATTGATGCTTCAATATAATAAACATGATAGTTAAAGGATGAGAAAAAAACCTCAAGAGGTACTTCAGTCATAAAATTTTGAGCAAGACTCATGTAATCCTAATCTCAAAATATCTCCTGAAAATCAGATTTTAGCAACCACTTAGCAATCTGAAAAATGTTTATGTCTAACTCAGAACCCTTTTAATATAATGCTGGTATAAAGTAAACCTCACTACTCAGTTAAGGGTAAATTTACCTTGGGCACAGGGGACCCCAGCAAGTATTCAACTCCAAGTCTTTATTGGAAGAAGTAGGGAGGCAAAGGGCTCAGATTACTGTCTAATTGGCTCTGGTAACTCCAGCCCCACCAGCTACCTAGTTTTCCTCCTACTTACTACCAAAGCTTGTCCCTCTATATAACCAAGAGTTGACCATAATTTTGTTTTCATTCTGACTTGAATTTGCCCATAAACTTTTGCTCACCCAACCCCCTCCCAACAAATCACTCCTCTTGAATAATCAAGAGTTTTATTCATACTGCCAGAGGGTATGAATAAATACCTAGAATATATTCTTAAATCCTAAAAATGTTAGGTATAAAAAATGAAAAAAAGAAAATACCAAATTTTCTAAATGTATGGGTACCTTTTATGAAAGAAGTATACTGGAAAACCTTTTTTTTTCTCCTATTCATAAATAATTTCATAAAACAAAGTATATTTCCTTCTTGAAATCTTTTTTTTTTTTTTTAGAGTGAAGAATCCTTGAAATCAGGTGTGAGTCTTGTTTCAGACTTTATACCTAGGACACTCCATTAGACCCTGTCACTACGATATGACCTGTGTAGGAACTGAAAGATGTCATTTAGGTGTAACTGAAGCAATGCAGTCTCACTTAAGCTTTGCCTTACCTGATTGTTGCATTCTTCTTCTTCTTCATCACAGTCTAGACCCTGATGGGCAATCTCAGTAATGCTGTTCTCCTGAAAGAGATTGTTCTCCAAATCAGATACTCTGGTGGCTTCAGTTGTGACTTTTACTTTCATGCTATGAAAACCAGTGGAGACCAGTCCCACTTGCAGATTTACAGGTTCCCCCTCGAACAACAGGAAGTGTGAGTTTACCCCCTCTTTAAAACCAGGGGGTTGGTAATCATGTGGGGTCACTGCAAAATGAAAAGGGAAGAAAACCATGAGTTTCAATAGAACAAGTCATTGCTCTTTCATTTGAAGCAGCATATATCTTTCCCAGATGCTTGTAAAATCTTTCACTAACAAAAAATACTACTTCAGTATTAAAGAAGGAATTATATAAGAGGTCTCTACCTACCTGCATTATAGTAGTGGAGTTTCATAGTAAGTATAACATCATTAGGAAGGGGGCCAAGGTTCTGCATCAGTATATACAATTTACGGATCAGCAGTACACTAGCTTTCTTAACATCATCACTGTTTGTCCCACTTTCGAAGCTTGTACTACGGCTATAACCACATAGAAAAACAGTGCATTATCCAATCATATATAATATTGAAAATCTATTCCAAAAAACCAAAACATTTTACTATGTGAGCAAAAAATGTAAACTAAATATCAGGACACTCTTCAGACTGTTTAGAATGTAAGTTAGACTTGTGGCTATACTTTTAGCAATACATATATAAAGAACTTAAGTAGCAAGTTCCCTTAAGACTGTTTTTAAAGACCTGATTTAAAAAGAAATTACAAAAAACCTCATGCTATAATAATGAAAACAACAGATTTGAAATTAGGAGACCTGAAATCTAATATTGACTCTGGTGCAAATTATCTCAGTGAAGTTGCTTAGACACTAAGTTAATTTGTGAGATAAGCCTATACACATTTCTATACCTACTAAATAATTATCAACTCTGGGCTTTTCTATTATCTGATTATCTCTCAAAGGTGTACCCTTCCTTACTCTTACATGGATTACAACAATGACTATTTATTCTTATTACTTTTTTCAAACCCACACTAAAAAGCACTCTCCACATCACTACTGGAAAAAATATTCTAATCTTTCTTGCTTAACATTCTTCTATGACATCCACCAACTTTCAATCAAGTTCAAGAATGATGAGTGTAGTTTTTCATGAATAGCCACATCCTCACCTCCATCTTCATCTACAACTACATCTCAGTTTCTTTGCACCTATGTGTATTTCCATAAGCTATTCACTTTGCTTGTAGTGTGATTTTTCTTACTTCCTAATGCATCCTTTAACCCTCATGCATCTGTCACCTCCTCAAGGAAGTCTCCTCAAGAAAGTCCCTGATGATTTCTGTATACTTTAACCCTGTTTATAACTGTATGTCTCCCTTTGGACTGAAAGTGGCTATATCTTTAATCTCCACAGTACCAAGTTATAGTAACTACTCAATAAACATCGTTGAATTAATTAATCAATCAACAAACTGGACTAAACTACCTTTCAACAAAACATTTTTATTTCTCTCTAAAGATTTCTTTTCCAAAATCTCTCACATTTGAGTAGTTTCTACGACTGCAATACATTTTCCTTTGCATAAAGCTTTTCATATAGTGAACACTCAATAGTGAAAAACAGTGCTAAGTAACTGAATTCCCGAAGCAGTGTGAACTCATAAGACAGACTATTAAATGAACACACTTACTCATTTTCAATTTTAAACTACTTATTTTTATCTACAAGGATTAAACCAATTTGAAATAGGTTACCAGAGTGAAGAACTATAGCCATGTATCTCACAGAATCCCCAACTTATGATGGTTCAACTAACACTTTTTGACATATAGTGGTATGAAAGTGATTTGCTTTCAGTAGGAACATGGTACAGTATTTCCTCAGGATGCTGGGCAGTAGCATTTTTTTACTTACAATATATTTTTTAAGTAATTTTATTTATTTTGTATATTAGAACTGCAGTGTAGGCAAGAGGATTCACCAAAGACAGAATACGGAGAAGAACAGGCAGATCCCTTGAAATACGATACTAAGGGGAGCAGCGGTAAAATAGGAGAGGTCTGTTGCACCATGTGGATTAACTTCCTGATCAGGGCTCTAACATAGACCAACTCGGTGGGCCCTCACTGTGGAAGTGCTGAGACTTAAACCCTAGGCTGCCAGGGAGAGCCTACAATATTTTTTAACTTACAATAGGTTTATTAGAATATAACCTGGTAAGTGAAGGACAACATGGACATCATAGTCCTAAACTTATATTCACATAAAATATATTCAAAACTCCCTTACACTCTTTTTAAAAGGAAAATGGCTTTAATATGGAAGAGTTGATATGATAATTTTGTATGAACCATTTTTGAAAGAAATGCCTACTTTTAGTTTCTAAGAAATTTATGTTTCACTGCTAACATCTCAGCATGAGATTTCAGAACAAGAGTTTTATTTGGTTGTCAGTAGTACTTATATTTTAATTTAAATGAGTAAAAAAGAATTTTCTGTGAGAGATTATGTATGAAAAGTGATTTACAATCTGCATCATACAAAAGTGTTATATACAAGTGCTATGCAAAGGTTAGCTTATGATGATTAATATTTTAACTATCATTTCTAGAACACATTTCTTGTCACATCCAAGTTTTCTCTGTACAAATGAGAGTAAATCTTCAGACTATCAAACTTGCATTAAGTTATGAGGCAGTTAACAATACAAAAAAAATGAAAATTAGGTCACATTTCTCTTCAGAGCCATTCTTTTTGGGGCCATTTGTCACCCTGAAAAATGAGCCCTCCACTCCACAGGGTTTTCACCATCATCCAACTCTTCTACCTCTATGTCATCTTATCAGCAACACTTGGCTCTATCTGCATCCAAGAACTACTGGAAAGGAATAATGTTGCAATTTATAATACATCTCCATCTGCACTGAGGACCTTATGAAGCAAATGTTCTCTTTGTATTTTACACACTAATATACATTATACCTGAAATTTTAAGACACAGGAAATACATTTATGTGACATAGTAGAGTAAGCAGATGAGAATACTTGTGTTTATGGACAAATAGTTCATGGGTTTTACTATTCCAGGCCCACTCTGGACATACTGAGAGCAGAGAGGATCAATACTGTCCTAAACAATTGAAAATTTGGGGGTTAGTGGCAAGATATAGTCTTCAATCAGCATCATGTATACAGCATTTTTTTTTTTTGCATACAGCATTTTTAATACAATCTCTGTCCAAGAATTACTACCATCACCACCATTCTAGGTGCCACTGGTGTTTATCATGAGTCAGGCATGACAGAGTTTTATGTATGCATTACAACTCAATGATCACAACAAGCATATTATTAATTCTATACAGAAAAGAATATTAATGTTTAGGTAGATTGAGTAATCTAGCCAAATTTACATAGCCAGTAATAGAGATGGGCTTCCAAGCTAGGTCTTTTTGTCTTAGAAATTAAACCTTTTAGCCCTAAATGTAACTGTGTATAGACCCTATTATATCACCTACAAAAAGAAGCAAAGTAAAGATTCATCTGTGAACCTTAGTAATCTGAACAATTATTATGGTCTCTTTTTAAAGTTATTTTTTAAATATAGTTTTAATTCTATAGTATAGGACTGGCAGAAAAGTTACAAAAGAAATACAAGGCATGGCCCTTCCTGGTGGCACAGCAGGTTAAAGCACAGCACTGAGAATCTGAAAGCTGCTTCTGCATGAGTTCGACTCCCGCCTGCCCCGGAGGTGACCACATGGCGTGGCAGACCTCTCCTGACCTGCCTGCTGCTCCCCTCAGCAGTGTACTTCCATGATCTGCCTGTTCTGCTCCCCACCCTGTCTCTGGTGAAGCCTCTCGCTGCCCCTGAGCCTCTAGCCTGTATCCAGTTCTGTGTGCACAAATAAATAAATCTTTAAAAAAAAAAAAAGAAAGAAAGAAATACAAGGCATACTTCTTGCCTTAAGAAGCTTATATATTTCAAACCTATATATTTCTCATGTTTACTAAATAATTAGATACTACCTGTCAAAATCCATAGAGACTCCTTCTTTTGTATACTTGAATTTGAATTGGTATATCTCAGTCACTTTCTAGAAATAGCAGAGGAAATAGAGAAAGCAATTGTTTTTAAAAGGAATCTTACCTGATAATGGAGGAACGTTTTCATTTTTGTTTGCCATTGATTGGCCATTGGTTTACAGCATTATATAATATTTAGGAGTATAGCATCAAGCCTTCATAAATATGAACTGTACCTACCACCAAAGTTCCAGTATCATTTACCACTATAAAATTAATCCCTTCTACCCATTCTTTCCATCCTCCTCCCTCCCAGCCTCTTTCCCCGCTAGTGACCACCATTTTGTTCTCAGAGTCTAAGAGTTGCTTTTGTCTTGTTTTGTTCATTTGCTTTGTTTATATTCCACCACTTGAATGAAACCATCTGGTATTTTTCTTTCTCTTTCTGATTTATTTCACTTAGGTACATTTGCATTATATACTTACTATACTATCAACATATCTGTTTGTTTCATAGGACTTAATATTACTTGAAATTATCTTACTTATTTCTATTATATTCTACTATTCAATACCCATAGCATTATTCAGCATTATATTATTCAGGAGTATTATTTCCAGATAAAAAGAACAGTCAATTTTCTCCTTCATGCTAAAATGTTTAGGTGGAAAATTCTATTGTTATACTTGGAAAAACTAGAGAAACTAAGTCACAAAGTAGTCTGATGTGGCATAGGTAAATGACAATGGAGCTAGGTGAGAAACCCTTCGTTAGAATAACAGATATATACTGAACATCTACTTTGTGTCTGGCACAGGAGTCACATGGTGGTATGATATGATAGGGGTGAACATGACATAAAGGCTCTTGTTTTTCTGGAATACACAGCCTGGCGGGAGGGTTAGCCAATAAAGTAAATAAGTAAGATCATTTCAAGCAATATTAAATAATATGAACAGATTAAGAACATGCTGTGATAAAGAATACACTGGCTTTAGAATAAATTTAATGGAAGGGGTACTGATTTAGCTTGAAAGGACCAAGGAGGGCCACTCTGAAGAGGTGATGGTTGAGCTGATTCTCAGTGGGAAAAGAAATTGGTTATGTGCAGGCCAGAGAGAAATAGGAATCCCCAGGAAAATGGAACAGCAATGTAAGGTCTAAAGTAGGAAAGGAAGCCTCTTCTGGAACCAGGGAGAAGGCCAAGTGATGGCGATGAGAAAGCAAGGAGAGTGTGAAAGTTGTAGAGATTTGTCCAAACGATGAAAGATTTGGATTTTATTCTAAACAAACTAGAATCCATTGAAGGGTTTTGATCATGGCATAATTTGTAGTTTTAAAAGATTACCATGGCTATTTTAAAAATGAAGAGGGGAAGTAAAAACCATGAGGGCTACTGAGAGGTTATTGTGTGGTTCGGAAGAAACTAGAATGGGAATATATAAACTAGAAACTAGAAAAGTTAGAAAAGGAATCAGGATATATGACATCAGGTCTTATTTCCTTGTTGTTTAATCCTGCACTAAAAACTATTACTATTATTTACTCCCATCGCTGTTATGAAAACTGGCAATAAAAAAGGGACAAATTTTCTCACAAGATATATTCCATTTAAAATAATGGAATAGTAGTTAAATTAAACCTCTGACCCAGACACATTGAACAGTTTGTCCACAGAACTGCAGAATTTGCTACAAAGGGCATGAATTAAAGTCAGAACACAAGAAATGCCTTTCATATGCCTATTTCAGTATTTGTTCCTTGACACCATGGGATAAGGATGTTAGATAGATCATAAAGATCTGGTCTCCCAGCTCTAGTGATATAAAACCTTTAAAAACAAATTAATAATAAATGATCAAGTCCAGGGGAAATTGGCTCATGTTGCTTCAATTTTAGAAAGAATGGTTTGCAATGGAGTTAATTTTAAAAAAGAAAAATATTTTGCTAGCAAGACAGTATACTTGAGAATTCAAACCAAGTTCAGAAGTATTATTTGTGAGTACAATAGTTAATGTATATAAAGCTAAAGTACCAATAGCAATAGGTTTACTTCACACCTCTAGGTACACAGCAGCCTGCCCTTTCTGCATTGATATGGGTTTAAGTGCCCT
The DNA here is from genome assembly GCF_000260355.1 of Condylura cristata. Classification (NCBI taxonomy): domain Eukaryota; kingdom Metazoa; phylum Chordata; class Mammalia; order Eulipotyphla; family Talpidae; genus Condylura; species Condylura cristata. The sequence goes on along the minus strand of NW_004567130.1, from coordinate 9,288,381 downwards.
AACAAACAAACAACACTTATTTCTGCCCACTCATCTTTCTCAACTTACTCTAACTTTTTGATATATTTTTAAAAATTATATCAAAAGCAAGTCCTTCAATAGTTGATCATCTTATCAATACTATTATTTGGCCCCCTCAATCACCTAATGAAAAAGTCATGTATAATTTTTTTTTTACAGAAGATACTAAACCTTAATAACTTCATTTGACTTTGATCAATTAAGGTATATTTACAATAGGCACTAGTCTTGTCTTCATAAAACTTTTCCTGCTTTTCATACAAATGTTTTGCCTAATATAGATGAACCTTTAAACTACTAATAATGACTTTATTTTTCATACTGAATATACTGACATGAACTAAAGCATTAGCAACATAAACATCCTTTCCTTCTTTACGTTCCAATCCATTGTCAAGACTTTTCAGGTCTTTCCAAAGCATATCCAAATCCATCTCATTCTTTGAAACTAAAGTGTTATTGACCTATTCGGGTCACCAACATCATACCCTATCTGATCTACTTGCTTCCAAACTACTCCTAGTATAACTCTTTCTGGTTTATAGCTATATATTAAGCTACAAATCTCTCCTTTGCGTAAAACTTCCCAATGATTTCCATTGCTTTTAGGATAAGTTTACGCTTTTAGCTCACAAATCTCATCTGCCTCTGCTACCTTTCTGCCTTTTCTTTTTCTTCTCCCTTGCATTTACTAATAAGCTCTACTCCCAAGGCACCCTTTATGTACACAAATATGCAAGATACTTCCCTACCTTAAGGCCATTGCACAGATTTACTTTGGAACATACTATCTCTCATTGATGATCATCATGATAATATATTTAGACACTGCCTTAATGTCCTACATATGCTTATTCCTATGTAGCCAACACTCAGATAGGTATTATCCTCATAATATATGAAGCTAGTAAGTGGTGGAGCTGGAATGTTATTCCATGCCAGCAATGCTAACTACTAAGCTATTCTGCCATTTACATGCCACTGTGTCTCAAGGACCTTCATAGGCTGAGTCCTTTGGCCCCTCCGAGAGGCCTTCCATGTAAGGCCCTCCAACCCCTCCAGGCACTCTCCAGGGTACCACTTTCTTTTATTTTTGCCTACTTAAAACTGATTTGCTAATTTTGGTTCACTTTTTAATTGTTTATCCTCTCTCATAAGAAGGTAAATTTCCAGAGGAATGGTATCTTGCCTATCTTGTAATTCCTATACATTTATATCTTTAGTAAGCTGAGGCACATATAGGGAACCCAAGTAATATTTGTATAAATATCCAGCCAAGAGAGAGTTCATGTTCAATTAAGACTTTATTCTAGAAGGATTTTTAAAAAATAAGTTTTATTTTATTTGTCTATTTATTTTTGCATAGAGTGTAGGCCTGAGGTATGGGGCAAGGGGGGATTGAGTGGATTCACCAGAGACAGAATAAGTAGAATAAGTAGATTTACTGAAATATACTCAAGCTATAGCATGACAGATGCTGAGACTTAACCCCTAGGCCACCAGGGAGGTCTAGAAAGATTTTATAGAATAAAGACACTAGAAACGTTTATAGTTCTGCTCCTGAAGCAGTCTGTTAAGAGAAGATATTGATCTGGCCTCTCTCATGGCACAAAGGTTAAGATGTTAACAGCCACTACAGCATGAGTTCATCTCCTGCCAGGGAGCTAAACCACATGGTATAGCAAACTTTTTTTGTCTTACCTGCTGCTCCCCTCAGCAGTGTATTTCAGTAAATCTGCCTGTTCTGCTCTCCACTCTGTTTCTGGTGAATCCTCTCACCCTCCCACACCTCTGCCCTGCACACCAGTTCTTTTATACATAAATAAATCTTTTTATAAAAAAAGATTAGATATTAACCACTTCCAATATGTACAAAGGAACAGACAGATGGTGAAACAATAAGACTTTGGTCCTCACGATAGTCATATCTACTAATATTAATATTGCTATTGTTTCTGCAACTTTATTTAGGGAAGGGCACACTTTTAAAATATGAATGAAAAAATGTGGGACCATATCATGGATGCCAAAGACTATTTATATGACAATATTGTTTTGTGAACATATAAAAGAATGAGATCAGGGAGGTAAACTGTGTCAATGACTTGATGCAACCACAATATATCAACCATCAAACAATGTGGTTCCATGGTAATTTTAGGCTCTGAATATTGCTGTACCATAGTTATAATGATTACTCATTCATTTGGTGATATTTTGTGTCTTTATATATGTATATAGATATATTTTACATCATTCTTCATTTTATGCCTTTTCCCATCTCGGTTGTAAACCCCTTGGACTTCCCACTACCAATTCACCCATGTGCCGTCACCATAGTCTCATGTGATATTTTGTGTCATTTAATAATCTCAAACATGACACCAAATTTTCTAGTAATCAAAAGTATGCCACATACACATGGAGTTCAGGGATCATGGCTATAGCAGGAAACAACCTGTAAATGTTCAAAATACTTTTTTCTGAGACATAAATTATAGCTCAGAATTTCATGTCATAAGTTTTTGTCTCCTAGCTTCACTATTATATACACACATATCCTGCATTAAAACTTATTTAGTAGTTTTCTTCCCACTCAAGATTTTTCTGTTGTTAAGTCCAATCTGTTCAACATTTCACTGCTGAACAATAACTTATTACATTGATGAAAGACCACTCTATTAACACATAATGGGAGGAGGTAAGCATTTGTAAACTAAATGAGATTTTAAAAACTGTAAAAAGGGCTTGTTTTGGCATTAAGACATTATCACCCACATATATGCACCAGTTTTCTTCCACTGTGCACATAGCTCACTATTAATAATCTTGCTAAGAAAGGATGTGAAAAGCTAAATTAGTCTTGAATGCTGCCATTTGGTTAAAATCCATAGGTTTAGAGAAGGAAAACTTGAAAGCAAGGAAAGAGGAAGGGAGGTGGTGAAGAGGAAGACAAAAAGAGAAGAATGAAAGGAAAGAACAGAGCTCCTCCCTCCATTTCTTTGCCACAACCACAGCTGCCATTCAAAATAAACCACACAAGTAACAGTATGTATCCAGGCTATTATATTATATTATACTCTAGGATATAGAAAACTCCTGTCCTCAAGAATTCACAATCTGGTTGGGGAAAATAAGTAATCTACATGAATTGCTGGGTCCTGCTGGGGAAAAAATTATGAAGAAGAAAGAAATCAGTGTGAACAAAATAAAAGAGATTTTTGTGAAAGACTTAGACATAAGTTGGCCTGAGGAGGAATGGAATTCAATAAGCAGAAGAATAAAATCTAGAGAGTAGCAAAGAGGTAAACTTCTGAAAGTCTATGAAAAGGTCAAGAGTTAGAATGTAATTGGCAATAAAACAGCTTAGAATTATACTTTATCTTCCAAAAAAACAAAACCAGAAAGGATTCTTTTATAATAAGTAATATAGTTTTATATAAACAGAGATTCTTAAAGGTTGAAATGTTAGAAAACAGGCTCAGTTCTACTCAATGGTTTTGTTCATATCCCTCAGGTACCAATTCTCAAAGAATTGGTAAAGTTTATAATAAAACACAGAGAAGTGGATCTCACTATGAGTTCTATGGTTCATATGGTAGTCTAGTAATATAATCTATAGCTTCAACTCATATAAACATATTTAATATACCTATCTCTGGGTGTGTTCTTACCTCCGGTTCCTTGGGATTTGTGTAAAGCTATTTAAGAAAAAAACAAAAAAACATTTAGTTTCTGTAACTGTCACAAAATTCATTTTTATGTGAAGAATTCATTTTGAGCTATATTACTGAGTACTACTATACATATATGACATATATCTGTCAAGCTAGAAATAGATAAATATTCAATGTTATAAATATTTTCTACATATATTTCAAGTCAGAGAGATAAATTATGTTCTTATGTTGTGAACACAGAGTCTTCAGAATATTCTGTGGACACTGGCTACAAGGAAAATGATAACTAGGTATTTATAATTACTGTGACTGAGCTATAAGTAAATTCTAAATAATCTATTGTTTTAAAAAAGTTTTAAATAAATCATAATCTAAGACTTTCAATGTCATCTCATTTTCTTTCTATTCTTAGCCATAAACACCATACTATTCCCAGAAGTATTCAAACCATCAAAAATTCTATGATATTTCAGAAACAAAAAGTTTGGTCTATAAAGTAACTTAAAAATGAGACGTGATAGACAATATAGATGAAGCAGATAATTAATATATCCTATATATTTCTTCTATATTGTAATACACTAAAGAGATACATAGTCTCTGATTTTTTTAAGACTTCTGACAGATTCTATGTTAATTCCAAAATGTCTTAGAACAGATAAATTCAGAGAGGATATTGTGTAATGTTTCACCTGCTAAAAGACAATGAAGTAGATAGAAGTTTCATCTTTAAATGTGTACTTACTGTAAGTATTGCCATGTGTAGCTTCAAGACAAAAAAAATTATTGTTACTATATACTCATACCAATATGATTGTTATTTTAAATAAAGTTTAATTAAAATATGACTGTCAAGAGTTTTAAAGACTTTGGTAGAAAAAAATTATTCAGAAGATCAGAAAAAGTATACTAATTATATATCCATTTAGGTTGTGCCTACTTCATTTTCTGGGGAGGGGAAAGATGTGGAAAAAAAAATCCTTACTCCCTATATTCTATTTTGGGAGGCAAAAGGTATCCAAAATAACCATCATTATTAAAAATTTAATATATCACATATTTTCAAAAGTTATAACTAATTTACTGCAGTAATTTTCTTTTTCATTTTAAAAGGGCAGGTTTATTAGGAAAAAGAGAGAGGGAAAAACGGACACTGTATAGATACCGGTGAGAAGACAGCTACTGCTGCTGCTGCTTTTACCAGAGACAGTATGTTAAAAGAGATGCCTGCATGGACACAGGAAGGCAATCTGCGCTGCTACAGTAAAAAATTTGAAGTCTGATATAAATCTATAAAATGCTTATTCTCCCTATATACACATTACTACAAATTTTCTCTGCTTGAAAGAGTAATGGAATAGGTATGTAGAAACATAATTATATTCTTATATATGATAAATATGTGATAAATTTTTTAAACTAGAATATAAATGAGGAAATTTTAGGACCATAATTTATAACAAATTAGTCATCGATTGCACCCAAAGGGCTTAAACTTTAGTGACACTGTGTGGCTGTTTTGGTTACTGCAGGCAATCAATTAAAACTACATACTGAAACTAAGTCACATTAATTATTCAATTAAAAGTTTACTCATTCATTCTTTGATTCAAAAAAAGACATGGCCCCTGACTTCAGGGGAAATGCACACCAACTAGGGAAAAAAACACTAAAGGATGAAATCACATGGATCAGTACATTGCTACAATTGGGTTAATGTTGGGATAATTGTTATGAAGCAGCAGTATAGGGTACTTGAGGACACTAACCATAGGGAAAACCTAGACTGGGATAGAAAGCAGTGGTGGAGAGTTGTCAGGGAAGACCTCCTCAAGAAGGTAAATATTTAAGCTAAGCTATGAAAGAGCAATTAGAGTTAACAGGGCAAAGGGTATAAGGAAAGAAATATTCCAAGCAAAAGGAACACTATATACAAAGGTAAAAGCATTTGGCATGTTCCATGGTCCTTATATACCTTGATCATGGTGAGCAATGGTGAAAGGGATACCTTAAAAAGACATCATACAGGCCTTACAGATCACATAAAGGACTCTGAAATTTACTTTGAAAGCTATGAAAGAATGTTTGGCAAAAGACATGATCAGACTTAAGTTTCTGAAAGAATATATTGTGTATGTGGGTTGGCAAGGTTGGGGACTGAGAATGGAAATGAGGAGAAATCAGGAGGTTATATACAACTGTTGGGTAAATGAAGATTGCTCAGGCTTTTCCACCACTGGCCTTTGTGGCTATCACATACAGCCTTGAATACAAGGGGTGCTTGGGAACGTGGGCTCAGGATGCACATGCCTCATGATGGACACCTGAAGTATGGGGTGGGCATGAATAGATGGGCACAACTGAGCCTGGAAGCTGAGCACATAAGGACTGAACAGTGGCAGAGGATGGTGCAGTTGAGTATGGCTATGAGAAAGAGACCACGAGAGAATGCCAGAGAGTAAGATTAACTAGGGGCTGTGAGGCCTGCTAGCCTCCTGCCCACACCGTGCCCCACCCAGACCCCTGCCTGCCCCTGCCTCACTAAAAATAGTGTAGAAAGATCGTTAAAAGTCTGAACAAGCCACTGAGGGCTCCAAGACTCTCCTTTGTTCCCGCTGCCCTACTGCCTACCTCCACTACAACATAGTATTTCTATAATGAGTTTCTTAAAATACATATTCTTTTTTTTTTTAATTCAAGCATGGTATAATACAGTCCCCCACAAAACTGTAAGAGTCACCTAAAATTTCACAACTAAAAGTACAATCATCATCTTTAACAGGGCAGATGTTTCAAGATCTCTAGATCTTGACGTTACTCAATTTTTAAAGCACTAATTATTAAATAATAATATTTAAATTATTATTTAAAGCACTAATTATTCTAGTACTGAGGGCACCCTGGGAAGAGTTATATTAACAACGGAAAAACCTTATAAATGCTATTTACTTGAGTCTAAGTCATTCATCTAAAGTGGTGTTTTTTAATCTCCCCAACAGTAAAATTGATTGATTCATCCTTATGTGTAATAAAATAAAGTAAAATAAATTCAACCAAACTAGGCATATATTCTTTTTATATTACACTGTTATTTTAGTATATGTAATACTGTAATTATTTAAGAAAAGACTCTCAGACTGTCACCTCTTGTGTGGAAGAATCACATCTTTCTCTCATTTTTATCTCCTCCAGTACCAAGGCACAATGTGCAGCACAGATTAAATAAGCAAGAAAGGAAAGGCTAAGGAAGGCTGGAGAAAGGAGGAGGGAAAAAAGGAAGGAGGAAAGAGGGAGGGAGAAAAGGAGAAAGGGAGGAAGGAGAAAGGAGGTCCCTAAGCCAGCAGTCTCAACACCATCAGGAATTTGTCTGAAATGTAAATTCTCACATCAGAAATGTGGGAGTAGAGCCTGGCAATATGTTTTAACAAGTCCTCCAGCTGATTCTGATGTAAGCTAATGCTTTTAAACTTCTGGTTTAGATATCTAGCTCATTTAATTCTCAAGCAATCCTATTACTCCCATTTTAAGTGATTAAAAAAAAAAAAAAAAGCTAAGGTACCAAGAGGTAGCTTGTTTGCCTGATGTCACAAAGGTTTAAAAAGCAGTAATGGGATTCACTTCAGACTGATTTGAGAATTCAAGCTCTTAACAATATTGTACTGTCCCTCAATAACAGACACTAAGGAAATGGATAAAAGAGAATTAACAGTGTTCACTACAGTAGTGATAAAGATGATAGTCAAAATATCTATTTTTCATATATAAATAGTAAACTGATATGAAAAAAATCAATATTTAAGTTTCCAACATGGGGCAGGTACTGACCCATTAAAAAAATGTCAATTTGGCCCTCCCTGGTGGCGCAGCGGGTTAAAGCACAGCACTGAGAATC
>NW_004567130.1:9277635-9280423 GCF_000260355.1 Condylura cristata | reverse complement strand
AAAAAAAAATGTCAATTTAAAAAGATGCAGTCCTAACAGCTCCCCTTGGCCAGGCGTTAACTCTTTAGTTGCTATATTGTGGAGTGGTCTGGAGAGATCCCAAAAGAGATACTGATGGAGTAAGAGGGAGATCTAATGAGGGTCACTTGAGGTGTCAGAGAGGCAGTTATTTACTGTCCCATACACAATATTTCAAAATGTTAACAAGTACATCTGGGTTAATGGCTAATAGCTGATCATCAGCCCTGCATATGAATATCATTTTTCTTCTGCCATGATTCATAAGATCCTTGGGTGCACAAATCTTATCTATTTTATATTTGGACTCTTCAGTTGTTGAAAAATAATAGTTTTAAATTATGTTGAAAATTATTATGTTGAAAAATCATAATAGTGAATTCACCTGTTCTACTCCCCACTCTGTATCTGGTGAATCCTCTCACCTGCACCTCTGGCCGGTACCCCAGGGTTCTTGCATGTATAAATAAATATTTTTTTTAATAATTATTTGTTCATTAAAAAATGAATGTATAAGTACACTAATCCAGTGTAAGGCTTATTCACCTCAAAATTTCTTAAAGGAATAGAAATTGAGAAAAAAGTAAAAAGAAAGGAAAAGGATAAAGATAGGAAAAGGAATGGTAGCAAGTTCATTTACATACATCTTGTTTTCTGCAACCAGGACTAAGAATTTATTTTAGTTTGTAACTGTCTTGGAAAATGTGAAAGATAAATTTAATTTTTTAAGATTTATTTATTTATACATACAGTACTAGGATACAGGCCAGAGTGCACAGGCAGTGAGAGGATTCACCAGACAGAATGGGGAGCAGAACAGCAGATCAAGGAGGTACACTGCTGAGAGGAGCAGCGGGCAAGACAGGAGAGGTCTGGTTGGCCATGTGAGTCACCTCACTGTGAAGCGGCTGCAGCTAGCTTCACAGTGCTGTGCTTTAACCCACTGTGCCACCTGGGAGGGCCCAAATTTAAATTTTTTTAATGAAATTCAAGCTACAACCTAACTATATTGAGGTGACAGGGTGTATATGTAAACCGAACACAGTGAACAAATAACTAAGATAGAATAAAACTAACTAGTCAAGTCCATCTTTTCCTTTCATATCTGAAACTTGAATAACTACTATTTTGAATATAATTTCAGTGTGCTAAACGCCAAATTCTTGTCTCCTTTGCCCCACATTCTGTGGATCTCTTCCAGTGACATCAGAGGAATACTGTGGTTAGGTCATAAAGATGTAAGTGATTATGCAATGGAGAAAAATGACACTTTCATTTCTAATAGATGTAACTGACACATCAACAGGAGAAGAGAGACGAAATTGGTTCATAAATGCAAGTGGAGGAACTAGTACGCTATTAAAACACAAAATTAAAATAAAAATCTGAACTTTTTTTGAGGAATAAAAGATTAATCTTTGATCTGCTATAAATTTTAAAAGTCTTACATATCTCTTTTCCAAAGCGTCAAAACAACCTTGAATCCTGTCAAGAAATAAATGTTTGATGTCAATTGGACTAGATGTTAAGGGAGAAAAAATCCAAGTAAAGAGCTGATTTATATTTTTTATTTGAAAATTGACAATCATTTTACATTTCCCATTTAATAATTTTTTAAAACTCTCAGCAATATCTTCATAGAGTTTTATAAATAATAGGTAAACAATTTGAGATAGGGAAGCATATTTTATTTTTCTTTTTGGCTTCCATAATGTTTAGGACACTGGCATGCATGCACATGATAAATAATCAAATTTTGGTTGATGTTTTTCTTACTTTATATAAGCTCATTTTCACCAAAAACAAAACTATCTTAAAATAATATTGAATGTTATAAATTTCTAGGAAATTATATATTTTTTTAAAAAAGGGCTGGCTTTAAGAAAATAATATTGCCCAATAAAGTCTAATGGGTAATTTTAGTCATATAAAAGTAATGTTGCTTAACTTTTGTGGAATTTCAATTCTTACCATTTGATAATATGCAGTGACCCAGGGCACTTTTTATCTTCTCGGAGAATTTTTAAACTGAGATCTACAAAAATAGAAACACAGTTTATTTTCATCTGCTAAATGACTGCTGTACCAAAATGTCCACACTAAATAAGAGTATTTTTAAAGTATTTTATTTGTATAACTTACTTGGTTTTATAGCTTATAAAAACATTTTGATCTCTATTTAAAATAAACCCCATGTTGCTAATTGGCTTAGCTCTGACTTTGATTAAAGTTCACAGTCTCCCCCTTCTACAATAGCCCAACTGAGTTGGTTGCAAAATCTATTCATGTCACTTCTTTGCTTCTATAGAATTCTAAGTGTAATAAGATAGTATTGAAATCATCTCTATTGAAAAATTTAAAGCATACACCTCAACCTTAAGTCATTACCTGATAATTCTCCCCTTAAACGAACAGGTGAAAATATTCTCCATGGATTAGTGTCAAATATTAATTTTTGCCTGAAATTTAACTACCTTACGAAGAGAATAGGAAAATCATATTTAAAGAGTTTTGGTTTACAACAGTCCAAAATCAACTTTAAATACTTAAATCAGCCCTCCCTGGTGACGCAGGGTTAAAGCACCGCACTAAGAAGCTAAAGATACTTCCCCAAAAGTTCGATCCCTGCCTGCCCCGGAAGGTGACCACATGGCGCAGCAGACCTCTCCTGACCTGCCCGCTGCTCCCCTCAGCAGTGTACTTCGTCCATCTGCCTGTTCTGCTCCCCGCTCTGTCTCTGGTGAATCCTCTCACCCTCCGCATCTCTGGC
>NW_004567130.1:9275488-9277000 GCF_000260355.1 Condylura cristata | reverse complement strand
GCAGCGGGTGGGTCAGGAGAGGTCTGCCACGCCATATGGTCACCTCCGGGGCAGGCGGGAATCGAACTCATGCTGTAAGTGGCTTCTCAGTGCTGTGCTTTAACCCGCTGCGCCACCAGGGTGGGCCAATGTTTGGTACTTTAAGCATAAACATTGAAACAAATAACTTCTCTAAAAATGTCAAACACACAAAGTTTTATGGGCCCCCAGGCCTAGGAAAGCGATTGGCATACAATAAATACTTAATTACCCAAAATATGTCTTTTTCTAATCCTATGTTCCAAAAAGGAAAAATTATAGATATATAATATATATGAAGGTATTCACTATTACATATTTATATTATAAGGACCAAAAGGGGACATAATGCAAATAAGGTTATCAAGATTGGAAATACGTTTTTGTGTTTATAGTATTCATGTATTTCATATTCATGTAGAGAATCAAATGTTATTTAAGAAAATTAAAATGGAATAAGGCCAATTTATCATTAAATACATTAAGTACAGATGTATCATTAAATACAGAGAAATTGTTATAAGGTTAGATTGGGGGGATCTTACAAGGAAACTTATAGCTCTTTATATTTATTTTCTAAATAATAATTCTCATTTTAGTGACAAACCAGTAAGATATTCTGAATTGTTATCACATTACAACCTTTTAAACAATAAGAACTTGGAAAATTGAAGATGGAGTAAGGATCAAACTCTGAACCTGTAAATAATATCCTGAATGAACTCCATCCACCAGAACATTTTTATGGACTATGTCTCCATGCTAATTAGGTACTAAGGATTATAGTTCCCAGTGTCCTGTGAATTTGAGTTTCTGAATGGGGGATTGCCAGGAAACAGGGTTAGAGTTTGTAGTTATGCTTAGCTTATAACTGAGCACATGGTCTCAGGCTCTCTCGTTTTTCTAGCTTCAGTTTGCACCCTGGTACTGCTGGAAGGAGACACGTGCAAGAGAGACATGTAGAAATACTTGGAAGAGGGACTCTGGAAGAAGACACATGGATGAGAGCACACATGGAGAAGCTGTTCTTGTTTCTTGGCAGAAACACTGGTGACCTTTATCTTGATCTTATTATGGATTATGTGGGTATTTCACATTTTCTTTCTCTCCTTCTGTCCCAGCACTCTGGGATCTGTGTAAGCCCTTTGTGTTTCATTGCCTTAACGTACCTAAAGTACTTTAGAGTTTAGCTTTTGGGCACAGTGACCTGACCAGTCTAGGCCTTCTCGGGCGCCAGCACACAAGAGAATGGGTGATTTTTGGAGTGTGTTGCTTGTTGGACTCCTTCCTTCTCCTTCCTCCTCCTTCCCACACCCACACCCACCCCTTCTATTCTCTTGTTCTCCCCCCCTTCTCTCTCCACACCAATTCTATTAAAAATCTTTCACATTAGGCCCTCCCTGGTGGCGCAGCGGGTTAAAGCACTGCACTGAGAAACTAAAGCCACTTCCGCATGAGTTCGATCCCCGCCTGCCCCAGAGGTGACCACATGGC
>NW_004567130.1:9221165-9275223 GCF_000260355.1 Condylura cristata | reverse complement strand
CCCATAACAGGTAGAGGTGACTTGCTAGCATACTAACAAGGAGTCCTGGGTAGATTTGTTTTGATAAAATAAGAGAAGGAAAGGTGTCGGAAGCAGCTTATACTATAAGGTTATAAGATTGAAAGTTTAAGCACACAAGAAACAAAGGGAAGGAAAGTAGAAGAACTGGTAATTGAGAATAGAACTAATCTGATTAGATTGACAATGGTCTCAATATCTGTGCTAACCAAAAAATGGGTTTTGCATATGTATACATTTTTCCAGTACACATATGTGTGCTACTAAAAGGAAGAAGAGGTTTTGCTTGTTTGACTTTTTTAAACTGGCTCCATTAAATTTCCTCAGTGCCAAAAAAAAAAAATTTCCTCAGTGCCAAAGTGCCAAAGTACACCTCAAAAAAACAAATTCAACTGAGGCACAAAATATTCAATTCCACAGCATCCAAACAGAATTTGATCTGGCTGCTTTTTATTGGGTATAGTTTAGAATTACTGGACTTGTTCATACAGATTTATTTTTTCTTTAGTCCACCTAGAACCTATAACTTTAACAGGGTGGATCCAGGAAAAGGGGAAGTTCCAGGTTCCCTGCCCCACCCAGAAGGAGGCTGGAGCTGAGCTGAGAAGAGAGGAATCTAGAGAGGAGTCTAAGAGAGAAGGAAAGGTGACCAGAAGGAGGCACATGGAGCAGAGAGACATACGAAAAAACTGAGTTTGCTTCTTGATCCTGGACTGGTTGAAACAGATGTGGGTGAGAGACCTGTGCGGAGGTTCACTATGGCACTGTTTATCTTGACTTTTTTGCTCTTTTCCTCCCAGACTTATCTGGCCATTTCTGACCCATTTCTATGGGTTCTGGCCAGAAGGTGCTTTAGTCTTGCAGGCTTTCAGGCCTTGCTTTGGGCCAATCTTTTTTGGGTAGGCTTTTACCAATGAGGTGATGGGTAACTTCGGGTGCTTGATTTAGAAACTATATTCTTTGTCTTTTCTGTATCGCACACTAGTTGTATTAAAGTTCCTTTCCATTAAAGGTCATATGTTTTGTCTTGATGTGGAGGATGGCAGAACATATTTAGAGCAGGCAGGTTTGGGGTTCAGGGTGCCCCTCTCTCCCTGCCCTGTAATATAACCACTAAACAGTGAAATTAAAATGAAAACTAAATTAGCAAATTGATCTTGATGAACAGGCCCATAACTTGGAATTAACACACCTTAAGAAATGAAAGGCTTACTTCTGCCAAATAGAGAAAAGGGCTACATTAGTCAAATTAACCATTTAGTTATACTTTACCATCCAAATGGCGTTCTCCATAAGAGCTCTCTGGAAATAGACCTCTTAGATATGTTATACATGAAATACAAGTAGCAAAAAGTTTCTTCACCATTATCAATGACTCATGTTCATTAGTGATTTGGGATGGAAAAATTGTTTCCTGGGGGGAAAAGATGAAAAAGATTAGTATTCCTTAATGTATTCAAACTGTTCAGCAATTACCATAAATACAATGGAAAGATTTCTGAAGACTTCAAATCTGATATCTTTATAGATAACACCCCCCCAAAAGAGTCAGACAGACTATTCTACTCAAAAGACCCATTGTAGACCTCTAGTCACCTCTGGAATGAGAACAAAACCAGAGGGCAATCAAGGCTTTGTGAGTTGCAGGAGACTAACTGAAGATTGCAGACTGAGAGCAATAAAAGTCCTGAAGACTGAGAAGCTTCCTTTCTTACCTAAATCTTTAGTCCCACCTAATGGAAGAAGAGATCCATATGTCATAAGCTTCTGCCTTTTTCCTAGTTGAAAAAGCAATCACTCTTCTCTCTTTTATGACCTAGAAGACTATAGTTTGAGGGTCTCACCCAGTTATAGGTTTATCAGTGAACATATTCTCTCTGTCTAAGAATCTCATCCTTAGTCTAAGAGTGAGGATAAGATCACTTCTTTCTTGTCTGTAATGTGTATTCTTCCTCTCTGTCCTTGATGCCCCATGTCCAAAAATGCAGGATAAATATCCCTGGTCTGCTCCATTATTCTTTAGATTTTATAACCCTGTGAATTCTCCAGATGAATGCACTGTTTTTCCTTTGATTATGCATCAGATGCTATTTTGATTCCTCATCTTGCTCAAGCACCCAGAGGGGGATGGGGTGATTTATTTTGTGCCTCAAAGTAATAAAAAGGAAACAGGCTTTTGAATATTGCATTAAATTGAATCTCCACAAGTGTGAACAGTAATATTTAGAACTATTTAAATGAGGTTAGGAGGTTAGAAAGAGTAATGACACATGCATTAATCAGCAAACTACAGGGCCCAATATGCCTTGATTCTCCAACAAGGAATGATAGTTTCTACCTCCAGTAGAATTAAAGAGAAGGTTCCCCAGGGGTTTATTTAGGAGATCATTAGCCTTGGATTCAGGGACATGGCACAATGGTCTCACCATGAATGCACTCTCCAGTCTGTTCTCTCTTCTGTTGTTTTGCTTCTAATTAAACCCTATTTGTTGTTCAAATAATTGATTGCACAGGTAAGGCAGAGTAGAAAAGCAGAGATAATTACTCAAGTAATTCAAGACAATTTATTTCTTAATGATCCATGGATTTGAGACCCTTCTCACAGTCCTCAGAACCCAGTACAATCTGTCCTTCACCCCCACAATTCTATACTGTTCTCAAAGTCTCCAAGAGCCTCTATCACTGACTTCTAGGTTCCTTGTCTATATAACTTGCATGCAGCAAGTGATGCTTTTACCTGCACTCTCCCTTTTCTCTCAGCTGCCATAGCATTATTTCTTATGACTTTTTACCTATCCCCCTTTATCTAGCTCAATCTTTTTTATTTTTTCCAGGTTTTTTTTTTGGGGGGGGGGTTGTTTGTTTTGCCTTTTAAATGTTGGTCTAGAATACCTAGAATTGCAGATTCCCCCCCCCTCTCTTCTTGGGTAATTTCATCTAGTCTAACAGCTTCAGTTACCGCCTAAACAGAAAACCCTTCAGGTCCTGTTTTATGTTCTGAACCCCAGTTCTCCTTTCCCCATATCCAATCACTAAATCCTATTTATTCTTTCTAAAAGTATTCTCTTTGTTTTCTTTTTTTTTATGATTTATTCATACAGAACTGGGGTACAGATCAGAGGTACAGGTGGTGAGAGGTTTCACAGAGAAAGAGTAGGGAGCAGATTGATGAAGTACACTGCTGAGGGGAGCAGCAGACCAGACAGGAGAGGTCTGCTGCACCATGTGGGTCAGCTCCCAAAAGGCAGGGGATCAAACTCACAATGAAGCAGCTGCAGCTAGCTTCGCAGTGCTGTGCTTTCAGCTGCTGAGCCACCAGGGCGGGCCCTAAAATCAGTTTTCTCCATTCCTTTCTCATTGCCAATGCCTTGGCTCAAAACATACTTAGTTCTCCCCCCCTTTATTACTGCAGCAGACCTGATCTCCCTGCTATTTGTTCTTTCTATCTTCAATCTTTTCTTCATATTACCATTTCATTATTAAAGAATATAAAACTTATTATAACACTCCCAGTGTTCATATAGATAGAATTCAAATAGCTTTGTGTAATGTTTGAGAACTGTCAAAACTTTTTCGTTGCTTAGTTCTCAAGAGTAGAAGATATAATCAACACATGTCTGATAAATTATTCATACAGAATAGGTAAAGAAGTCCTCAAATTCAAGACCATTCCAAATATCATTATTCATAAGAGCCCCAAAATGGAAAATACCCAAATATTCATCAATGGATAAACAAACTGGTATATAACCACAATGGAATACTACTGAATAATGAGAATTAATGATCTATAACTATACTTAACACATAATGATGAACAAAAGAAACCAGATACAAATGACTACTTCTGTACTCATTTATATAGTTTGTATAAAGTACAAAAACAGTCAAAACTAATTTACACTGTCAGAAGTCAGGATTGTTAAGTCTCTGGTTACCTTACTTATTCAAATTCAGGGGCTTTTTACTACACTACATAATTCTAACTGTTGAAACTTTAATACCCCTATTGCTTAAAACAAATATGACTTCATATGATAAAGAATTCTCAATAATTTTTCTATATCTAGAGAGCTCTTTCAGATATTCTACCTATGATTTTGCTATGTAAGCTTGCCTCTTGGTACACTATTTAGTGGTAATGAATTATCAGTTGATCAATTATCAGTTTTGTCAAGCCACATTACATGCAGCTGGTTAAAGGGTATACAATAAAATTAATACTTTTGCATATATGATATGACAACCCTTTATAAAATTAAATAGCTTGAATGTATAAAGACACTTTGTAATCTGTAAGGCCACATGTAGCAAGGCAGATCAATGGTTAGAAAAGGCCTCTAGAGTTCTGCTACTTCTTTTTAGTACAGGAATTTTTTTCTTAGTTCAGCTGGTCTAATATCTTAAGAGTTGTTTTGATATTTTTTTTGGCTGAAGCTTTCTCAAGAGTTTTTATTGATGTTTTTATGGATATCTAATATGAAAATACTATAACTCAATTATGGAAAACACATAACTTTTTTTATAGAGGTTAACTTTGGTTTACAATGTTGTTTTAGAGGTATAAGATCTCCCTGTTCAGGTCTTGGTACCACACCACGATCACCACCAAAGCACCCATAGTCCACCCTGCCCTCTCCCCCTCCTCTTATTAAATTATTTTAATAAGATAATGTACTAATGATAAAAGTGAATATTTGATAGCTCAGCTGTTGAGTTACATGATGTTAGGCAAGTTATTTTATTTCTCTGTGCTTTAATTTCCTGATTATTGGGAGGGGTAACTGAAATAATATAAAATCCTTGGCACAGAGCCCAGCACATGGTAAGTGCTGAATAAATCTAACTTTTATAGTTATTGTTGTTGTCTTAAGTATTAAATAGCATAATTATACAGGCACTTAAATTTTTCTGGGAGAAATAGCTCATGCAGTCCAAAGTACAAAGATCTGTTTATATCAAAAGGTCAATTTTTTAAATTTGCAATGAGCAAAATAATTGCCAAGCTGATTACAATTTATATACCCAACTCAGCATTTTCTCCTCAGGAAGGAAGCACACTTAGGCAACAAAATGAGATCAGGAGTCTGCTTGGGGCGTATGTTGAATGATGACTTGCTTTCTCTCTGCCCTAATTTTGTTTCACCTTCAGTCTTTCCTATTTCTAGTTATAATCCTAAAACCATTATTTTATTCACTTTCCTGATCACACCCACCAACTTTCCATTGATTATGGAATAAAGCATAAATTCCTTAAGTCTGGTTTTTAAATCCAGTTTAATTTGTCTCTTGAGTTCCTGTTCTATCCAACATGAGGAAACTCCTCTCCAACAAGGTAGGTTATTTGTTATTCTCTAAAGCACACCATGTTCACTTTTTATTCTGAGCCCAGGTACATGCTGGGTTTTCCTCACAAAATTATCTTCTTTCTCTGCTCTTCAAATTCTTTTCATTTTCATTATTTAAGGTCCACCTTCAGTCCTCTCTCCTTCATGAGACAAACCATTCTAGGATATATAAAAATCTCTCAATTCTTATAAGTTGTACTGTTTTACTCTTTCACATATATGTAATACACACACTACTTTGTGCATTAACTTCTATAAATTTTATTTGCCTAACTAGATCATAAACTTTGGATGAAGATCCTGTTGTTGGTTTTTTTAATGCAGAAGTAGTAACATTATTTCATATATATTAGATAATGTTGAGCTCTCAATGAAAAAACAAATGATTCATTAATGAATGCCCCAGGACAAGATAATCTCAGATGAACCCAGAAAGGTTGCCTGACCCTGGCATGCTCACCCAAGGCCCCAGCATCCAAAATTTCATTACGTTCACTCCTTCAATTCTTACCATTGCATCAGGAGTTTCCTAATTTTTGCAGGAAGTGAATGTTTAACAAAGAACCATTCTTTTTAGACATCTGTTTGTCCCTGATTTCTTACACTACAGAAAATGTAAATACATAAATATGAAACGAGGATGTTGCAAAGTTGCTTTGTAGAAACCTAATTTTCTAAACATTCACAGTCAATTAGGCGTTAAAATGAAGACGGATTCTGCCAGTATGTTACATGCCAATTAACTGAGAAAACTGCCATTCAAAAAAAAAAAAAAAAGCTTCAAGTCATGATTTTAAACTAAGTCACTAAATAGACATTGATTTTCTCTTAATTCTTAATATACCTTAGATGTCTTGTGAATTCTGATGGAATGACAAAGTTGAGCAGTGGCCATTATAAAAATGTATCAGGATTTTTTAAACAAGTCAAACCTGTTAAAAGAAATAAATTTTAGAGACATTGCTTAACATAATACTTTAATACACCCTCTGCTATTTTGCCCCATTTCAAATTGAAAATTTCCAAAAATTAAAATTAAAATCAAGGATAGTTAAATATAAACTTTTCTAAGTTGTTCAATTTAGAGAGAAATTAAATGAGCTACTTTTGAAGATGAAAAGATGCTCTCCCTGGTGACACAGTGGGTTAAAAGCACAGCATTATGAAACTATTGCAGCCACTACAGCACAAGTTCGGGTCCCTAGCCAAGTGAGTCACTCACATGGCACAGCAGACCTCTCCTGGTCTGCCCGCTGCTCCTCTCAACAGTGTATTTCAGTCAGTCTGCCTGTTCTGCTCCCCACTCTCTCTCTGGTGAAACCTCACCCCCTGAACGTCTGGCCTGTACCCCAATTCTGTATGTATAAATAAATAAATCTTTTAAAAAAAAAAGAAAAGAATACAAAATAGTTCTAGGAGACTATTGTAAACTATAAAATGAATCTAAGTTGGAAAAAAAAATCCTTACTGTGAATTTTCTAAAGAACATATAATTAGCACTGAACTGTATTCTTTGGAAAATCAATTTAATAAGCAGCTTTATCTTCACTACCAATTTTTAAATAAACTTGACATAACATCTCTGGATTAATTTTTCTAACTATAAAATGCAAATTTAAGCTGAGTTTCTTGTTTCCAAAGACATGTGAAGGAGAAAAATAAACTGTAAATTACCTAAGAACCAACAATATGTTACTCATCCTTGTTACTCCCATAGGTTATAACAGTGTTCTGTAGTACTGTAGGAGGGGCTCAAAAAAATTACTGAATTAATTATATTGATGTGTAATTGATTTACAAATTCAACCCAAAAGTTGAAGTATAAAATCACACCCATTAAAAATGCAAAGTTAACAAGTCCTGGAGATGATGTGGAGAAACTGAAATCTTTGTACACTGCTGATGGGAATGTAAAATGATTTAGTCACTATGGAAAACTAGCCTTAAAAAGTTAAATAGAAATACCTTATTTCCAGCAATTCTAATTTTATGTATACATCCAAAAGAACTGAAAGCAGGAATTCAGGTACTTGAATACCAATGTCACAGCAGTATTCTTTACAATAGCCAAATTGCAGACACAACCCAATGTCCATCAACAATTATTGATAAATGGATTTTAGTGTGATTTGTGCAATATTAGTCAACCTTAAAAAGAAAATTCTGAAACATGCCACAACACAGATGAATCTTGAAAACATGCTAAGTGAAATAAACCAGATACAAAAGGACAAATATTATATGATTCCACTTATATGAAGTAGGAGTAGTCAAACTCATAGAAGCAGAAAGTAGAATTGAGATTAGATGGGGCTGGAAGGTAAAAGGAATAAAGAGTTTAACTTACTGTTCAGGACAATGAACATTTTCTAGAAATGAATAGTGGCGATGATTACACAACACTCTAAATGCTCATAGTGCCTCTGAATTATACACTTGAGAATAACTGCAGTAGCCAGTTTTATATCATGTGTATTTTACTTCAATAAAAGATGTTAACATTTAAAACACATCTATTTTTCACTTCTGTTGTTTCAGTTACATAAAAAAGTGACAATCAAAAGTCTTAATTTAGCTTCATATGGGGCTTCTTTCAAGATTTTATAGCATTCTTATACACAGTTTTAAAATAACCTATTCAAAGAAATTGCATTTTGGATCATCCTGGATACCTGTGACTTGTTTTGTATATAGATGAATGCAAAATTTTGGAAGAGCTTGCAAATAAAAGAGGCAGAATTATTGAAGACACTGCCACAAGGTGGTGACAGAGATCATAAACAGGTAATATTTAATTCTCTCAAATTATTTCTTCAGAGCAGCACAAGGGGACGCTCTTAAAATATTTTATGAGATTGAAAAGCACCTAATTGTCCTTTGGTTCTTAAATATTCAAAGATATAGATATTTGTTATTTTTTTATCATAGAGTACAAACTTTATTTCTGAATATAACCTTCAAATCTGATTCAACGCATTAGTTGGGCTTCCTCTCTGACAACCTCAAGAAGTAAAATGGGAAAAATAAGTAAAACAAGAGTTTAAGCTCTAGTTTTGGTCTATTAAGCCATAGTAAATTACCCCCTATTGGGGTAGTTATTAGTTTTGGAGATAATAAATAAGAGGAATAATTATTTTAAAATAGCTTTCTATATTGGTGGCTTTTTATAATTCCTCCATGATCATGAAACATTTTTGTGCCATTTCTAGATAATCAAGCACTGAAAATAGCATCAACCAATTAGAGCACAATTCATTCCCATTCCATATTTTTGAAATGTATGAATAGCCTAGGTCACTGAAAACTCTAAAACATTCAGAATATTTGTTTTTGAGAAAGGATTCAAAGCTAGTCACTATTAGTATTTGGTAAGTACCTGAGGAATTAACATCTATAAAGTAAGTAAAGTTAAATTTCATAAACACATGTGAGTGTATACATGGAACAATAATTGGCAGTATAATCTAGTAGAGACTTTGGAGCCTACAAACCTAGATTCAAATTCTGCTTACTCACCTAGAAGCTGTATGACTTGATCAAATACTAAATCTTCCCAGGAATCTGTTTCCTTTTTGTAAAATGGAAATTACTGAATTGATAAGAATATAATCTTCTCAGGGCTCTTAGTGTTTATAAGAATATGTATTTATCTGGAGAGATAACATAATATAGTGATGATGTCATTTTGGAGTTCAGGGTCCTTGGGTTCACTCTGTGAAAGGTTTCGCCAAAGGTCCCCTTTCAGTAGTATGCAGCAAGTTCCCAGGCGAGTTTCTCCATGAGACACTCAGTTATATTTAAAGAGCAGGTTTATTAAGGAAAAGAACAGAGGAGCAAGGGACAGCTGCCCCACAGGGACAGGTTTGCTGAAAGAAGCCTGCATGGTTGCAGGAAGGCAGCCTTAGGAGAGCACCCTTTGCTGAGGGGGGTCAGTGCAAAAAAGCCCGGGCATGGTACAGGTCACAGACATATGCTGTCCTACAGAGGAAGGGAGTGGGTGAAAAGAGGCACCTGCATAGGCACAGGTGGGCAGAAGACTGCTGCCCCCGGCCAGGGCAGAGACTGCACTAATATAGTCCTTTTCTCTTTGGGAGGGGCTCACTCCTTTGGGCAGGACCTGTTTGCTCTGATTTTGGATAACTGTGTGGAATCTCACAGCTGGCTCAATCTCTGTATCTTTACCCTCAGGTCTGTATTTCTGATATTCCCTACAGCAGTCTGATATAGGAGTTTCTATGACTGGGTTCATGGTCATGTTAGTTCCTTCTGCCCCCACCTCCTTGCATGAGTCAGGTTTTAACGTTGTGATCTTTCCTTCAGGTTTTCTATTCTTTTCTTCCATCGGTGTAGTAACTGAACTCTTGGAACCAAACTGCCTAAGATCAAACCTCAGTCTCCCAATCATCCCCATAGAATCTTGGGTTGTATGTCTGTCTCCCCATCTGTAAAATGGAGATAGTAGTAGTACCTACTTTGTAGGGTTCTGTCACTACTAAATGAGTCATTATTTATGCACTGACATATATTTCATTATATATAACAATGCATATTTGCTTTTTAAAAATATATACTGTTAGTGTTTGAACTCCTACTTTTCCCTCAGCCTCCCACTTGTTTTTTACTGTCTTCTTCATATTTTTTTTCTCCTGCACATTTCTTAGCTTTCAGTGTTCTTTAGGGCCTGTCCTAGGAGAGAAGCTTTTTTATTTCATTTCTTTTTAAATTTTTAACTTCTAAATACATTCCCAGGCTGAGCACACTCACATTGTTCCAATTATTGTTTAAATTCTAATGATTTGTACATATATATCCCCATGTATATTTTACTGAATATTCCTTGTCTGGAACATCCTCCCCCATTCCCGATTCCTACATTGCCTAGATGTGGCTTAGTATACTTTTCTTAAGGAATTACTTCCTGATTTGCCACCACCAAGTCTGGGTTATGTGCCCATTGCAATAAAATATTGTATCATGGCTCTATTTCTGTATCATCCCCCACCATCACCATGTGAACTAATAGAAAATAACATTGTGTCTAATTCATCATTATTTAAAGGTACAATTCAGTGGATTTTAGTATATTCACAAAGTTTGCAACTATCACTATTTAATTCCAAAAGACTTTCATTACCTCAAAAAAGAACCCCTAAGCCCATTAGTGTTAGCTAACACTCCCCATTCTTCTCTCCCCTGGTTCACAAGGGGATGCGGTGTTTGTCTCACAGTTTACCTATTCTGGGCATTTCATAAACATGGAATCATATGTGACATTTTGTGTGTGGTTTAGCTCACTCTCGAATCTTCCTAAGCACTATCACAGTGCTAGAACAAAGTAGGTGCTCAATAAACATTTGCTGAATCAGCAGATGCACACTACAGGAACAAGGAAAAACAAAAGCCCTAGAAAAGAATTACAAAATTTTAGAAGTTGAAGGAACTTTAAATTGTTGGCTAGTCCAAACATTTTATTTTCTAGATGAAGGAAATCAAGGTCCAGAGAAGTTAATTGACTTGCCCAGGGTCAGTCAACCAATAAGTGGCAAAAAGAAACTAAAACTCTAGAAATTTTGACTCACAAGTTAGGGATTTTTCTATAATGGCTCTCCAAAAGGAAATCCTCCTTTGCTTTCATTCCATCTAAAATGACTCACCACCAGCTTTCTCATGTTGGGGGTGCCTCTTGTTCTTGTACATTCTAAAGATGAAGGCATTCTCTAGGATGATTTAGGAAGGCAAAAAAAAATCTAAATACTTTTTTTTTTTTTATAATACCTAGGCCCCTTTCAAGCTCTATTGCTACTGTTGTTTTCCTGTTGAGCAGGTATTTTGTGGAGGTCTCCTAATGAAGTACAAACCCTTCTTAATTTTGAACGCTCACAGCCTACGGCCCCAGGAGGTATGACTCTACAGATCACGCACTCTCAGAGAGCAGCTCTGATGTTTTTTATCACCTTGTTCTGAACTCATTATCTAAAAACTAGGAGAAATTTCATAGCTACAGATAAGAACAAAACTCTTTCAAATGCCTTTCATTTCTATTTGGCTTGCATATTGCATCTACAAAACGTCTGGAACCTCACCAGCCATCAATACCTGTCCACTCTGTGACAAGATTATAGTCTTCTTAAGAAAAAGGCAAGATTTCTGTGCTTTTTTCAGATACAAATTCACTCTGGCCTTGCCCTTGCCCAACATCTCAACTGCCCTATTTAAAAATGATGGCACAGTTGGGTAGTATTCTGCCTTTTATGTGTAAATACAAAATTTAAATAAATATTAACTAGCTGTTATTTAGATAATTAAGACCTGAGTCAGTTTGGGTTTTTTTGGGCTTTTTTTTGGGGGGGGGGCCATTCTGAGTGAAACAAAAGCCAGTTTTATTACATTCGTGCAGAGACAATAATTGTTGGTTTCCTGATGCCCTCCAACCACCTTTCCCAATCCTCCAAACCATTTCCCCCGCCAGAAAATCCTCTTCTAACAAGTCGATAATATCCAACAACTGGATTCGAAAGTGCAACCAGATGACCTTCCTTACATGTGCAAGATAGGAAGGATGGCTTAACCAGGGGCGTGCATGCCAACACAAATGGGCTTAGCGGGTCCGTCAGGTTGGGTAAGAGAGAAGCTATCCCCTACAACTAATGAACTTGTTCATTTTAAAGGAAAACCTATCCGTGAAGGAAGGTTAATGTCAACAAACTGTGCCAGAACAATGGGGCATCCATAGTCAAGAAAACAAAAACAAAAGCTCAACCTAGGTCTAAATCTGACATTATGTACAGGTATCAATCCAAGTGAACCAACAGGTAGAACTATGAAGAGGAGGTTCACCGGGTCACGCAGCGCTTTCACAGTTTGCTTCACATTTATTTATTACCCACCGTTCGCAAACCCCACTTGGCCCCATATTGCCCCTCCCGGGGCTGAGTCAGCGGCTTCTTTGGTGTGAACCGGGTGTTTGTTCCTGCCCTTTTGGTTTCTACCATAATACCCCCTCCGCGCTATAAATCAGTCACAAGTGCAACACTAAGGCGGGGAGTGCGATGTGCCGGCGCCATCTGGGATGGATGCAGGTCAAGGCCACGGCGCCACGGCGGGAGATCTGCCGTCCAGTGGGGAAGAAATCACAGTTCATCCTACTTAGATTAAAAAACTCCTTTAGGGGCAGAGCCGTTATTTTCTCGGGCCCCACGGCTGAGTACATGACGCACTGCACGGCCGTCCCCTGCCGTGGTCTGGGGGTGCAGACTGGACAACCTCGAGCTCCTAGACACTCTCCCTGGCTGTTTTGGGGGGTAAGTCCACAGAGACTGGGAGTAAATCACGGCCAAGGTGAGGTCATTCGGGGGGCTCCTTCCCACTTCTCTTGCGTCTTGGTCCCGGCCAGGCATTAATTCTGGCTGAAAGCCTCAGTGCCTGGACAAAACCTGACTTGGCTAAAGAGGAGCCCCCAAACTCTACACCCGACTTCTCGCAACACGCAGATGTCGTCTCCCCGATAGTTTGGTACCTCATTGCTGCTGCTGTTTTCTCACAAAATAAGGGGAAAAAAGTACCTAGAGTGTGGGACCCGGGAGCTCCCCACTCAAATCGCTCCACTTTTCGCCCCCTGGCCTGAGTGAAAAGTTTCACCCTCCAAACGTTGGGGAAACGTTACTAGAAACGCCCCTATCTACCTCTCAGCCTCCTCCACCGACGCCTTCCCAGCTTCTCCTCAGAGTTGTTCGGGCCTCGGCGAAAGACTGTAAATCAAACTGACAGTATCAAGTAAAACGAAAAAAAATTAACATAAACCTGAGAACTAACAATGCTTCCAGCGGCCGCTTTCTCCCGACGCCTCGCGTGTGGACCGCCCTCACCTCAGCGCGTCGACGCCTCCCTCAGATGTGGATTCAACTGCCCTTTCCGGCCCAAACCCACCTCTCGGGCTCATGAATAATCAACGAGGCGTTTGTGGGCGGGGCTATAAGCCTCCTTATAAATAATTCATTACCCCACAACTACTGGTCCGTGCGCCAACCTCGCTCGGCCTCATGAATATGCAAAGAGCAGAGAGGAGGCCGACGCGCCCTGTTAGTCCGCCCGCTCCAAGCCCCGCCTCCGCGTTGGTGGTCGCGCCGCGCTCGCCACGACTCTGCCGTCACTTTCCCGCGCTTCGGAGGATGGGTCTAGAGAGCCCGCACTGCTGGGTACTGGGAGCGCGGGGTTGCGCAAGCGCCCCGACGGGCGCTCTTCGGAAGTCAGCTCTGGACAACGTTGACATCGAGGACAGTCTGCCGCGGGGCTTCCTGAGGAGGTACCAGGTGGCCCGGCTGAGGCTGAGGGGAGGCCCTGCGCAGTCAGGGTCTGAGGCCAACCCTGGGCGTCTGGGTAGAGCTGTGGAGACCTTGGGATCCATGGAAGTCAAGGCCTCTCCGGCAGAGCGATCCCAGAGGTGAGCGAGTGGCTTCAGGAAGAGCCCGAAGCCTGGAGGGGCCGCGTTCAGGGCAAGGGCCAATTAGAGTTCAGATACAGGGGTTTGCGTCCTTGGGGGCACCACCACTTCTTCCCATGCATCGACCCAACTTTATATTATTATTATTATTTTTAAAGATTTACTTTATTTATACATATAGAACTGGGGTACAGGCCAGAGGCGCAGGGTGGTGAGAGGATTCACCAGAGACAGAGTGGGGAGCAGAATAGGCAGATTGACGAAGCACACTGCTGAGGGGGAGCAGCGGGTCAGGAGAGGTCTGCCGCGCCATGTGGTCACCTCCG
The DNA here is from genome assembly GCF_000260355.1 of Condylura cristata. Classification (NCBI taxonomy): domain Eukaryota; kingdom Metazoa; phylum Chordata; class Mammalia; order Eulipotyphla; family Talpidae; genus Condylura; species Condylura cristata. Next base: position 9,261,091 of record NW_004567130.1, on the reverse strand, counting down.
GGACAGGCAGGATTGAACTCATGTGGAAGTGGCTTTAGCTTCTTAGTGCTGTGCTTTAACCCGCTGCGCCACCAGGGAGGGCCCATATTATTATTATTTTTTAAAGATTGATTTATTTATGCATACAGCACTGGGGTACAGGCCAGAGGTGCAGAGGTGGTGAGAGGATTCAACAGAGACAGAGTGGGGAGAACAGGCCAACTGATGAAGTACACTGCTGAGGGGAGCAGTGGGCGGGTCAGGAGAGGTCTGCTGCACCATGTGGGTCACCTCCAGGACGGGGATCGAACTCGTGCTGACGTGGCTTTAGCTTCTTAGTGCTGTGCTTTAATCCTCTGTGCCAACAGGGAGGGCACTGTATTATTTTTAACATTAATTTGTAATTGTGAAAATAAAGTATGACTGTGTTATCCTGTTGCACTGCAGGTAACTTCCGTCCCCTCTTTAGCGGTGACCCCTTTAAGGGTTAGGTGTGGGTCTCCTCAGATGCTTTCCTGGGCGTTCAGGTGCACATCTGTGATTTCCCAAGGTTTGCTGAGTCCCTTGACCCTGTGTATTGGGGTTGCCTAAAAGTGGACGAAAGTAGTGGATCACTAGAAATCTATTTTTATTTTGTTTCTGTAGTAAAACGGTTTCAACTTGGCAAAATGATGAGTTTAATACATAATGATTAAACACTTGGACTGCGATATGCCCTTAATGCAGGTTTTCTCAACCTGAGCTTTAACTTACCCCCCAAATTCTAACAACCCAAAATGTCTCCAGATATTTATTACCAAATGTCCTTTGGGAGCAAAATGGCCCTTCATTGAGAGCTACTGCTTTAATCCTAGGCTTTCCAGAAGTAACTTCTCCTTAAGTGCCAGCCACGCAGGTGACCTCAGTACCAGACTTTTCCTGCTGCAGAATGTTGTTACCCTCCCTCTAACTGAGCTACTACCCCCACTATTCTGACTGTTTCCATTGTCATCTGCCTTCATGTCAGCTCCATCAACTGCCACCATCTCCAAAGAGCCTTTCAGTTGTTCCTAGTTCCCCCCATACCGCTTGACCTGGTCACTGACCTGCTCATGGAGAATGTGTGAAGCTGGCTTCAAGGAAGTACACTTCTAGGTGAACAGGTGCATTGTCTCCACGCCTGCCTTGCTAAAAGAATTAAGATCACAACTACTTGATTTGTTAGGCCACAAGAATCCCATTGCTTGGTAAACTGAGACTAAAATGACTCTCCCATGAAGAAACAATATTGAACTTTGTAATTTTTAGTAACAGTAACTTAATGTTTCTTAGGTAACAAGTAACTGTTTTCTATAGGGATGTCTCTAATGATTGAGTATGGCTTTCTGAAATATGATTAATTATAAATTAGTACCTTGATACAGTAAATATGACTGTGAAGTTTTACCTTCTTTCTGAGAAATGTAACCAATCATGTAATGGCTTCATATTGCTCTTCTGTATGATCAAAATATGTGGACATGATGGGTATCGAGTAATAATGCCATATTTACCATATAAAAACTCTGCTGTCTTGGCAATAAGCAGAGCATTTTCTCTAATCTCTGGAGTGTGCTGTCTCTCATTTTCTCTCTTACAGAACCTCAGCACTGATGCTTTCTCCACCCTCTTCAGGACCAAAAACAAAAGTTGGGACTGGTCCCTGACACCTTTCCCTTCTGTCCTATGCTAACGGGTAGTCCACCCCTCTGTGCCTCCACACAAAGTTATTCTCTCATTATTACTATTTCCTTCATAATTATTGAAGTCTGGGTTTTATTTGTTCACCCATTTTTATTTCTCCACCACCTAAAATATATTAAATAAGCTTCACTAGGGGGCTGGGCTGCCCTGCTCACCTGGATCCCCAGTGCCCAGGGATCCCCACAGTGCCTGGCACACAATTATCACTCAGTAAACATTGGTGGACTGAAATAAAAATTATCCTCTCTTCCTTCTAAGAACTTAGATAGCATTTCTCCAACTCCTTTCTGTCCACATTCCCTGATGATTACCTTATGACTTTGTTAAGAACTTGAATGGATGAATGAGCTCTTTTGCTAGGAGTTCATTTATCAACCCCTTGAAGGGGGAAATAGTCATTTATTATATTCATTGAAGATGTCAAAATGAATCATTGAATGAACTAATCCATAACTTGAGAAATAATAAATTAAAAATTGTTAGTGCACAAGGGATGATAGAAATTATCAGATTCTAGTCTCTCACGTTGCAGATGAAAATATAAATAATTTGCTCAACGTCCCCAAGCTTATTAAGAAACCAAGTCGCAATTATAACCGTGGTCTCACACCTCTCATTTTTAGGCCCTTATGTCCAGCCAGTCTAGTTTTTGATAACTTTTCTGTAAACCTAACTTCAAATCAAACACAGAAGCACATACCACAATCTGCTCCTTATCAACTAAAAGCTTTTGTGCTTGCACTCTGCATCTTTTAATTAAATTATATCCAGAAGATAATGGCCTAATGAATTAAAAAGTGCTATCTGGTATTCAAAAAATTTCCCATTTTTTGTGTCTTTCAGTGATAGATTAGAAATAGGAAATTTTCCCTGTCAAAGTAAAGTATCTTGTTTATGAAGGAAAAATGTATATTGTAGAAATGTATCTTTCTTTATTTCCAAATAACCAGTTAAAATTTTGCCAAAATCTGTATCCAGGGGTAAAATAACATGTGAAACATGAAAATAAAAAAGGGGGGGAGTCTTATTTGAGATGCCTCTCACTGCCTAAAATTGGCCTTTCTCTCTTTAAACATGTTTCATTTTTTCTGTGTACCTGAAACTCTCATTAATCAGCTTCTAGTTAGACCCTTGGGTTTTTTCTGGAACCTAAGATCATTCTTCCTTCTCAATTAAAAGAAATTCAGTGTTCCTTCTTCCTTCTTGTTGGTTATCTTATATAGATCACAAGTGATTAGTAATGTTAACTTTCAGAATTTTGGAATTTCTTATGTATCTGACAATATAGGAAACAGGGTTACCTTTTGTCTGACTATTGAACTTTCCAACCAAGTGCAGTTTTACTTTGGAAATCTGCAAAAGACAATTTATTTAAGAGTTATCAAAATAAACACATTGAATATAAGGAAAACATCTCTAGATGCTAGTATACAATGTATACAATAATGATGCTAAATATAGAGAAAAGAGATGGGGGTAGAGGGAGTAACTAAATAAGAAGGGGGTTTTCTTTGTCCTATGGGGAGGGCCCCATAAATGCAAATAATTTCCTTTGCTGTTTCTTGGCATTATGTAGACCACTCCAAACCAATAAAAGCAGACATTTTGCCTACCACTTTAGATCTAGAAAAAAAAGGAGGTGTAAGATCCGTTCTTTCCACTCCTGGCAACAACATGCTTCTGAAAGCTAAACTTTGCAATCCCAAATGCCTCACTCATGGTTAAGAGGAGAGCTGAATAAAATTTCCTTTCATCTTTGTTTCTTTCCTCTCTAAGATTATCAAATGTTGCTCTCTCAGCCAGATGCATTATTTCAAACCCTCTTATTTCTGCATTAGGGTTTTATTTTATTTTGTTTTCCATTGGGATATGAAGTAACTGTCATTTATATATATATATATCTTTTGGTTAGTGGTATTTAAATATGTGTTTATGAATTTGATTCTGAAGTCCTAGAATTTTAAGTATCACTGAAAAGAGGCAAAATTTAGAGAATTGAAGTTTTGAATCAAGCCTCTCTGTGTAAAGTAGTGATATTGCCTAACTTAGGGTATTTTTTAGAAAGAAAGATAAAGGATTGCCAATTTGGCTTTAGCATCTGAACTTGATCCATTCTTTGGCAGCCAAAATAAAGCCAGTCAATATGCAATAAGCCCAACTAAAAGGTCTAAACATAAGCTCCTGCTGCTTCTGCCCACACACTGTCAATCTACAAAATATAATTCCATATGTAGGTGGCAATTTATTATGGCCTTCATGCCCACTGAGAGTTGCGTATCAATTTCTGCATCCTTGGGATTGATATTTTTCTGACTGACAGAAGACTCTTCTTGTGGGTTATGTGTTTCTAGGGAAAGCCTAGAGTTTAATGAATTGGAACAGGAAATGACAGGGGCTGTATGTGACAGACTGCTTGCTTGCATGAGTGCCCCAGCTAAGAATTGATGTCAAGGAAGGAATTGAATTCTCAAATATTATAGAATGGCTTCTTGTTTCTGTTTTCTGCTGACTATGAAGCTTTGGTGACATGTAAGATGATGCTATTCCTCTTAATTCATTATTTAATCAAAAAGGTTTCAAATAAATTGATTTTAAAATGATGTCCCAAATTGTTATTTGATATAATTTCACAGCGATCTAAAATGAGGTGATATTCAAAATTTACCCCATTGCTAACAGCCCACATTTTGAGGGCCTTTGCTTTTGACACATTTTTGATGCTTAGAAAATGATAGCTACCAAAAAATGGTTTAGAACTTCTGTGCCCATAATTCATCCTTAACCCCATGAGGGGCCTTTTTCTTCCGTTAGTTTATGCTAGCCTAATATAATTTAAATGATTAAGTACAAATGACCTGTGGTTGAAAAGTTTCCTACATTCAGATCCAGAGTACTTTTGATTTTAGCATGAACTCAACACAGTACAGTAAGCCTCACCTAGCTGAGGTTTTATTTCTGGCAGTTTCAATTATCCTAGGTCAGCCACAGTCCAAAAACACTATAAACAATAAGTTATTTTGAGAATGAGACCACAGTCACATAATTTTTATTATAGATATTGTGGTAATTATGTTCTTTTTTTAATCAGCTATTGTTGTTAACCTCTTACTGTGCCTAATTCACAAATTAAATTTTATTATAGGTGTATGTGTACAGGAAAAACATACTGTTTGTATATACATATTGTATATATACATATATATATACAATATGTATAATACCACACACACAGGATTTGGTACTATCTGGGGTTTTCGGCTTTTCTAAAATTTCTCCTTATTAAACATACACCAGTTCATTCCTGCTGAGAGAAAAGTTAAACAACTGGAAAATAAGATATCACAGGAAAATTACCCACATAGCTTTAAAAACCGAAAGGATGGGGCCCTCCCTGGTGGCACAGCCAGTTACAGCACAGCACTGCAAACCTTCAGCCCTCTGAGCAAGAGTTTGAGCCCCACTCAGGGAGCTGACCCACATGATTCCATTATGTCTCCTGTCTCGCCCGCTGCTCCCCTCAGCAATGTACTTCGTTGATCTGCCTGTTCTGCTCTCCAATCTGTCTCTGGTGAATCCTCTTACTGTCCCTGTACCTCTGGCCTGTACCCCAGTTCTGTATGCATAAATAAATCTTTAAAAAAAAAAACTGAAAGGATGCAAAAAGGCATCATTTAGACATTTTATAACTTATACTTATGAAAACCATAGTCTCAAATTTGCCAAGACTATGTTAATCATAGTTCTCATTAATGCAGAGCACAGAAAGATTTCTTATCATAAGAGGCATTGGGAGAATTAATCAAGAACCCATAGACATTATTTTTCCATCCCCATATTTGTTGAAACGTGCCTAGACACAGGATATGCTCAAAAATATGCTGAATGTACACGTATTATTGGAAAAGTCCCAAATTTTATCCACGCTGGTAACTAGGATGTATTTAAATTATGCTTAATGGAGTTGATCTTTGAAAAGAGGCATGGAAAATTTCCTACTTCAAATTGGGTCGTGTTGTCTTTTTATCCTAATTTGAAACCACTCTCTTTTTGGTATTAACTTTTCATAGTGTACATGCAGAAAACACTACTTTTTAAAAACATAGTCATCACTTATACACACATAATATTGACTACTTTAAAGTCTACAAAATCTTGCAACCATCACAACCAATTGCGGAACATTTCATCGTCACAGAAAGAAGCACTGTACTTACAAGTTGTTAATCCCATCTCTCCTAACAAACCATTAGTCTATTCTCTACCTCTATGGATTTGATTTGTCTGAATAATTTATGTTAATGGAATCATGCAGTATATAGCCTTATTTCTTTAGCATATAGTATGCTAAAGCATGATGTTGATTCATATTGTAGCATGTATCAGTCCCTCTTTTTTTAATGATGAAATAGTATTTTATTGTATGGCTGTACACATTCTGTTTATTCATTCATCAGTTGATGGACATTTGAATGATGGACGCTTGAATTGCTTACACCTTTTTGTTATTATGAAGAATTTTGCTGTGAACATTTGCATACAAGTTTTTGATGGGTATATATTTAGAAGTGGAATTGTTGGATCATATAATAACTATGTTTATTTTTTTCTGGAACTGCCAAACTGTTTCTGAAGCAGCCATACCATTTTCTTTAAGATTTATTTATTTGTACATACAAGAACTGGGGTACAAGCCAGAGGTGCAGGGGGTGAGAGGATTCACCAGAGACAGACTGGGGAGCAGAACAGAAGATCTGAAATACACTGCTGAGGAGAGCAGCAAGCAAGACAGGAGAGGTCTGTCTATGCCATGAGGGTAACCCCCTGGCCAGAGATCAAATTCATGCTACAGTGGCGGTGGATGGCTTCACAGTGCTGTGTACCAGGGAGGGCCCCCTTTACTTTTGATAGCTATCTTAGTGTGTATGCAGTGACGCCTAACTGTGGTTTTGTTTTGCATTTCCCTCAGACTAATGATGGTGAACATCTTTTCATGTGATCATTTGTATATCTTCTTTGGGAAAATATTCTAATCCTATGCCCATTTAAAAATTATGGATTTTATCTTTTATTGTAGAGTTGTAAACATTCTTTCTTTATATATTCTTGTTTTAAGTCCCTTATCAGCTATTTGCTTTTCAAATATTTTCTCCCATTCTGTGGATTGTCTTCACTTTCTTGAAAAGTGATTCTGTTTAACTTTTAAGAAACTGCCAACCTCTGAACCAGCGGTACCATTTTCCACTTTGACCAGCAGTGTGTGAGGATGATACCTTCTCTACATCCTTGTTGTGTATGTCCTTTCAGCCCCTACTCCACACCTTCACTTTTGTAACCACTGCCTATACCCTTGTGTGCTTCAAAGCCCAAAAGATTTTCATTTTGATGAGTAATTTTATTTTTTGCTTTTGTTGCTTATGCTTTTAGTGTCATGTCTAAGAAATCATGGCCAGTTGAAGGTAACAAAGAGTCATGCATGATTTTTTAAAAAGATTTATTTATGCATACAGAAGTGGGGGTACAGGTGGGGTACAGGCCAGAGATGCAGGGGCAGTGAGAGGATTCACCATAGTCGATCCCTCCCAGGCAAGGATCGAACTCATGCTGAAATGGCTTTAGCTTCTTAGTGCTGTGTTTACCTGCTGCAACACCAGGGAGGGTCCTTGATTACTACTTTAATTTCCATGATTATGATAGGGTTAGTCAATGTTTCTGTTCTTGCCTGGTTTAACTTTGGTAAACTATATTATAGTACAAATTTGTCTATTTCTTCAAGTTATCAGACTTATTGGTGTATAGTAATCATTTGGGACCCCGTGTATTTCTGTGTCATCTGTGGTAATTTTTCCTCTTTTATTTATAACTCTGAGATTATTCATGTTTTTGCTTTTCTTTGTTAACCTAATATGTCAATTTTGTTTATCCCTTCAAAAAAGTAATTCTTAGTTTTATTTTTTCCACTAATGTTGGTATTTGTCTCAAATTACTGTAGGTGTAACATCTAGTCTTCAATGTATTTAGGAGTTTTCTTGTTTCTTAGTTTGGGCATGCAGCCATCTTCCCTCTTGTGCTGTACCTCATACATTCCAATAGCTCGCAGTCTTGTTTCCATTTGCCTCAAAATTCTTTTATTTCTGCTTTAGTTTCCTCTTTAATCCAATAGCCATTAAGCAGCATGTTGTTTAGTCTCCATGTGTTTAAGGTTTTTCCAGGTTTTTAATAGCTGATTTCTAGTTTTATGGCACTGTGGTCAGAAAGAGTCGTATGATTTGGTATGCTTTCAATCTTCATAAATTTATTTTCCATTTTTTAGCAGATTTATTTATTTATAGGTATAGGAACTAGAGTACAGGCCAGAGGTGCAGAGAATGAGAGTACTCACAAGAGACAGAGTGGGGAACAGAACAAGTGGATCAACTGAAGTACACTGCTGAGGGGAGCAGCGTGCACCACAGAAGTCTGTCTGTCTGGCAGCAGTGGCTGCCAATTACCTTGTTAGGGCTGTGTCTTTAACCCCTGCGCCACCAGGGAGGCACCAAAACTCAGCCATCTTACACCATTTCACATCACTGTCCTTTCCAGAGCCAGCACAGCCTTAGGGAGTGTAACTTGGTGCTCCCTTGCTTCCTTAGTAGGTCTTTAGTTTAATTGAGATCTACCAGGTATTAATTGACTTTCTGAAATATATCTAATGTTAGAAAGTTGAACATATGCTTCAGAATAGTTTTTTCCAATATTTTATCATGAAAAATTTCAAACATACAGGTTGAAAAAAATTGACAGTAAGCACTGATATGTAGATTTCACAATTTACATTTTACTGTAGTTGGCATCATATATATATATCTCCCCATCCCTCTACCCACTCATAAATCATCTTATTTTTTGATGTACTTCAAAGTAAGTTGCAGACATAAGTATATTTCACTCCTTAGCTTCATATTTTAAATCAGTTTATTATTTATATACAAAATACTTTTAAAGGTAAAATTCACATACATTTATCCAAAGAAGTAGAAAACTTATATTCACACAAAACCTATACACAAATATTTATATAAGCTTTATTCCGAATTGACACAGCTTGGAAGCTACCAGTATACTATTTAGTAAGTGAATGGATAATGAATTGTGGTACATCCACAATATTATTATTCAGCACTGAAATATTATTATTCAGCACTGAAAAAAAGAACTATCAACCCATGAAAATATGGAAGGATACTAAATGCTGTTTCTAAGTGAAAAACACAATCTTTAAATTCCATGCTGTGTGACTTCAACTATTTGATATTCTGGAAAAGGCAAAACTGTGAAGATAGTAAAAAAGATCAGTGATTGCCAGAGGGGCAAGAGCAGGGAATCATGAACACATGGAGGACAGGAGATTTTTAGGGTAGTGAAAATACTCTGTATGACACTATTGTGGAATCATTATTCCAAATGGCATCAGATAGTCATTTTCCAAAAGATCCAGAGTAGGCCTTTTACCCAACACAGGTCACTTTGGCATGTGGATGTGGGTGAATCAGAGCGCTGGAGGTGAGAAGCTCTTGCCTTTCCCCTAGTTCCTTTGCCCTAACCTTAATCAAAGAGAAGTTCACTCACTGCTTCCTCTAAGGACCTAGAAGAATATAGTTTGGGGGTATCATCCTGGTGTAGGTTTATCAGCAAACAAGTCCTCTCTATCTGAAGAACTCATCTTTTTTACTCTTAGAATAAAGATGAAGTATCCCTTCTTCATTATGTGAAATACTGTACAAGGTGTAAATAAGTCCATTGTTCATTCCCATCTTACTTTAGAACTTACAGCTATGTAAATTCTCCATGTATATCTTATTAAATTTTGATTTTTTTTTCTTCTGCTGACCTCTCTGATATTAATTCATTCACCTGTATAACCTCAGAAGAACCCACAGGAGTGGATGAATTTTTCCCTGTGCTCTGACACTATAATGGTGGACACATGTCATTATACCACTATCCAAACCATTAGAATGTGAAACACCGAGAGTGAACCCTAATCTAAAACATATATTTTGAATGATAAAGATATATCATTGTAGTATTACCAGTTATAACAAATATAGATACTACTTTGGTCAATTATGCTGGTAATAGGGGACACTGTACATCTGGAGGGTGGGGATGGGGGTATTTATTTGTACCTTCCTCTCAACTTGACTGTGTACCTAATACTACTCTTAAAAAATTGTCTCTACAAAAATTTGTGAAGTCAGAAGAATTAGCTCAGTCTGTAGAAGACAAGAGGTGCTGTTCATAAAAACAGTGAAGTTGTAAATCATAAATGTACTATCTGGTGAGTTTTGACAAGCATGTTCATATATGTATCACATGTTGAATTATAAACTATGACTATCATACTCAGAGAGTTCTAACCAACCCCTATCCCCACCATATTCCAAGAGGCAGTACCTGATTTCAGGGGAAAAAATTACTACCCAGTGACAATTTTTTAAACTTGGCAAATTTCTAGATGACTTAAGTTCATTCTTCTTTGTTAGAGTCTATAGAAGTCACAGAAAATTTCCAGTCTTTTCTTAGATGATCATTAATATTCTGTGTATATTAGTTAATTAAAAATTATGAAACAAGAAAATGATCTTCAAGCTACAGAACAGATGTTCATACAAGCTTTTTATTTTTATAACACTGAATTGCATGGTTCTCCAAAAAAAATGTATCTAATGGGCAAAACTTTGAAAAGCAGGTCACTATCATTTATTCACATATATCAATTGTCCAATGAAAGCAAAACTTTCAATGTATTGTACAAGGTTTGAAAAGGACTCTCGGGCTTTCAGAGTTGCAAGATATTATTAAAGCCCTGTGACAATAAACCAGGCTAGCCTCAGGACCTATTTTCCAGACAATCCCATTCAACATCAATACTCTAGGCAAGTGGGATCCTTTCAGAGCTGGGGAAAAAATACCTCCTGGAGGCTTATGGGTAAACCTGGCATCAAAAGAAGGCCAGAGCTGTCAAACAAATATTGAGTGGCTCACTTATTTCTCCTTTTGTACCTTTAAAATGGTTTTTTTAGTATATGGATAATCCTGTAGACATGAAGTATTTATATAGTCCTATCCCTGTGGTGCATATGAGGGTGGGAAAACATTCCTACTTTAAAGGAATGTATAGTCTAAATCATTCTGTTTTGTGGGGAGAAACAGGAGAATTCCAACTAAGAGTTTAGGTATGAGAAAGCAGGTACTTGTACAGAGTGAAAATTTGACCAAGGTCTTGAAAGACTTGTAAGATTTGTGACAGATATGAATGAGAAGAAAGAGCCAACTATTTTTCATACTGCAGCTTTTGACATAGTTCTGAACCACAGATCTGGTCATTTCATATTTGAAACTTTCAATAATGAGAAGTATCAGCACTCACCTTGTTTGGTGAAATAATCAAACCTGACACACTGTGGATGAAGGAACTAAGGTCCAGTATGGAGCCACATCATCCTCAAAGTCAACAACTTATGGTGGAATCAAACTAGAACTCAGTTCCCATAGGTAACATCCTTCTCTTTAGACATTTCAACAGCAATTCTCAGGAGGAAAACTTAGCAACTAGAATTAGAAATTAACTTTATACTTTTATTTAAGCTATGTATGTCCATGGTTTGGCTTGATATTGGCCAGTCTCCGAAAACAAGGACTTAGGGTAAGGTTATGTTTTCCTTGAACGGGGCTTACTCAGCCTTTGATATTACTATGCATCACTGAATGACTTTCAGCTCCATGGTCATAAGTGCTACATCCACTAGCTCATTGTGATGCAAGGGCTCTGATAATGGATGGTGGACATTTCTGCTTTGTTTTTGGCACAGAATCCAGATAACCTTTTAGGGGCTTAGTATGTATATTTTTCACAGATGTTTACTGAAATGTGTAAGGTATTTGAAACTGTTTGGGGCCTGAGTAGCATATGAGACCAACATTTTGGGCAGAAGTGTGAGCTACACCCAAAGGCTGCAGCAGCAGGAGGCCTGGACAGCACATAGACCACCTCCACACTTGCAGGGCGGGGAAGAGCCGAGGGGATATCAGGTGAGGGTCCCCAAACCACTTAGCTATTATGGCTTGTGAAAAAACACACTCTGACTGAAGGGGAAGCCTTCGTGGCAGTTTCAGCTTCAAATGGGTTTACTAAACTGTGCCTCCCTAGACCTGTTGAGGAATGCTGGCTTGTATTTATGCAGCCCTGCTGGCTACCTGTAATGGTGAATACCAACAGCAACTGAGAGTGTCTCTCCTCTAAGCTATAAAGAAATAATTAACTAAGTTAATGGTTCATAGTTTATTTCTATATTCTATTCTCAAGCTCCCTTCCTGAGTTAACCAGGAAGAAACATTAAAACTGCACATAAGACTGCATTTCTTAGACACAAAGGAAGTGAATTCTTTTCCCTCCTTTATTTCCCTCTGAATTAAAAAGCACTGGGTCTTCCTAGTTGGAAACTAGGTCCATTCCTACAGAGGGGGAAGACTGCCATGCCCCATCCCACACCATTAGAATACACGTGGGCCTACAAAATTGGCAGGACCCAGTGCAAAATAAAAACGTGGGGCCCTCTACTAGGAATTGTAAGGCTGCCACAGAAGAGCACTCAGCCAAAAGCAAAGATGTTTTGAGGCACAGGGGTGGAGAGGAGAGTGGGTGCTGTGTGACTGCGGAGGCTGCACATGGAGGGACTCCACCCAGCAGGACAGGTGCTGAGAGCACACTGGGCAGCCAGAGAATCACTCAGAAGAGCGGATGGGGTGGCTAAGCACAGCGTTCTCTCATTCTCTCGTGAGCCTCCAGGTCCTGAGCTGCTTGGGATGTGGGCATTGGAGAGCCCAAGAATCAAAAAAGAACCAGGTACCTTAGGACATGAGAGGAAGGGGAGGATGATTATATGTAGAGGACACAGGGATGAAGGAGTGAAGAAGAGTCTTTAGATAGGGATGGAATGACCTATTTTCATTTAATCAGCCAATTTTTTAAAAATAAGTTTATTTTTACATCATTTTGTGCCTTTTTCCATCTCAGTTGTAATCCCTGTGGGCTTCCCATCACCAAATCATCCTTATGCCATCACCATAGTCCAGTGCACTTGCCCCGCCTCCCCCATTTTAGTCAACCAATGTTTTATAACGGAGTAGAATGTATCAAATTTTAATAAATGATTGTTTTCCCTTTCCCTTTTTGTGCCTCCCTTTTCTCCATTTTGGTAAATGACCCAACTGGGTGAATGACAGGTAAGCAGGAATAAGAAGTTGCCTTTGGCTGATTTGCTCCTCCTGGACAACACTGCTCAGTGCTACCTTGCAACCCTCTTGAGCCCGCACATCCATGTCCCCACTCTCCACTGCGATCACTACCTTTTCTGCTGTGGCTGTGACTGCTATGACAGACTCCTCGCTGACTGGTTCTTGAAAATCATGCAGACAGACTAGAGTTGGAAGTCCTCACTCTGCCACATTACCTGGGTCTCTTCTGATAGGACTCGTACCTGCCTGAGCCTGTTGGCTCACCTGTGAAAGGGGGCTGATTTACTTATCTTCAAGGTTTTCAGGACTAAATAAAATGATGCAGGTGACTTACAGTACATGTTCAGTGAATCATGTACTCTCTCTTCCCCTTTCCATCCTTCAGGCCAGAAGTGGGGCAACAGACACAGGGCAGGGGGCAGAGAGGTAGGCAGGCAACCAAGTCTCCCAGGCCTCCATGAATTTTGAATTTTTCACTCTCCCTGGGGTGCTCTCATGGTCTCACTTCTTCTGCAGTCACTCCTCTCACAGCCATCTTCTGCCTGAGTGATGCCACCCGTATAGCCCTGGCCTTCTAGCTCAGGTGTGCCCACACCCTACCTCAGGTGTCCACAATCAGGCATGGGTGCCCTATGCCCATGCTCCCAAGCACCTTCTGCATCAACATGATCCAGGTCACAATGATAGCCACAGAGGCTAGCAGTGTGGTAAAAAGCCTCATTAACTCACTATCTACAAGGCCTTAAATGTTATTTCCTTAGAGATAATCTCCTGACTTGTCACACAGACTGCCCTGCAGTAGAACCTGCCTTTTCTCAATGGCCTTCTCCAGGAGGACAAGGTTCCAGCCTCATGAGGTGCCTGATGTAGAGTAGGAATTCATATTTTGTTATTTGGCTGGGTAACCTCATATGTAATATCAAAGGTTCCTAGGTCTAGTGTTTCTGTAATATTCCCAACTGTAAGTGGGAAGATGACCACATTACATAAGCCATGGAGACCAAGAGCATCCCATCAGATTCAAATTAAACCAATACACTAGGGGTGATTCATAGCAGGTACTTTCCAAACTAAACAGACCTAGCTCAGGGCCCTCCCTGGTGGTGCAACAGGTTAAAATGCAGCACTACGAAGCTATCTACAGCCACTGCAGCATGAGTTCGATCCCCGGCCAGAAAGGTGACCCACATGGCACAGCAGACCTCTCCTGTTTCACCTACTGCTTCCCTCCGCAATGTATTTCAGTAAATCTGCCTATTTACTGCCTATTTCAGTAAATTCTGCTCCCCACTCTGTCTCTAGTGAATCCCCTTAACCCCCACACCTCTGGTCTGTAGCCCAGGCTAGATGCATAATATGCATAAATCTTTAAAAAAAATAACAAACCCTAGCTAAGACACACCTGATGCAGCCAGGAAACTGGGGTAGCTGACCAACATAACCAAACTTCCCTGAGAATGCAGAGGCTGAGGCAAAAGAATGTCAGCACTAGGAGCAGAGTGGTTCCCCAGGAAAAAGGATGAACATGGAATTCCCTGTTCACTGACCCAGGGCTAGCTAAGTAATTAGAACAGGCTTTTCTCTGGCCTCTGCAGCTTCCCACCTGATATTCCCTACTGAGACCAACTGCATGCTAAGGGACCACTGCCCTGAGAAGTTCAAGGTATGAGCTGGCAGGTAAGGAGGACTGATTTTTCTTTTTAATTTGTGAAATAATGTACATTTTAAAATACTTGTATAAAAAATATCTGCAGAAACTGATGAATTATGAGGTGAGCATCCATGAGACCCACCACTCCAATCAGCACCTAGAGCATCACAAGCACTTCAGAGGCCCTTGTCTTCCCCAGCATGTTCAGGGCCCTGGTTTTTGCACTTAAACACGCTTTTGCATCTCAAAGTAATAGCTTTAAGTCATACAGCACATACTTTTTCCCATCCAGTATCTTGTGGATTCATCCACGTTATCATATGTAATTTATCATTTCTTGGTATATCTTACAGATGAATGTTTCACAAGTTGTTACTTGTCCTGGTGATGGACATTTGTCTTGTTTCTGGCTTGTGTGAAGCTGTCTCAGATGGCTTGCAGAGGCAATGGTAGTTTGGCACGGAAGGGGAGGGAAAGGAAAGAAGCAAAGGATCTCTGGCTCTTGTGGAAGGCATAGGTTTAGAGACTCTTGAGTTAGGGGCCAGAGTCCAGACTGCTTGCCCAGCCCTCACCTGTGTGGGAAGCAAAAGACCATCCCATATGGGGTTCATCTCATGGAGACTCCCAGCAACCCAGGATAAGGTTTCTTTCTCATTGTAGTGAGGTGACCAGGTGCAGGGCAGGCAGTGGGGAGGGGGCAGGGGATGAGCAGGAAGCTGGCAGGCCCCCCAGATCCATCAAATCTCTACTCCTCCTCTTTGGGCGCTCTGGTGCCATCCCTTGGCCCTGCCTCCCATAGCCATTCCACCATGGGAGCATCCTGCCATCCTTCTAGCCCTGACCTCCAAGCACAGGTGTGCACTTTCACATGCCCAAGGGTCCAACACCAGGCATGTGTGCTCAGAGCCCACACTCCCAAGCACCTCTTGGATTAGCGCCAAGAGAGGCCTCAGGTGAAGCCACAGAGGCCAGCAGCTTTAAATAAAAACCTGACCAATTCATTTACCCTACACCCTTCCTACCCAGGGACTCTATTGTCCCTGGCCACACTCCAGCCATAGTGGCTGGATGAGTTCATACTGGGGGCCACCCTGGCTACAGATGGCCAGCAGCCTTGACTACCACTGAATGACCTGTCCCCCTTTGTCTGGTTTGGCAGGTACTGGTGAGAGGAGAGCTGCCTTTGTCTTGCAGCAGGGCAAGCTACTGGAAAATCAGTAGGTTTCCTGCCTCCAACTTTGGACTACCCTGGGGAGCAGTAAGTGTTGGGGATCAGTGTCAGAATAGGCACTCCAGACCTATTTTTCATTTCTTATGCTGCAGAACAGCCAGACTTCACATATTTCCGCACTGAATCCTCTACAACCTAATGAGTTGGTTTGACAAACCCTCCCAAACCCCTACACCACCCACCCACACCCACACCCACACCCACACAGATGAGAAATTAAAGCAGTGTTCAAGTCAAACCCTAAACAAGCCCTTAAGGGGGCTAACACACGCCTAGCTAGGCCAGGATGACACCATAGGTGAGTCCAGGAACTTGCCTGGGCAAACACCAAGCCGCGGCTTCTTCAGGCTGGGTTGCTTCAACATCTACGAAGTCGACGTCTGCTGTGAATGTTTTGCTTGCCTCCAAGAGGACTGTACTCGTGTGTGTCTCTGTGAATGTCACTTCTTCCATGAAATATTCCTTAACCAATCCAACTGAAAACCTTTGGATTTCCATGGCATTTGGTCTTGTTCTTTGGAACTTGGCATTCTTGGAAATGACCTTTGGGGCCTGGACTTCCATCTTTTTTTCTTTTTCACCTCCACCAAACCACCTGTGCCCATACCTCAGCTGGTTCCCTCCCCTCCCTTTTCTCCCTCCCTTGTGTTCCCTCTGGTAACCATTATATTCTTTTTTCCCATTCAAGATTTATTCTTACTGTTCTTTTTACACATGAATTATTTTGGTATTTGTATTCCCCAAAATGTTATTTTATATTTTACATCATTTTCCTTTTTGTGCAATGTATGCTTTCTCCTCTCGTGTAGTCCCCATAAAATTCCCACCACCAAATCACCATGTACCATCATGGCAGTCCCATGTGTAAGAACACATGCCCTCCTGTTTTGATCCCTCTCCCAACCCCTCTCCTCTGCAGTATCTGATTTATAGTTGCCTTTTTTTTTTCTTGGTCTCTTACTTGGTTCCCCTTACATTCCTCCTATATGGGAAACCGTCTGACAGTTTTCTTTTTCCTTCTAGTCTATAGCTGAGCCTAATCCCTTCCAGTTCCATGTTACTAATGGCAAGTTTATCTTTTTGATCACTGAATAGAATCCCATTGCATGTATACCACATCTTCTTGATCCAGTCATCTACTTTTGGGCATTTGGGGGTTGTTTCCATATCTCACCTGTTGTTAAAAGTGCTGTGATAAGCGTAGGGGTGCAGTTCTGCATACAGAACTGGGATACAGGCCAGAGGCTCAGGGGCGGCGAGAGGCTTCACCAGAGACAGAGTGGGGAGCAGAACAGGCAGAGTGATGGAAGTACACTGCTGAGGGGAACAGCAGGCGGGTCAGGAGAGGTCTGCCACACCATATGGATCACCTCCAGGGCGGGGACCAAATTCATGAGGAAATGGCTTTAGTTGCTTAGTGCTGCATTTCAACCCTCTGCGCCACCAAGGAGGGCCAGGCTCAGAATATTTTAAGGTCACAATTTTATCTCTATAAGGTATTAGCAGCTAAGACAGGGCTGTTGTTTTATTTAAGGTGGATCAGAAGCACTGCTCCAGTCTTCTGGTCATCCAGAATGTCCGCTGGCTGCCAGACAGACAAAAATGCCATCACCTCAATGGGTGGCAAGTGTTCTGCTCTAGATGAGGAGTGCTTGGTCCTCGCCTACAGGGAACTCAACTGGTGCTGCAGGGGTAGGATTTCAACCCAGGTTCTTTTCACCATATGATTTTAAAACTCTTTTTTGTGAAAGTACTTCAGAGTTATTCTGCAAGCATTTGCTTAAATGTCATTTTAAATTATTAGTAGTCATCTTTAACATGTGCACTTAAGTGTAAAATACACACTGGCTTAGGCTGCTTGAGATTCAGCTAAGGCCTCCTTGCTGTGCTTATTTATGTGATCTTCTCAGAGTGTGGCTGGGAGGGTGCTGTGATCACCTTGTCCAGCAGCCAACTCAAAGCTAATGGCTTTCACCAGAATTAAGTTTAGTGCACATAAACTTTGGGTGTTTCTTGCTGAATGGTACTGAATAATCTTCCACTGATTTTTCTAAACTACTTCAGTTTTAGAAATAATAACAAGATTACAAGCAAGCTGTGACTAATACCATTTGAAACCACTTATCTAGACAAAGACTTTTCCCTCCGAATCTCACAAATTTAGGAAATGGCTAAGACGTTCACAACTAACCCATCTGCACTAGTCAAAAATGCTTCCCCACTGCCATTCCACTGATTTAAGACATTGTGATGAACTTATTCATGCTAAGGGACCTCCCTGGTGGCGCAAGGGGTTGTCTCAGCACTATGAAGCTATTAGCAGCCACTATAGCACAAGTTCGAGCCCTGGCCAGGGAAGTGACCCACATGGCGCAGCAGACTCTCCTGACCCACCCGCTGCTCTCCTAGCAGTGTACTTTGCCAGTTGGCCTGTCTCTGGTGAATCCTCTCACTGCCCCTGCACCTCTGTCCTGTACCCCACTTCTGTATGAATAAATAAATCTTAAAAAAAAAAGCACCCAAGCCTCATGTGTTATTAGCATTGGGGGGGGGCATTCTAATTCAATCAGGAAACAGTTACAGGTCAATTTTAAATGTCATTGTGGAACAAATCTTACTGAAAATACAAAATGCAACTTGCTATGTGTAATATAAGAAAACTGTCTAACAACATGAAAGATTAAAAAAGGGGGGTTTAAAGCAGCATTAAAACCTTCGGTGATTCCCCTTTTAGAGGGTCTCCTCACCCTCTCATGCTTCTGAAAAAATTGCTTCACACAGAAGAGACTTATTTGACCCGGGAGGCAGCTGGCATGTGCAGAGAATGTGCAGCCGAGAACTGCACCAAGGGGAGAGGAACAAAGCATTAGTGTGGCTGTGTGCAGGTGCAGGTTTGGGTGAGAGTCTAAAAGGGTTGCCTCCTGTTGCTGCTGGTAACCGTTAGCAGATTCGAGTCCTGCCCTTGAGAAATCTTGTCAATAACCTCAACTTAGAACAAATGTTCTTAGAAAATGTGACTAGAAATTAAACAGCTGGAACACCTGCTACGTTATCCAAAACTCCAAATGGAGACTTGGCCTATTTTTAACTGGGCTGTCAGCCTTTGTCTCAGCTACTGTAATCAGTGGGGGTACAGCTGAAGCCCTGGGAACTAGTCACTTGAACAGGCACCAGCTAAACAAAATTCTATAACACCTTCAAATCAGCTCATTCTTAAAAGATTAATAGAGGTCAGGGCTACAATTAAAACTTCAGTAAGGATGGATCTCCTTGCTTCCTGCACAGCAATGATATACACCATCTTCTGGACAATCGTGTCCAATCTTATTCTAGAACATATGCTCAATTTCCATTTTGAAAATAACTGAAATTTGTTTAACAGGTCCTCTGGCAACATTCTCTTTTTAAACTGCCACAGTACTTTTTAGATTCTGTATCTTTGCAAACAAGAAACCAGCAGTAAGCATGTTAGCAAATTAATAAAGAAAAAATTTCTGCACATCCTCACAAGTTAAGATTGAGGCAATGCTACCAAATTTGTGGGCTAGGGTAAAGGAGAGCAAAGTATACAAAACAGCAGTATTGAGAGAATATCAGGATAAGTTCAAAGATGAGGACATCCTGGCAGCTCAAGGTCCCTGTTAGCACCCCACTGTATCAGCCAGAATGTCCCCACAGGTCCACCTAAAGGAAGCTGGCCCTGCCCAAATGGAACTGCTTTTATCCACGTACAGCCACCATCCACAGGACAATTCCTTGGCATTGGGCCACACTGCACGTTTCACTTGATTCTTTACCTCCCCATCTATAGGCCCCAACAGCCCTAAGTTCTGCTACTGTTTTAACTGACTGAGGGCTAGCTAGCTCACTAGCTCTTAGGAATGGTAGAAGCTATGTATATACATACTGGTTCCTACACATACTCATGTTTTTACAAGTGGGATTAGCAGACTGACTCCCTGAGTGACAGGCTAGTTTCCCGTCCCCTGCTAGGCAGCATGCATGGCTTTCAAACCATGCTTGTATACTTTAGAGAATAAATCCAGAAAATGACCCTGGAGAGCCAAAGGGTCAAGGCTTTCAAAGAGGTTCTGAGCAGGTCACTCAAGTTGGGATGGATACTCAGTAATGACATGGAGAAAAGAAAATCCACACCCTGCAAAGAACTAGTCAAACGACTGTATTATGTAGCCTTGGTTGGTTACAGATCTAAGAAGTGTGTGGCAGCAGGGGGCAGAGACCTCTAGTTAGGGACATTAATCTGATGTTTCGGCCCTCAAGGTCTCTGTCCACCCATATTTTCTCGTCCAAGAATGACGACAGCCCTCCCAACCCAGCGTCTCCTTCCACTCCACTGCAGATGACATTCCTTGGTGGGGTAGAATTGAAAAGCCAGAGTACTGCCCTATAATCAGAGCAGTGCAAAAAGGAGCCTGGAAGCCAGAGGTAGTTTTAATTACTATCGATGCTCAATTCTCCAGATAAGAATTGCTGATTACTAAGATGCCTGACTACTTTGCCTTTTTTAGCCTGGAAGATGTTAGACGCAAAACCATCCTACGGAACTGTGTTCCCGTGCTCGGGCACTGGGGAGCAGCTCCTTGCCAAGGTCCAGAGTCGAAAATCGTAGCTTCCTTTGCCAGGTGTCAGTTTCCCAGCAGCACCTCAAACTGCTTCTGTATAAGAGGGAAGAGGGATGAAGAGCAGATAAACCATAGGGAAAAGAAATTAGAACATGTTAGCAAAAGCTACCATGCGGAACACTAAACTTTATTCACTTTATTTATATATTTAACAATTCTAAAGTATTTACTTCTTGCTTTGACAAAAAATGAAAAATATAGGAGCACTGACTGACTCCTCTTTAGGAGAAAAGGGTTATATGTACATCTATGGAGAGTTATGGTTCCTCCTTTACATACAAAGAAAAATATTAATAAAAAAGTGCTTCATTGATCAAAAAAGGGCTAAAAGCTGCAAGCATTTATTCACACTGTACATCAGACCCAAGAAACCCGTATCATAACCTCTTGGCACCTGTCACTAGGAACTGCACAATATTCCATTAGACTGACTTCTGACCGGCATGGTCAGACCACACGAAGTGTGGAGAAGAACTACACCCTGTTTTATTAAATTCAAACTCTGAGCAACCTGCTGCCACTGGGAAGACGCACTCAGATGCTCTGGCTTTGCCTGGACTGACAGCTCCAGGGAAGGCTTCTAGGCCACGTCTTAAACATACCCAGGCACACACAGGAGCCACCTTCCTGAGACATAACTTGTCCGTGGCCAGGGAGTTGCTTCTAAGGGTCAGAGAGATCCCTGGCCTCACCCCAGCTTTCATCACCATCTGCCCTGTTACCAGTTAGCAGCTATTAGCAGAGCCAAGCATGGCCCTTTCCCTCTAAGAGGAAGGGCAGGCACAAATATGGATGCCAAGATTACAAAGCACAAACCCAAACTTCTTTCCACTCTTCCCCATATCCACCTCCACTTCCACCACAAACATTCTTGATTTAAGGCTCTTTCTGGACCACACCAAAGCTTTCTGAGGAAAGGTGCCCTGCATCTCCTATAAGTGATGTCACTTCTCTAAGGAATCCTGCAGTGTCACCAAGTGGCCTGACCAGCAGCCAGACATGCCCACTGAGGCAACACAGGAATAGGGCAGTGGGACTGGTGAGCCTTTCCTGCCGCCCCAAAAAGGGAGGGAGGTTGATTGTATGGGACATTCTCCCTGTTCCAGAGACTTGTACTCAGAAAGGCTGATTTTACCCCGCCCCCGCCCCTTGAGGGGGGAAATCCATGATTTGTTTGGTTGGGGATGGGGAATTTTTGGAACCCTGAGTCTGGATTTCACTGTGCTGACCGAGAAAGATTGTTTGGGAGACCAAGCCCTGGAATGCCTTCCAGATTATGTCTGGCTCAGGATAGGTCTTGACATTGGCCTTAGCCACAGCAGGACACACTGCACTCCAGCTAATCTGAACACTTATGCCTGAGGATGGGAAGTGCTACAGTCTGGCCAGGGGAAGCAGACCTCTGACAGTGAAGGGAGCCCTGAATATCTGGGTCATGTTAAAATCAGAATCCCAGCATCTCATGGGGGAGGGTATGCTTGCTGTTCCCAGACCTTCTTGCTTGCCTCAAAGATTACACCTTCCTTTCCCAAAGCGGGGGTCTTCAGAATGTGCCCACCCCTCCAGAAGCCATTTGCCTTTAACTATCTGTGAAATGGGACTGGTCCAGACCCTCTCAAGAGGAAGAGGTACCAAAGGCAGTGCTCTTAGGGAAGTTACTTCCAGTCTCCCTAGCAGCAACAGTTTCCCAACCAGCTCCCATGTGGTGGTGGCATGAGAAAGGGCCACAAATATTAGCACTGGCTTCCCCCACCTGCCACCCCCCAGCTCACTATCTGAGGTCTCTACTCCTGACTGACCAGCCTCCACCATCCTGAGGAACTAAGCCAACCCTCAGCATTGTCTGATAGCAAGTGACTCAACAGTTATGGGAGCCCTGGCAACCTCTGGTGTTCCATCAGAAGGGGGGGTGGGAGGGGACCACAACTAGAGGATTTTTCTCTTTTTTGGAGGTAGAGGGAGTATGGAAAAGAGGGGGGGGCAGGAAAGAAAACTCAATCTATAATCCAGTGGTACATCCCAAGTTTCTGTCACGCCGCACAGGTGGTTCCATGCCCCCATTCCAAATGCACGGGCCTCTTGGTCTGCCCAGGCTATGTGGGCCTGTCAGAGGAACAGCAGCTTTGCCTCTGCCCGCCCCAGGTCACTGAGCTTCAGTTTGAAGTGGCAGCAATGGGCTTGTCCAGTTCAAGGTCAATGCTGGAGCTCGTGGGATGTAGACTGCTATAGCAAGACTTGCAGACTCGACTGGGTTCAAAGAGCTGCTGGCTGGGAACTGGAACCTTCTGGTTACAACAACTGGAGCAAAATACATTCCCACAATTCCTTAAGATGAGAAAAAGAACAAAATAATGTTAGTTTTGGTAGCAGGTATGCAGTGGGAAAACCAGAACTTTGTTGTGTGAAATTCAGATGTGCTGGAGACTCCTCTAAGATTGAACACTTTCATTTATCTAGCCCAGGAACAAGCAGGGCAGGGAGGGGATCCCTCCCAAATACAGTCACATACCACTTCTACTTCAGGCCCAAGGACACTTGGTTGGCTACCTCACCATTATGGCTCAAGGTTATCAGGTGTCAGGAGGATGCTGCTCCAGAGAGACCCATGAGAACAAATGGGTTGAAGACAGAAGCAGCTGCTAGCTCAATGGGCAAGTCCTGACCCAGGAAAACCCATGGGCCATAGACACCTGGGCAAAGGCTTTTTGTGTAGCTCATGATTACAGAGAGGCCAAAGTCCAGTGGAACTGCCTCCAAGCCCCTCAGATGTGAGGACAACTACTCAGTCCAGCAGGGGAGAGAGAAACCTAGCGTAACAGGCTAGCTTAGAGGCTCAGAGGCAGCAACACCAATACACAGCTTCCACCTAGGACTGCTCTGCTGTCAGCATGCAAAGCCAGAGACAAGCAACCAGTGACACATGCTCAAGGTGAAAAGACAAGAGCACAGATGAACACACGTGCACCATACCCCCTTATTAGACAGGTGTCAGTCAATTATGGTTTGGCCCCCTAGCCCCATGGATCTCTAGGGAACATCAAGGCTAATTGAAGTCCTGAATTTATCGAGCTCCAGGCCTCTCTTCTCCACTTGAAAGCCCAGCTCTGATGTGCCTGTGCAGCACAAGTCCACATACCCAAACAGACCCTGTATGGGAAATGGAAAAGGAATGCAGAGGATGCATTTCTGTCCATCTTACAACTCTATTTTTCCTGGTCCCCAAAGTACAAATAAGTCCCAATGGGCTCAAGAATGGGAGACTCCAGGGAGCCCAACACAGCCCACCAATGACCTGGGGAAAGCAGCTAAAGGAAAAAATCCTCCTTAGCCAGCAACGCTCATTACCTTTTCATATATCCTACTCAGAATCCAAACCCACTGCTGGATTAAGGACCAGGCATGAGGCAAGAATACGGAATTGCCCTTTGAGAACAAAAGAAACCACAAAAGGAAGAGGCTAGACATAGGCAATGGAAGGACAGAGAAAATGCGCACATGCGCACACAAATAATCTAGAATGCAGTACTTCACAAGAAACAAAAACTAGGCAAGAGCCTGTGATTACACAGAAAAATGACCAAATCTGTTTCTGAATAACAACATTTCACATCAGGTGGGAATCCTAACAGGAATTTGATCAGATAAGTTATTCTTCTGGCTGTTTTCAAGGGATTCTGAAAGACCCTAAGTGGAATCTTCCTTTAGAGTTTTCCATGCTAGAACAGTTTTCTGGCAAGATCACCCTTGTTTGGGCCTGATTTCTTAAAGAACAGTGATGCTGTTTGACTCGGAAGTCACTAGCATTATTCTGATTTCTTAATGAGTGACTGACCTGAAAGAAACAGCTCTAGAAATCCACCTGTTACTCCACTAAACCAGGCCCTGCAAAAGCACAGTGACTTGTCATTATCAAGATAGCTCATCTGACTTGCACTGCCAGGAGGGGACTGCAAGACTGGAGTGGTCTCAGGAAGCTGCTTTGGTCCCCACCCCCATCTCCACGCCCAACTGCCTGCCTGTCACTCCCAACCCCAGACTTCATTCCAATGAGTGCAGAGAGGGGGCAGTAGCAGCGTTAGTGTGAAGAAGTTATTGTAGATGTGCAGACATCACAGACAGGTTGTTGCAAATGCTCACCACGTTTGATCAACACGGTCAGTGTCCCTGCAAGGAGGGGAGAAAGAGCTCAGAGGAGAAGCCAACCAAAGACATTTGGGCTTGGGGTGGAGTGTGGGGAGACATACAGTCTTAGAAACATCATTATTAGACAAAGAGGTGGTTCCATTTTCAATCCAGGGCCACTCTGTGGGCAAGCTGTATCACAACTCAGATAAATTTTCTACCTCAACAATACTGATCATCCACCAGTCATCACTTCAGCTGGGGCAAGACATCCCTAGCAATTCACAACCCCAACAGAGATAGAAAAGTGAGGGGCCTTAAGGACTTAAGACTATGCCCTCAGCTGTCCCTACGACAACCCCAGTTACATCGGCTCATCACTGGTCCAAGGGAAACAAGTTTGGAGTCAGGAGCAGGATAAAGTGTAGGAAAATGAAGTTCCCTTCCCATAGAAGGAAAACTATTTTTGCTCATAGCAGTCATGCTGAATGGGAAAAAATTGTATTCTTGGGATAAGAAATGGTGTTTTGGATGATGGCAGTTGCTCCACCAATCTGGGAAGCAAAACAAAACAAAAAGGGTTTATCAATTTTATACTTCAAATTTTAGTCATGATCCTCTGAACTGGAAAACACCAAATACATTTCTGCAAAACGTCAATTTCAGAGGCACAAAAGATGAGTCTGGGTCCTACAGGCCCTGGGGTCTGCCTCAAACAGAACACAGCCAGCCAGGTGCCTGCCATGTCTCCAGTCTGCTGACTCCAGGCCAAATCTCAGCCTCCACACCTTGGCCCATCCCACCACACCCCGCAATGGCACCTGCAGTGGTGCTTCCTGCTGGCGAGCCAGAAGGCGCTGTCACATGCGTAGCAGTGGGCAGCCAAGTGGTCGGGAAGCCAACGGGTCATCTGTAAAACAGATGGGGCCAGGTTAGTGACAGGAAATGGGTCATCCAGCTGGAGCCAGGAGAGCCATGCTGGGACAAGTCACCAGGATCACTCTGGCTCCAGTGGCACCAGACCAGCAAGTCTGAGGTCAGCAGTACAAGAAAGGCGCCAATCCAAATCGTTTCCCTGGAAGGGATTCCAAACTCCCCTGAAGTAATGGTGGCAGGCTGCAGCACCCTGGGTTGTTATAAAAGCTGGCATGGTTCCAGTTCATAGAGACGAGGAAAAAGGGCCAGCTTGCTGAGTTTCCCTGGCTCAAAAATTCTAGGCTTGATGGGGAGTCACAATAGTGAGACAGAGGCTGAAGGCTAAGTGAGTTATGAGGTCATTTCTTAGCCAGGGGCGTGGGTTAAGGAGGGGGGTAGAGAACTGTAAAACTGTAGCATGGACGGCACTCAGAACAGGGGCTGAGCCTGTACCTCCGTGTCCTGTTTATCCACCTGCTCCCAGCTGGCTTCAGAGAAAATCTCTGTGCTGCAGTGAGACAAACAGTTCTGATCCAGATTGCTTTCCGAGTCGGGGATTGAAGTCTGTTGGCAAACAAACACAGCTGAACAGAATGAACCTGGGTCTCCTCCCAGAAGAAAGGGCTTGATGACTTTGGGTGGGCCTGAGTATTAGGGCTGCCAAATCTGCTGGTACATCAGCCTTCGAGATATGAGTTGAGCAGGTGCAGAGAGATACACAGATCTAAGGTTATAATGCTGTGACTCTGGAGTAAAAAGATGGGCCTTGGGTTCCAGGAACTGAGTGGGGTAGAAGTGACCAGGGTGGATTAGGAACTCTCTGAGTGTCAGCTGCTCCAGCAGGGCTGTCAACCCAACCCTGCCACTTAGTTAAAACTCAGTGCTTTGGGGCATAGTCTCCTTTCTCGGAAGGACTCTTTGGGAAAATGAGAAACCATTATTAGTATGAAGGAAAAACCAAGAAGTCAGTTTGAACTGGAAGTCATTGGATGAGCCCGCCTTTAGTGTACAGTGACTGCTTCAGAGCTAGGCTGACTCCAAGACTTGAACATCAGTCAGATCCACTTAGTGAGGCTATCACCTCCTGGAGAACTTCCCCTCAGGTACCTCTACTTCCAGCCACCAGGTCCCACAGCGCTAACTTGACAGACTTAAGACCAATCCCTACCCCTTTGCTGCGCTACAAATACCTATTTTAAAAACCCTTAAGCTTTTCACAACCACAGCCCATGTTTGGGGAGGCTTAGTCTACTACCTGCTGGGGTAAGACAGGCACTACAATTTGACAGGAATATTTGACAGTGCCCTATAAATGTTAGTTCTGCCCAGGAGTTCAAACCCTTCATATGATCCTCTCTGAAGAGATCTGACCAACCACCTAGCCAAGTGCTAACTCTCCTCCGTATTCTAGCTGCCTAAACAGGACACATGTAGAAAATAAGCAAGGCAGAAAAGGGGCAGGCTGCCATTCACATGGCTGGGGCTAACCTCCAGCCAGCCTCTGTCAACAGGGCTACACTGGCCTCTCCAACCTGTACCCATCACCAGGCTCAGGTTCAAAGGCACCCAGCTCCAGTGTGCAGCTGAGTATGCGCCATGCACGTAGGGAGGTACCATGGTGAACTCACCACTTCATCACCAAAGTCCCCATTGAAGTGTAAGGAGCTGGTCAGGTACTGGCTCTCCAGGCGGCTCCTCAGCTCCTGGACTTGTTTCTTCAAGGTCTCGACTTCCTGCTGGTGGCCTGACTCAATCTGACGCAGGCGCTGTTGGATAGTGTCCGTGTACACAGGCATGCCATCATCATCTAGGTGGCTGCGGGAGGGCTGGTCAGGGCTGCCTGTGGCAGAGGGTCTCCCAGAGTGGCTGTGCAGCCACTTGTGGTGCAAGTTCCTGGAGTATAAGTGAGCAGAACTGCAGCTCGTGGCAGACAGCTGGCGGCTCAGTGAGTCCTTGCTCTTACCAGCCTCCCCATTTGTGCAGTGGCCATTGGGAGTGGGGTATTTCTGCAGAGTGCTAAGCCCTGGGGGCTGCTCTGAGGCCTTATTTTCCATCTCTGGGGCACCATTGCACACAGGACCCTCTTTACATTCGGCTGAAGGCAAGGCACAAGGAGAAAGCATTGGGCCATGGGTGCTGCCAGGGGAAGTCCTATGCACCACAGAGCCTACCTGGGGCCTCTCAACTAGGCTTCTTTCTGAAGGCCTGGTCTCCATTGCTTGAGGAAGTAAGTCCTTGACACCTAAGCTGCCTCTGTTTACCAGGCAAGGTCTATTAATGCCCTGGGACCCACTTTTCTGATCTTCCAATAACATGTCTATGGAACTGTCCATGTTGGGTCCCCTGGCCTCAAATGGGACTTGGGAAGGCAACAGAGAATTTAACTGTGAGGTACCATAGCCAACTTTTGCATCAACTAGGATTGGAAGAACTGCTTCCTCCTCCCTGTCCTCTGGGATGGCTCCTATTTGAGGTTGTTCCTCAAGGACATCCTCTCCTCTGTGGGACTCCTGGAAAGAATTGGGAAGAACACCATGTTCACCCTGCTGCTGAGGGATATCCTGTGAAAAGAGAGACAGGGTGGTGTCTGGGTAGCTCCTCAGAGCCCCACTGACCAGTTCTGGTTCTTGATGAAGGATACTGCCTGAGCCCTCAGAAGTCTTCCCCTTGTTCTCCTTCCCAAAGAGAGTCTCCTCTTTGACCACATGTACTTCAACGCTCCCCCTATGGGCAAGCTCTTCTACCCCACTCTCCTCTTTGGTGGCCTCTTGCAAAATGTTCTCCATCTGTCCCTCAGCTACTCCAGCTGCAACAGACAGCTCTGCACCTCCCTGGACTTTGGCCAGCTTTCCAAGGCTGTCAGGATCAAGAGGCTCTTCGCCAGGACAAGCCAGGGTGCTCAATTCTAGTGAGCGCCGGTGTTCCTGCCACTTCTCATTCAGGCTGGGGTCACTGCTGCGCCGACTGGCGAGAGGCACGGTATTGTCACAGGCTGTAGTCAGATTGTCAAATGACCTAGTCTTTGGTAGCCTGAAAGAGAAGAGTTTAGGAGGAGAAATGAAAATCTGTAGTTGTTCAGAAGCAAGCAGGCGACAACAGGTTTGATAGGCAGTTGTTTCATGACTGGATCCATTACAGTTACTCAAGAAGTTCTGGGATCTCTGAAATGAAGCTCAGATTACTTGAAATACAAAGCTCCAGGTGAGTTTTTTCTAGTCTGCACATTTTCTCTTGCACCAACCCTAACCCAAGCCCAAAACATACCAGTAAGTTAAGAGCCAATGGTATTTTCCAAAGACATTCTTGATGATACTGTTCTGTTTCTCAACTAATGGTGAAAGAAAATAGTAATGCTAATTTCTTGATATTATATTTTAAATTACAATAATTTACTATTTACCATTCTGTAGAATGGTATCACCTGACAGCATCTGCCTTTTAAGCCCAAGAAGACAAATCATGACAGGGAAGAATGACCAGACAGAAGCTGGCCACAAAGGCCCCAGAGGATTTGCTTCATCAGTGAGAAAACTGCTCAGGGCATACTACAGGGCCATGTGTTATCAGGGTCCCACACCCTTCAGGAAATGAGGTTCTGGTTTATGGTCTCATAGCTAGAAATATTATACTGCCCATGAAGAAACTTCAAAGAGGGATGTAGGGAGATAGCTGACACCGCGGTCTCTAACAATCCCTGGGTGCATCCTGACACAGGGACACACCACAATGAATTCAATGTACTGGCATCATCAACCCTGGGCTCACCGGCTCAGGGGCGGGTCATCAGGGCTGGTGCCAGGGGCCGGGTATGGTGCACAGCTGTCATCCACAGGGGTGGATGGGGACGGGCAAGGCAAGTACACTGCACTCCACAGCATCAGGTTGCGCACGTGGCACACAGGATACAGTACCTGAGGAGAGCGCACAGGGCACAGTGTAAACAAATCTCTTAGAAACAAAGGTCGAGATAAATACCAAGTTGGTACACCCAAAAGATTTAGCAAAATTCCCAAAGGTGTTACTACCAATGGCACAGGTAATTTTCTCCTAAGAAGGCCAAGAATAGCACTGTAGATTTTTTTTTTTTTTTTGGTTAACATTTTCACTAGAGAGCCCCCTATGGGCATGAAAATCTAAAGCATTTTAAAAGACTCATTGCTTATTAATTATTTCTTAGGACACCTTTATTGAATGAATGACTTTCATCAGTGTAATTTGTTGTTTTTACTGCGTAAGAAAGTGAGTCATTCAGCTAGATGGTGACTGTTTGGGGTATAAAAAATTGGCTTCAGGGCCCTTCCTGGTAATGCAAGGGGTAAGGAACAGCACTGCAGGTAAGCCACAGATGTTTCAGTGCAGGTTCGATCCCTGTCCCGGAGCTAACCCACATGGCTCAGCAGACCTCTCCTGACCCACCCACGGCTCCCCTCAGCAGTGTACTTCATCAGTCTGCCTACTCTGTTTCCTACTCTGTCTCTGGTGAATCCTCTCACTGCCCCTGCTCCTCTGGCCTGCACCCAGTTCTGTATGCACAAATAAATAAATTGGCTTCAGAAGCACTATCAAGCCTGTTTTATGGGATCATATAAATTAATCATGTGAAAAGGAGGGACTTTTCTTCCTATATTGTTACTTCCCCAGCAGGCACAGTGAAAGAGACAGAAAACTAGTTAGCTTCCATCTTGCCTTTGACTACTTTAATGTAGTAAGCAGTGCAACAAAGCAATATATCCTCTGACTAGCCTCCTTCTGAAGAGTTGTTTTTATTTGTTTATGCACACAAGCACTGGGGTGTTGGCCAGAGGTCCAGGGTGTGAAGCCGAACAGGCGGACTGACTGAAATACACAGTTGAGGGGAGTAGTGGGTAGAACATGTGGGTTAACTCCCTGGCCAAGGATCGAACTCCTGCTGCAATGACTGCCAACAGCTTGTCAGTGCTGAGACTTTAACCCTTATGCCACCAGGGAGGTCCAGACTAGCCTCCTTTTGACTGAAGAATTTAAGATGCATTCTGACAAAAGGAAGATTGCCAGTATTAACACAGAAAGTGCCTTATGTCCTCCTTTCCCATTGCTTAACAGAAGGTGTTCCTTTTAGGAACAAAGTTTTAAGAGGCCTGCCAGTTTTCCATGTGAGCAGAGAATCACAGTCACACATGCTCATGTCACACAGTTTTCTGCTCTCTGAGACAGAAGCTGCAGTGTATATAGTTGGCTGTTGACACTGGGTGGGTGCTGGGGGCTCTGATGGCAGCACCTTCTAACCTATCACAGGCATCCAGGGAACAGTTTAAGAGTCTCTTCCACCCATCAGACAGAACAAATAAATTGAGTCCTCATTAAGGGATGAGGAGATATCAGAAAAGATTCATGTTTAGAGCAACAAAGTGGTGATGTGTTAATCAAGTCACTTTGAACAGAAAGTAGTCAAAAGCAGGTTAGTACATTTCCATGAAAAAGGCCTTTCTCAGAACAGTGTGGTAAGAAAAAAATGGGACCAACTCATCTAGAGACAGCAGAAATGCTTCAAGAAAATGGTCACTTCTGTATGTCTCCACCCTCAAATTCCTTTTACTGATCAGAGAGAAAAGGCTGAAGAGTACATGTATGCTGAAAGGATACATACGGCTTCTGACTGGGAGGAATACAGTAGGTTTTTGAAAGCCTTGTTGCCTGCCCGAAGCAGTGACCACACAGAACATGTCCGTTCCTGAGTATGCTTTTCCCCTCTTTCCTTGGCATTGTTGCACAGGAATGTTCCAAAGAGGCAGGAGTAGGTATGTTGCACCAGTTTCACCTGTGGGAGTCCAAAGAAGTGAAATGAAACAATAGGATACACACTCTCTGGGGGAAGGTTAGCTCAGTCACATTCCCCAATATCACTGACAACACTTCAGTTCACAATTGGTTAAGGAGAAGTGAATTACCTACACGATAGCCACCTCTCTGGCAAAGTGTTTGATTAACAAAGTTGACAGCTACCCCCACTAGAGCAACACAGCACACAATCTAGGTTCAGGAGGAGGTTAGAGTGTGACCCAACTGAGAATCAGCGGAGAGCACACATATTTCCACTCAACAAACTGTTATTGTACATCTCACATGACCCAGACATTTCTGGGTGCTAGGTTTTAGAATAATAATTAGATAGCTCTGCTGCCCTGATGGAACTTTTACTAGTTGTGAGAGAGAGGACGATAGTGCTATGGACAACAGTAAGAGAGGGTAAAAGGGACTGGGCATATGTGAGCAGCGTGGCTAAGACCTGACTGAAGGGAGAAAGCGGGTCATGAAGTTATCTGGGGGAAATGCTCCGAGGCAGAGGCAAAGGCAAGCAGAATGGTCTTGGCTGAGAGCTGCTGTGATTTCTGAGGAACACAGGTGACTATGAGTTAATGACACTGCATAGGAAGGAGAATGGTAGAAATTAAAGGCTAGACAGGAGACCTCTAGCCAACCCCTGAAGACATTTTAATACTTCTGACTTCCATAAAGTGCAAAGTCACTGTAGGTTTCTGAGCAGAGAATTTTGTTTTGAAGAAACCCTTTGCTGGATTGACCCTGTGGAAATGGAGCAAGAATGATGGATTGGAGTAGTGTGGCCAACAATAGAGTTAACAGTAAGTAATCAGGTTTTAGATATATATTGAAAGCAGATACAGAACCTGCTGACAGTCTAAATGTGGATTATAAAAGAAAGAGGAGAACTGAGGATGAAAGTTGTTTTTCTTTTATATCTGACTGATATATTTATTTGGTATTAATTTTTTTAATTATGGAAAGATTAGGGTTCTATCAACTATTACCACTGTAGGGTACCCACCACCAAATCACCCAGAATCTACTCCACAGTCCATTATGCTTCCTTCCTCTTGGTTCTTACACCTCACCCAGTGCCTCCCTGCTTTGGAAGCTTCAGTGATATAAAGCTTTTGCCCTAAGTAAATGGAAATATTGAGTTGTCGCTTGATGAAATTAAAAGACTTCTGAAAAATTAGGTTTTGGGGTGAGGAGATGTGGAAATTAAAAACCAAATTTCAAACATATTACATGAGAAACAACTAAGACATATGAGTGGAAATACTGGGTAGTCACAGTTAAATATGTGAGTCTAGAGTTAAATGAAGTGATCTGAGCTAAAGATACAAAAATGTAGGAGTCCTACAGGGCAATTAAAGCCACTGGATTGGCTGGATGAGATTCCCCAGAGAGGAAGTATAGATAGAGAAGCAGTCTGGAAGCTGGGGCATGCCAACATTCTGTACTAAGAAGATAATCAGGAATCAGCAAAGGGACAGAAAGGACCAGCTGGTGAGGTAAGAGTAGAACTAAGAGTGTGTGAATGCTGGGAGTCAACTAAATAAGTGAATGAAATGACTGAACTGTGCCAAGTATTAATGTTGGATGAAGACAACAACTAAGAGCTGATCACTGGATTAGCAATGTGAAGGTCACTAATCACCATAACCACAACAGCTCTGATAAAGTATTAAGATGAATACCTGATGGGCTAATTTAAAAGAGACAGGAAAGGAATTTGAGATAGTAAATGCAGAAGACTTGAGGACCTATGCTGT
Source organism: Condylura cristata (assembly GCF_000260355.1). Lineage (NCBI taxonomy): Eukaryota > Metazoa > Chordata > Mammalia > Eulipotyphla > Talpidae > Condylura > Condylura cristata. Next base: position 9,227,974 of record NW_004567130.1, on the reverse strand, counting down.
CAATGGTAATAGAGAATCGAGAATTACAGGAGGATACAAGATGGAGACTAGGTTTTTATGAAATGTAGGCACTACATCATGTCTGTATACTGATGGCAATGACTTAGTGAAGAGGGGAGCACACCAATGTAAGAGGCAGAGGAAAGCTGCTGGAGCCAAGCAGCTGAGGAGAGGAGGGGGACAGGAGCTGGAACAAAAGGCACATCAGCAGAGAGCATGAGACAGATATGAGGGGTATGTTAAATGGATTGAAATAGACTGACATTCTATTTGCTTCTGTTATGTACTTTCTATCATCCCCTTTAAAAAGTGAGTCCAGAGGTTCCTCAAACTGCTAAACATGGAGCTTCCTTATGACCCAGCAATCCCACTCCTAGGTATCTACCCAAAAGACACAAAAACACTGATTCAAAAAGATACCTGCACCCCCATGTTTATTGCTGCTTTATTTACAATTGGAAAAACATGGAAGCAGCCCAAATGCCCAAAAGTAGATGACTGGATTAAAAAGATGTGGTACATATATACACAATGGAATATTACTCAGCAACCAAAAAAGAGAAATACATGTCTTTTGCAGCAACGTGGATGGAGCTGAAAAAGATCATGCTTAGTGAGATAAGCCAGAAAGAGAAAGAAAAATACTGGATGGTTTCACTCATAGCCAGAGTATAATGGACCAGGCGAGAAAATAACAAGAATAATGAACAGCCATATACCAGAGACATTTTGTGGGGGTGGAGTGGGAAATGGGATCAAAAACGGGGGGTGGGGAGGGAAGTGCACGGGATTTTGGTGATGGCACACGGGTGACTTGGTGATTACAATTGAGATGGGGGAAAAAATGTACAAAATGATGTAAAAATAAACTGTTATTTAAAAAAAGTGAGTCCAACAACTCAAGAATTTTCACAAATCTTGCATACCTAAACAAATAAATTTACTGTTTTGTTTTTTTTTTACTAAAAATGGGAGAAAGACAGACATTGATATTACATTCTGAAAAGGTTGCAGTTCATGTGAAATGGCCCCAAAACAAAGCATCACACGCCCAGACTCACAAGGAATGCTTCACTGAATTCAAAGGAGCAAGGAAACTGCCTCTGAAGCTGATGAACGCAGTCAAGCCACTGCAGAAACACCGGGCAACGCTCATTGAGATCGTCAGAGTTCTCCCCATGACCACACCGGTCAGCAAATTTGTGGCCAAAATCCAGCCACTCCATCTCCACAAGGACTTGGAAACCCTGTGGAAGAAACACCCAGGAGAGACCATCTGTGCTCATCTATCTAGAATGCAACAGACCCAAGACCCTTTTTAACAGCTCTGGTCCCTTTCAGCAGCCCCCCCTCCTCCACTACGCCTATCAGGAGCCCCTGACCTAGCACCATAACAAAGGTTCCATGTGTCTACATGCTTAGGACAACTTCCCAATTACTCAATTCCATTCCTTGAGCATCAAAAAGTTACTAAGCAACCATTTACCTAAGTCTTCCTTGAGTCTATTTACATTTTCAATCTCTTTAATTGGGCACATTTTTCCCTGAATTTCTCTAAGTTTTGTTTTAGGTATTATATTTACAAATTCATGTTATAAAAGTCTTTCCCCACCCATACCACATATATTTTAGAATACCTTTATGGCATTTCATACATCTTTAACCTACTTATTTCAGAGTACGCCTCTATCCCTACGGAAAACCCTGTGATACCAATTAGACAATCTATTACCAAAATAAACATGCCAAGATCTGTATGTAGCTCCATTTTACTGAGGCAGTGAAAACTTTTCCAAATACACAGACTACAAAATGTTTACATCTTTAATATCTATTTTCCACAATCTGCCCCACTTTAAGCTGTATAAAAACTGGTAGGCACTGTGGCAATTTAGTTCAAGATAAAGGAGTGATAATTTTAAAACAAATTTCACTTCCTTTAGATCTAATCACCACAAGCAGAACAGCATAAACGCCCTCCACTCATCCTGAAGCACCAAACCCTACTTTTTGGAGGTACCTCTATGGTTCGGTAGTAAGGGTCCAGTAAGAGCTTGGCCAGCGCCACGATCTGGGGAGTGCGGTCCCAGCCATCGGAGCAGTGTGCTAGCACTGGCCGCTGATCACGATCCACAGCATGCACGACCAGAAGTGCCGACTTCAGAAGCACAGACAGGTGATGGAGCCATTTTGTGCTCTCAAGAGCTGAGAGCCAACTATAAAAATAAAAAACATAAGGTAATACTGGTTTTTACATCATGCTATGTATGTGTCAAATTAAACCACAACTCCCAAAGACTTTCCTTCCAAGAAAATCCTTTTCTTTATAAAGTAGATAAAAGGATGAGACCCAAGACTTACTATGTAACAGAGAAAAATCACCTTTTGTTCCAAAAACCTTATGGCTTTTTTCCCAGAAAACTGATAAAAGTTTTTCAGCCCTCAGTATAGGCATACCCAATTTAAGAAAAGTAATTTTCTCTAGACTCTTCTCCTAAAGAAAATGCAGCTACTTCTGAAAGGTAAAACAAAGCATATTTCATACTTAATGATAGCATTCTGCCCACGTTTTGGGGGGGAATTTTTTTTTAAAGATTTATTTATTTATGCATACAGAACTGGGGTACAGGCCAGAGGTGCAGGGGCGGTAAGATGATTCACCAGAGACAGAGCAGGGAGCAGAACAGGCAGACTGAAGTACACTCCTGAGGGGAGCCAGCAGGCGGGACAGGAGAGGTCTGCTGCGCCCTGTGGGTCAGCTTCCTGGCCAGGGACTGAACATGTGCTAAAGTGGCTGCAGCCAGCTTTGCAGTGCTGTACTTTAAACCATTGTGTCACCAGGGAGGTCCCGTTGAAAAACAGGAAAAGAAAATTCATAAATGTAAATATGTTCATTACAAGATTTACACAAGATGCCACATACAAGAATAGTGCAAACAGCATCAGTCACTACCCACTCCTTAACACCTATCATCATGCAAGTCCTGCATACACACTGACACTGGATGGGCTCAGGCTGATACTTAGAGCACCCGTATCTCAACACTAATAGCCACACAGAATTACTGGGTTTAGCAGAGGCTGGATTCAGCAGGGACTTAGAAGAACCTTTTATCAAAAGGCCTTCAGGAATATATTCCAAAACTACCCCCTTGGCAGCAATCACAAGCTAATCACACTTTGTTTAACTGTGTAGACATTTTTTGCCCTATTATGAATCCCAACCCTCAATCTGCTCTCCCCTCCCCAAATCTCAGATTTCTTCAAAATGCAGTAAGATATAATTAAGACCACAATCCATTCCTTTAAATACTGAGTAGGCGGAGGAAGTAAGTACTTCTCATGGGGTTCTGAGAAGGCTTTTGGAAGACTAAGCTATAATGACCTATTAAACCTTGGGGACTGAGTATGTATTTTGGGAATACTCCAAGGAGGAGGGGCTTTCCAAGCAAACAAAAACAGAATATTGTGCACTGGTTTCACATGGATTGGCTTCATCTACCAACCAAGCTCTGGATCCTCAGAGGGCAAACATGTGTCTCAGGTACAGCAGTACCCCCACCAGAGTGCCTACAGTCAAGATTTCTACTGTTTAAATTCAATCTCAAGATTTTCTATGTCCTAAGTAGGTAACTGAAAAACACTTTTTGCTAGTATACCATTTGCTTATTCTCATTCCCCACAGTCTTGAAAGAAACTAGAAGATAAAGCTTAGGAGAAAAAAATATTAAATTATCTCCTGGCCCCTGGAAAAATGGTGAAGAGAACCACTGTAAGTTTTCTTCAACATAACTGAACTACTCTTATATACCAGTTGATGTCCATGCCTGACAGAGAAACTGCACTCCAAAATCTGCCAACCAAGGAGGTGCTGAGAGACTCCACATTCTCTTATCCTAGTCCCAAACTGGATTAAAAATGTACCACACCCTACAGCCACAAACTAGTGTCAGGAGGCTTGCTTATAGCTGGTCCCCATCAGTGCAATAGCTTCTTTGTATGCACAAGGTTGTTTCAGCACTGCATTATGATTTTCTGCCAAATACAGAAAAACCTTCCTTAATAAAATCCTCTGACATTCATTTGGAATAGCTGAAAGCTAAGCATACCATTTTGACTCAAGTTAAAGTATCTTTTTAAGAAAGAATTTTAATATATGGAAGTTACTGGACATCAGGCCCTTTCTTTCATCTTACAGATACATATGTGACTATCTTACTGATAGCTACAATAATTAAGTTACCTAACCAAGTCCCACAATCAATTAAAGACATATCTTTTAAGTTCGCAACCAGGATCTTTCTATACCCCATCTCTAGGGAAGAGAAAATGTTAACAGCTGAGTTCCAGCCGTGCTGTGCAGATGCAAGTGCCTAACTCCCCAAAGGAGAAGAGCAAATTTATTTCTTGGTCAGGTTTTACCCCAAGGACAAGTACTTCACCCTCTGGGCTGATTATAACTGTGATAAATTTAATCATTTGCTATCAGGAGTTGGAACAAGTGGTTCAGGCAGTCTTTTGGTTTTGTAAATCAAATAAGGAAAGCTGTAAAACTTGGTGTGACTGTGAGAGCTGCTTAACAGAATGCAAAGAAACAGTTAGGAGCTTCAGCACAAACACCAGAAAAGAGAATTCGGACTTCTCTGGCATTTTTTTGGCTCATTTAAATAGTAACACAGGAGCTTTAAAATATTTATCTGGCAATAATTCTTTGGGGGGAGATATCACTTCACCTTCCTCACTGAAAATGGCAGCCACTCATTTGAATAAGTAATAAAAATCATAATCATGTTTTTAGTAAATGAGAAGGCACTTTAGAAATCAGAAGCAAATTTAGAAGGAAACTGATGACAAGTTAAAAGAAAGTTTAACCCTTTTAAGAACATTACAAATCTTGACTCTTCATGGTAAAACACCTCAGTTCACTGTAGATAAGTCACCATCAAATATCAGAAACCAAAAAATTAAATTACTTAGGGCCAAAAACAATACAAACAAAGCAGCAAGAGGTCTCAGGAAAAGCAAAGAGGCAATACATCTATTCTGAGGGCTGAGATGTACTCTGTGCTGAATGTTTTAAACCTTTCAAAGAGTTGGATTTTTCTCTCAGCTCCTCCTTTGCACTGCCATGATCCTAACACAGAAAAGAGACTAACATTGATATTCAAAGAAAAACTGAGGATTACCAAGAAATAGAAGGAAAGACATCTCACCTCCAAACTCACTTTTTATAAAGAAAGAGCAATGCAAAATTAAAGCTAAAACCAATGTCTTACTTTCCCGGATCCGGCATCTGTGTGCACAGCAATCGCAAAGACTGAAAACTCCTCCGAATTGAATGAATATTTGCCATTCCCATAAATACAACTTCACAGTTTGGGTAATACTCTGGAGAGAATAACAATAAAGAAAATACACATACGTTGAATTTAAAGCCCACATGGCCATATTTAAAAGCAACAAACTAGCTTTAAAACAAACCCACTGTAGCTGCTGACTAGTCAAACTGCAATGTTTTAATACCAGTAGCCGTGTCTTTTATTGTGAGAAGAAAACAGTAATTGAGTTTTAGCTATTTTTCCAAAAAGAGTGGATTTGTAGAGGAGATAATCACAAAATAGAAGCTATTATTTTTAAGATCTATATATTCCATTTCAACCCCAGGTTTATTTCTTGGGGGTGTCCCTCTAACTGTAGCTCTGAAATCTCCAAAAAGAACTTAGCAGAACATGCATCCAAATTTCACCCTGTTACAACTGTTTTTAATTTCCACCTAGATCATATCTAAAGAGCTTGGTGTCTCCAGCTCTCTGCGTGCCTGGCACTGAAGGGATCTCTCCTTAAAGAAACAGCACTCAAACAATAGCAATGTTATAGATCAAAACAGAGGTGCTTTACTAGAGTTTGGTATTTACAGCTTCAATTTCCACCCCAAGTTTCTTAAATAGAAGACTGTGAGGAGTTTTTCTGTGAGGCCAGTGATTAACATACCCACTGTCAAAGACAACAAAAAGCTTTAATATGACTAAGAAATTGAGCCACTAAAGTAGCAGTTTCCAAACATCAACAGGTCCTATTATGGAGAGGATTTACTTTCCTTATCACCTCAAGTTTGGAACAGGGAAGAAATTTATTTGTTTCACTGCACCTCCTCCTCCATTTCTTCTCTGAAAAGAACATAACAACATTAAGAATACAAAGAAAAGCTCCAGTTCTCTTATGATAGCTAAAGAGCATGGCTTGACAGTCACTGTCAAGTTGAGAGCTAAGTCTTAGGCGTGGCTAGACTAACCAGGACAGAAGGCATCAACACTGGGGTGGGGAAAACACTGTACACCTCACCTGGGCACTCACAGCCTCCTCCTTTGGCTCGGTTTGCCACAGCTGCTGCGTAGGAGCGTGCATCCAAAATCAAAAGCTTCTGTGGTTGGATGGCTAAACTCTCTGCTCCTGAAGCATTTGACAGAGAAGAATCTAGAAACATCAGCAGTAGGGAGGAAAACACTAAATGAATCTGTCTCCCCCAGAATTGTTCAAAATAAAAACACGGGCACAGATTCAAGGGGAAAAAAATACCTTCAAGTAGTTTTCACCAAAACCTTTGATACATAGGCCTCTCTTTTTGACTACTTACAGAAAGTCAGTGAAGATTTGCTCTCAAAAACAATTGCCAGAGCACACATGGGGGCCACATCACCCAATCAGCTAGATCTCATTTCTATATCTACAGACCATTTTTTTTTTTTAAGATTTATTTATTCATACAGAACTGGGGTACAGGCCAGAGATGTGGAGGGTGATAGGATTCA
>NW_004567130.1:9219136-9220795 GCF_000260355.1 Condylura cristata | reverse complement strand
CACGCCATGACGCCATGTGGTCACCTCCAGGGCAGGCGGGAATCGAACACATGCAGAAGTGGTTTAAGCTTCTTTGTGCTGTGCTTTAACCCGCTGCACCACCAGGGAGGGCCTATAACTACAGACCTTTAATGAAGCCTGGTGATTCCCCTGCCCCTCCCACCATGGTCTGCAGTTCCCTATCATATATATATACACACACTCCATTTTTAATCATCTTGGCAAGAAAGACAACAGACACTTTTGTCCTCTTAAACCAAGTTTGAAACAAAGGGTCTTCTGGTTCTTTGCCAACAAACTGATGATGTCTCAAACAATCCTATCCACTGAAATTCTGTTTTCTTCTAAGAAACAACTGTCTTATAAAGAAAAGATTATTTCAAGAAAATATTCTCAAATTAAAATTGTTGCAATGGGTCCAGGGAACCTTACCAAACTCCACATCAGAAAGGTCTCCTGTGTTGGGAAAGCCTCGAGAACTATTTCTAGTTGATGGTTTGTTGCCACTTGATCGAGAATCAGAGGCACAAGCTTTGGCTACTGACTGTACCAGGTGCTCATCATCAGCATTTCGCCAGCCCCACCAGCTGACCTCTGGCTGTCCACAGCGGGCAATGACGGCTCCATTGCTCTGGTGCCTGCATAGGGAACAAGACACAAAAGTACATTCAGATGTTCTGGATTCATACAAAAAGTAAGGCAGTGAATTTTAAATGCCTTAATGAACACTTTGACTACAGGTAAGTGATGGGTTAGCCTCAAGTCCTCTCAGAGCAGAAATCTTATATACCAATAAAAATAAATAAAACCAGATGGACTTTCAATTATACCAATTTAGCAACTTTAGACTCACCAACAAACCAAGTTAGAATTATTATAAATGAATACTGTAGAGAAAACAAATTAACATTCCTAAAGTAAATGCTTAAATCTTTAAATTTATTTTGGGAAATCAGGTTAAAAAAATACTAATTCTGTTACTCAATAATGAAGCATAATCTCCTTTTTAATATAGCACCTGAATATCCTGACATTACAGACAAACATTTGTTTCCTCACTGACTTCTGAGAGTCCACTATAGCACTGAGCATTCATTATTGGCTTCAGGATTCTTTTCAAACCAACATACCATATTTGAGACTGAAGGACTTGTCTGATAGACACTAAAATGCTTTACAAAATCTTCTATTATTTCATGAGTCACAAAATACTCTCACAGACGAGTAAGGACACTGAACCAGCTATCTTTCCTCAGGCTGCAATATTCTTTAGAAAGGAACAGCATAAGGGCCCTCCCTGGTGGCGCAACAGGTTAAAGCACAGCACTGAGAAGCTAAAGCCACTTCCTCATGAGTTCAATAGCCGCCAGCGCCGGAGGTGACCACATGGCGCGGCAGACCTCTCCTGACCACCCACCCACTGCTCCCCTCAGCAGGGTACTTCATCCATCTGCTTGTTCTGCTCCCCACTCTGTCTCTGGTGAATCCTCTCAGGACCCCTGCATCTCTGGCCTGTATCCCAGATCTGTGTGCATAAATAAATAAATCTTTTAAAAAAAGGAACAGTTCCTCAAACTGCTAAACATGGAGCTTCCCTACGACCCAGCAATCCCACTCCTAGGTATCTACCCAAAAGACACAAAAACACTGATTCAAAAA
>NW_004567130.1:9217437-9219036 GCF_000260355.1 Condylura cristata | reverse complement strand
AGACTTTTTGCTTTCACTTTGAAGAAAAAAATCAAATGAAAATGTGTCAGGTGGTTTTAAAAACACAGCCTGTAAATATTCCCTCTAGGCTTAGATTCTCAGCAAAACAATAACCCTCAGTGGTTCTGAGTCCCACTGAGATGCTCCACAGCTCTGCCTAATCTCAGCTAGCTCCTCAAACTGCCAACAGCATGAAGATCAGAGCTTATGCACCCACACAACAAGGCCCTGTCTATATAGCTATGAACCATAATCTTATGAATATGACTATCCCTTTTCCAAGGCAGTCTCTCATTAAGGGGGTGGCGTTACAGTAAAAGGTTGTGGAAAAGGAGTAAAACGGTCTATGCGATTCAGAAAGAAACTCCAAAGACTACGTTAATCAGAGTTTGATCAGAGAAGCAGAATCACTTAATTAAATGCGGTGATGGGAAACCCATGGGGAATACAACTGAGATGAAAAAAAAAAATATATATATATATATACACACACACACAAAATGACAAAAATAAACTTATTTTTTTTAAAAAAGGAACAGCATAAGACATATTATGAAAGATTCCTTTTTAAAAAATAAAACAAAAAGTCATATTTATAGTCTACTTTAAGAGGTTATTAAAAATCTAGGTGTTCCCAGTTAGGAATTTTAATTAAGCATTAAAAAAAAAGATTGATTTATTTATTTATTCATACAGAACTGGGGTACAAGCTAGAGGTGAAGTGTGGTAAGAGGATTCACCAGAGACAGAATGGGTAGCAAAACAGGCAGATTGACAAGTACACTGCTGAGAGGAGCAGGAGGCAGGTCAGGAGAGGTCTGCCGTGCCTTGTGGATCACTCCATGTGGATCATCGAACTCATGCTGAAGTGGCTTTAACTTCTTAGTGTTGTGCTTTAACTCGTTGCACTACCAGGGTGGGCCCTAGTTAAGCATTTTTAAATAAAAAATTGTAAAAGATTATTTAGCAATCAAAAGAAATAAAATTGTAATACATGTTATAATATGGATGAAACTTGAGTATTATATGCTAAGAGCAGAAAGCCAGTGCATTTATATGAAGTATATACATTAGAGTCAAATCTATAGAGGTGGAAAGTAGAATATGGATACTCCAGGATGAAGGGGTTTGGAGCGGGACAGGGGGTCTGGTATTTCTTATAGAGGTGGTGAAAATGTACTGAAATTGACTGTAGTAATACTTGCACACCTCTGATTATACTTAAAAAAATCACTGAACTATACACACTGAAAGGATGAATTATATATATCTCTACAGTTTTGAGTTTTTTTTAAGATTTTTATTTATGTTTTGCATAGAAGAACTGGAGTGTAGGCCAGTGAATCTGGGGGGTGGGGGCGGGGAAGGGGTATGGAGAGGAAGGAGGGACATAAAAGGATTCACCAAAGACAGGCTGAGGAGCAGAACAGGCAGATCTATGAAACACCCTGCTAAAGGGAGCAGGAGAGGTCTACTATGTCATGTGGGTTAGCTCCCTGGCCAGGGATCAAAATAAATCTTTTTTTAAAAAATTATGTAAGTGGGCCCTCCCTGGTGCGCAGTGGGTTAAAGCACAGCACTAAGAAGCTAAAGCCACTT
>NW_004567130.1:9186170-9216592 GCF_000260355.1 Condylura cristata | reverse complement strand
AAGACTACGTTAATCAGAGTTTGATCAGAGAAGCAGAATCACTTAATTAAATGTGACACAAAGACACAAAATGAGCTCCTGGGAAAATGGTGCCAACAGACTTGCTGGACACAGATTTGTAAAAACTGTGGCATCAAAATATTTTACTTTCCTGTATCTCTGCTTCCTTCTCTGATTTTTTTTTCCACTTTGCCCAACCTAAGCCAGGACCTTGGTATAAGCAGCCCTAACAGCAGCCCCCAGACTGGTGCCAAAAGTGCAGCCTCTGCTCTTCCTTACACCCTATTAGAACAAACTGTTGTTTTGAGTTGAAAGGTGCCAATCAAGCAGGACCCTCCAGAATGGCCATAGCTTGGCTTTCGGGTCGAAGTGGGGGGCAGTGTAGAGAGGGAGGAGAAAAGGGCACATGATATGGGGGCTGAAAGCAGGAGGGGGATGCTAATTTTCCTTTTCTGAGGCACCCACCTAGGAGTACCACAAGCTGAGGCCTGTTAACGGAGATGGGGTTTGAGGCTCGGGAAGAGGCAGCCATCCAGTGGCTAGGATAAAGGCTACCAGGCTCTGGTGAGGAAGAGTAGGATGTTTAAGGGTCTATGGATGAAGGATGAAGGATTGTGGCCCTTGGAATCCCAGCTTGCCCGGTGGTTACATGCAAAACTTGAGACCTTCACACTTTCTGCCACAACAAACTAGGGCTCCCTGGCTCTTTTCTTTTTTTTTTTTTTTAAAGATTTATTTATTTATTCATATGGAACTGGGGTACAGGCCAGAGATGTGGAGGGTGAGAGGCTTCACCAGAGACAGAGTGGGGAGCAGAACAGGCAGATCAACGAAGTACACTGCTGAGGGGAGCAGCAGGCAGTTAGGAGAGGTCTGCCGCGCCATGTGGTCTCCTCCGGGGCAGGCGGGAATCGAACTCATGCGGAAGGGGCTTTAGCTTCTCAGTGCAGGGCTTTAACCCGCTGCACCACCAGGGAGGGCCCCCCTGGCTCTTTTCTTCAAGGGATTAGGGCATGGATATCTTACCCCTTTCCCCAAACCTGGGAGACCCTCACTTCCCACACATCCCTTGTGGAGAGAAGGCAGTTTGATGCACCAGATAGTGCTGGCATGCACACCTGCATGCTACCTGGCATGGTCTTTCAAGAAACTCTCTTCTGACTTGACAACTGTAATTTCTTCAGGAAGGGGTTCCACCACTGTTTTGGCTGGGGGTGGGAGGGTACATCCGGGTGGTGTGTTGAGGAAGAGGGTATGTGGAGGAGCAGCTGGAACTACAGTGTATTGGATCATAAATGGATTTAAATGAAATTACTATGCAATCTATGAAATTTGTTCTTTGAAGAACAGTGTAAGAAACATTTTTACTCTTAATTCTAAAGTCCAAGCAGTAAACTAAATTCAACTGAAACCAAAAGTTTCTTCTCTAAGACACTAGAAAATACATATTGCCAAGACACCCAATTTACTCATCTACTAGAGGGATCCACCTACTAATGGAAACAAAATCTCATTTATTTTTAAAGTGATTATTAGCATTTAATAGGTGCTGGGTAACCAATGAGACGCACTTTCATGGAAGAGGGCCTTTTCTAAGAATCCTCTCCTCCCTCTGCAATGTCCCCAGCAATGCCCAAGAGAAACAGTAGGGGGCACTCTTAGGTCTGGTTCTGGAGTTTAAGAGCCGCGGTGTTATAGTAGCTAGATTACAATGGAGCTGTTGCAGTAAGATTTTCTGCTGTTTTCTAAAATGCTGTAGAATACATAAAAATAAAACATTAGGGATAAAAACCACTGACAAGAATTTCTATCATTTCAACAGAACCAGGAAAAATACAAAATAAGATGTCCAACAAAGTCTATTACTAAAAACAGTTCTTCCATTTTATACAAAGATGTAATGTTTAAACTATCCTGTTGTATTAGGCAAGCTCCCTGAATGACTAGAAATTTCTAATAATCACTGCACAAAGCGGGGAACTGTGAACTACACTACAGATGGGCGCCCTTTGCACCATCTTGCTGTGCTAGAGCAATTTCTGTCTTCAATAATAAATCCAATTAAGCACTCTCTCGTCACAGCAGGAAAAAGCACTAATCAGGAGATGGTTCAGCATGGTGCTGTCAAGTAACTGCTGCTAGCAACCTCAGGAATCATTACCACAGTATACAGGCAACTAAACTCAGTAAATGTATGTTGGCTTCAGATATCCTGCCACCTGAGCTGGCAAAGCAGAGAGGATAGACTATCTCAAAATATCCTTCAATATGCCTCTTACACACTCCCAAATGATAAAAAAAAAACTCAGTTTGTAACTCAGACCTGTGTTCTGGAACAGAGACCAACGAGTTCCTGCACAACTAATTTTATGTAGACTATAATACAAACTTTATTTATGATCTTCTCATTCTTTCTGAGAAATTATAAATAAAATATTTTCATTTTCTAGTCTCTGGAAAGGGAATTTTTAAAAGGTCCTTTGACAGAAGAAAAAGAACTTACCATATTTATCCTAACAAGTTTTTCTTCAACCTGTACTCAGGATTCTGTCAACCGAGAGAAATCACCTAAAGCCCCTTACTTTGAAAATCAGTACTTTTCCCCTTATGCTCAAAGTCAGCAAACCACACAAATGTCAGAGTTGTTAAACTAATACCACTATAGGCTATAGGGCACCCTCTGGGTGCTTTCCCAACTTAACAGGCCAGTCAGTGACAAAATTCATAAATCCTTTCAGTTTTCACTGCTCTCTAATTCTGTGTCATTATTATCACTTGAATAATAGATAAATGTGGTGACCTACTTTTCTACCAATGTCTGAGATCAACTGTGATAAAAAAATGAGACCAAAAACTTAACGGTTTTCAGTGAGCCATAAGTAAATACTTAATACTCTTTCTCTGTATAAGTAGCTACCAGAATTTGCTCTATCAGTGGACTAAATGAACAAGCTGGTTACACCTCAGCTGGAATTCCACAAGAAAATAAATCCTTTCCTACAATATTCCAATGGAATGTCTAAAAGGAGTCTCTAACTACTAGTTTAGCCCAAATTCAAGAAGAATACAAAAAATTTACAAATTGGGAAAATGAAATAAAGAATATGAATATTACACAATGACATCTGAAACAGTTTCAAAGTAAGAGGGAATAACTTTTTAAAAAATTAACATGAGGCCCTCCCTGGTAGCGCAGCGGGTTAAAGCACAGCCCTAAGAAGCTTAAGCCACTTCCACATGAGTTCGATTCCTGCCTGCCCCGGAGGAGATCCACATGGCGTGGCAGACCTCTCCTGACCCGTCCGCTGCTCCCCTCAGCAGTGTACTTCGTTGATCTGCCTGTTCTGCTCCCCACTCTGTCTCTGGTGAAGCCTCTCACCCTTTTGTATCTCTGGCCTGTACCCCAGTTCTGTATGAATAAATAAATAAATCTTAAAAAAAAAAAATTAACATGATTCTGTCTTTTGCAGCAACTTGGATGGAGCTGGAAAAGATCATGCTTAGTGAGATAAGCCAGAAAGAGAAAGAAAAATACCAGATGGTTTCACTCATAGCAGGAGTATAATGGACCAGGTGAGAAAATAGTAAGAATAATGAACAGCCATATACCAGAGACATTTTGTGGGGGTGGAGTGGGGAATGGGATCAAAAATGGTGGGGGGGGGAGTGCATGGGACTATGGTGATGGCACATGTGTGACTTGGTGATGGGAAACCCGCGGGGATTACTATTGAGATTAAAAAAAAAATGTACACAATGATGTAAAAGTAAATTGTTATATTATTTTAAAAAAAACAATTAACATGATTCTGTGAGAACTGAGCTCTTCACTGACTTGTAAAAGCAGCCCTCAGGAATACAAGCTACTCCAGATATTGCTTAGAGAAATTCAGTATTTATAGATTGCTTTAAATGACACAGCATACATGCAAGTAACATCATTACCATTTTATTAATTGAAAACAGGCTGAAATGAGTTGGGGAACTTTTTTTTTATTACAAAAGTTTATTTTTACATCATTTTGTACATTTTTTTTCCCCATCTCGATTGTAATCCCCGCGGGTTTCCCATCACCAAATCACCCATGTGCCACCACCATAGTCCCGTGCATTTCCCTCCCTTCCCCTCCCCCCGTTTTTGATCCCGTTCCCCACTCCACCCCCACAAAATGTCTCTGGTATATGGTTGTTCATTATTTTTGTTATTTTCTCGCCTGGTGAGTTGGGGAACTTTTTTAAGGTACCAGAGCAAGGAATATCAGAAAAGATTAACTCCAAAATCTGTGCTCCTCACTATTACCACCATTCCCTTCCAGAACTTGCCACCCTTGGCTATTCCTGCCTTGATTTCTAAGATCGTCTATCCAATCAAGCCCTAGATTTATTCTCTAAATGTTCCCTTTTAGAAGAGTCTTCCAAATATCTATGTTTCAGTATTGTTACAAAACAATAACAAATGATTTAATTTCCAATTCTCACTTTCTACGACTCATCCCTCAACCTAAAGGCTAACATCTGAAGCTAAATGCAATAAGCATATTCCCATAAAATGTCAGAGGGATCTTGAAATAGCAAGACAAGTTACTTTTCTATTAAATTTTTCTTATCAGAATGTGAACTGAACCATGAGTTAGTTTTCTGGATGTAATAAGTACTGGTTTGTGACTAAAAAGTAGCTTTAGTACCAAGGAAGCAGAGAATGGCTTGGAAATGTTCCCTGAATCCTTCCCTCCCTTCCCAGGTTAATAGCAGCAGAGGTGGCAGACCAAACAGTCTAACCAGGCTTCCTTACCTGTAGACGACAGCAGGGATGCGCTTCCAGGACCTGAAGCTTGCTACACTTTCTAGTTCTTTGTCAGTGATCCAGGCAGGTACTATGAGCTCCTGTGGATAACTACCACACAGCCTAACAAAAAAGGTGAGAAAGAGGGAGAGGGATAGGAAGAGGGAGGGAAGGGGTGGGGGAGAGAAAGACAGACAGACAGACAGACACACACACACACACACAAGGTGAGTAACAGTAAGGATGCTGATTCTCTGTCTTGACTTTTTTACTTTGTCACTAACAGGCAAGAGTATACACAATACCCTGGGTTCTTAGCTCCTTAACCAATGTTAAGAGCTGAATACAGTTATTAGTTTTTCCAGTGAAAAATGAAAAGCTGTGGTAACTAGTCACAAACAGACCAGGAAAACAGCTATCACAATTTGAGCCATCTCAAAGGGACAACAGAAGGAGTAATGTTTTCAATTGCTATAGGAAAACTTAAAAGGAGAAAGATATATTAATTTAAGTCCTCTGGACAATTTTTTTTAATTGGATCACAAAATTATAGTAGTTAACTGCCCTCCCCCACCAAAGTATTTAT
The DNA here is from genome assembly GCF_000260355.1 of Condylura cristata. Classification (NCBI taxonomy): domain Eukaryota; kingdom Metazoa; phylum Chordata; class Mammalia; order Eulipotyphla; family Talpidae; genus Condylura; species Condylura cristata. The sequence continues at coordinate 9,211,223 of NW_004567130.1, read as the reverse complement.
TTTATCTTTTAAAGAAACCAGTAATGGAAAGTATTTAATAATGGTTACATTAATATATAATGGTTAATGATCAAAGCTGTGAAATTAGTTTTAGGTCAATGTATTAAATAACAGAATTATATTTATGCCTACAAGGATTTGGATTAAAATTAGTCATAAAAGCCAGCTCCTAAATGGTTTATCACTGTTCATGAGATCACTAATCCTACGTCTAACATGGTGCCAAGTGACAATGGGACCAATGGACTGCCAGCCTACAGGTAAACACAATTATTATCCAGACAAGCATTTGACTGGAAGAAAGAAGCTTGGGGGCTTGGGAAGGGGGGTATAGAAAGAAGGTCCTAGGCTCCTGTTAGTAAAGATCAGTTTCCATCTCAGTGGTGATAACAATGTAAACAGAAAGCTCAAAAAGTACTCTGAAGATCATGCAGTTAGACTTAATAAATATTCCATTTGAAAGAAAAAGTCTAAGTTCAAATGTTCTGCCACATGAGAATTGGGGTTTCCACAAAGGTTTTTGGCTGAGAACCACAGTCCACAGAGACTCATATAACTCACTTGTACTTCTCATTGATGTTGGAAATCCTCCAGGCATTGTTCATATCAAAACCCATTCGCTCCACTTCATTTTTAAACCTTGATGTTACGTGCTCCCCTAGGAGACAAAGACAAAAGGGAGAAATGAATGTTAATCTGAAAATAAGTAGAGCAAAAGCATTTTAAGGAATAAAAGCATCATTTAAAAAAAGGTTAGTTTCAGTTTAAAAATCCATCAGCAAAAGATTATGAAGAACAAAAAAATTAGTTTAGATCAAGAATTATATCATCTCACCTAATTGCTATTACCAACTCTGAATGCAGTATTACTGAGCTCATTTTATAAAGAACAAAACTGAGACTAAGAAAGGCAGTTATGGCAAATTCATCTGGTCCTAAAGCTACATTCTTGTCACTATACTGGTCACTTTCCTAGTTCTACACTCAGAACAATGGCATTCTAGTAAGAACTAAAAACAATTTCACCATGAGGGTCTCCCTGGTGGCACAAGGGGTTAAGCACAACACTATGAAGCTATCCCTAGCCACTGCAGCCTCAATTTGATTCCCACCCAAGGAGCTGACCCACATGGCACAGTAAGACCTCTCCTGTCTCACCCACTGTGCCACACAGCAGTATAGCAGTATATTGCAGTCAAACTTCCTAATCTGCTCCCCACTGTCTCTGGTGAATCCTCTCACCCCTCCACCTACACCTCTGGCCATATATGCATAGATAAAATAAATCTTGAAAAAGAATTCACCAAGAATAGTAATATGGATTATAACTCATCAGAAATTGGGCCAGATATATGAATTTGACTTTTCTGCATTTTAAAAGGATCATATTTTATATTAGATTAATGCTCTCAACAGGACTTACTTAAACTATTTTTCTATAGTGAAATGTACAAATAAATCTAAATAATGGATAAAGCTACAAATAATGCATTGTCAGCTTAGATCATATCAAATCACAGAGTTTAAAAAAAATCTTCCAATTTTTAGAGGTTTATAAATTGCAGAATTAACTGGGGTGGGAAAAGTACATTGGACTGTGGTGTTGGCACGCGGGTAAATTGGTGAGGGGAGGACATGGGGATTACAACTGAGCTGGAAAATACACAAAATGAAGAATGATATAAAAAAATTATGCTTACGGTGTAATAAAAATAATGATGCTTTCTAGCTCTCGTAGTGTAGTTACTATTTAATTTTCTCATGTTTGTTTGGAAGTTGATCTTCCTTATATGTAAGGCAGATAGGCTGAAGAAATTGAGTAAAAGAATCAAAATTCCACAGCACATTCTCACCTCCCTACTCACTGGTTGCTTGTATGTTAACTTTGGTAGTTCTGTTTTTCTATATTTATGAAGAAGGGAAATGATCCTAACACATATAAATAGATTGTGATCATTGTAAAAAATAAATAAATAAATTGCAGAATTGCAGATAAGAGATAACAGAAACCCCCCTCCCCCCAATGCCCAGCAATCTCAGGAAATATCTATTATTTGTATTTTACTATTAAGTAAAGTGCCGAACATCCACCCAAGTAAGTATACATTTTCTCTACTGAAGCATCAAAGGCAGAAGTGAACCTAATATGAAAGTCATTAGATCTGAAGTAACTTTCTTACTTGAAAACAGAATCGTAGGGCAAACTCTTTAAAAAATAAAAAAAAAAAGACCATTAAGCAGCTCCTTTGATTTCCAGGATAGAAAACAACAATTACTTGAATGAAGCACAATTCTACTGAACTACCTTCCATTTAAACGATTTTTCTTGAGCTTAAACTCAGTACTATATGTTTCCTAAGGGAGAGCCATAAAAAGATGAGGTTTGGAGACACAGGAAGAAATAATCAACTGAATCTACCCCATCTTGGAAATTTTTTAAAAGCAATGGAGGCTTCCAAATAGGAGAAAAGCTCTCTGAATCTATCTTACAAGCTGCAGATAACTTTGACCATCAAGAGTGCTAAACAGGGAGTCTTTTACTGATAACCCCAATGTAAAAACAGTAAAACTATGGCAACTTCCAAGTTTATTAACTAATGAGAGCATTTTCCCACCTTGGGATACAGTTACAGCTTTTATAAAAGGTAAATGTCCTCTATTTAATGGTCCTTGACATTGTATCTCTATCTCTATAGTAAATACAGATACCTCTTAAAGTATCCTATAATTAATAATCGCTTGGAAATTGTCACCAATATTGGCAATTCAGTACACTGAACTACTGCCTAAAAGAAGGCTTAGCAGCATCAGGCAAAGTATGAAATTCTGAGCTGTTCACAAAGAAAAACATACTTAGTAGGGAGTACAGAAAATTTATTATTTCAAGCTCCTTGAGAACAAGTTTTGTCTCTGCATCTGTAAAGCAGTGACTTCATAAACTTTGAAAGTGCCCATAGCACAACACACAGTAAAAATCGTTTTCTATCGCAATTCCATACAATACACGTTTACTTTTTAAAGGGTTCACATCTACCTTTACTATAATGTGTGGTGCATTTTGATATTTACTATCTTAAAAATTTCGTTTCATATTTCTTAAAATTGATTACATGACATCCCTAATGAATTACATAGCCTACAGTTTGAAAACCATTACTTTAAAAAAAATCTCACAGCAGGCCTTATACAGATGAGTAATTCAATTGTGGGGTTTTTTTGCTAAATTTGTGTTAGAAATTCCATTATGTTTATGTTTTATTCAGCTAGAAAAGTGAATGCCAACCATACCTACTGCTGAATTTCCTTGAATTTTCCTCTCAGAATTGATTCAATGTTAGATATGCTGTAACATCCTATTTCAAATATAAGGGTCATAAATTTTTGTCTAGTTTTATATTTCTATTTCAATCCTTTCTGTCTGCCTCTCATATCCTCAAATGAGGAATCTGTCTCTTTTAAACATTTAGTATTTCTTGTACTACAAACAGTTCAGCTATTCTTTCTTTTGCAGCAATGAACATGTTTTGAAGTAATGAGTCTATCATAATCATGATGTCTATTAAAGTCTAAAAAATTTTCCCCAAAAAAGTCTAGTTCCCTGGCTGACTGAGTATTCATACCCACAATCATACAATTTAAAGTTCTTACTCAGGATCTAAGGAAGAAAAAAAGTACCAGTGCCAGAGAACTTGCCCATTAAGATTTTCAAATTTGGAAAGAGGAATCATTCTTTTCTATGAATAAAGGTCCAATACAGTCATCTAGATACACAGTTGCTGGACTGTGTCCAAATTCAGAAGACAGGCTTTTACTTTATACTACATACACAGCCTCACAACAGTGTACTGTCATGATATTCGTGGTTAAACATGATGAGCTTAACAAGCATTTCACAGACAAGAGTTCAGTAATTAAACCCAGTCATCTCTGAGAACTCATGATTAATACCAAGAAGTCAGCTACAATAAGAAGGAAGTTAAGTGTATAGGTGAGAAGCTTTAAACTTCTAATCTGTTCCTTTCTTAGACTTTGAAATGAGGCTAAGAGGAGAGTCAGGTGTTTTACAAAAGCTTTTGTAAATTTCACAGGTCATTTCTAATAATAACATTGACTTCATCCAGAGTGGATTAAAACCTAGAGCTGTGGTCACAATATAGCTAACATAGCTGGCTTACCTGAATTTAACAGTGAAAATTTATATGAATAACAAGGTAATGATGTTATTTTCCCATTTCCCGCTTCTCTGACACATTCCACTCTTAACAGATTTGGCAGAGAAGAATTCATAAACAGCTTTATTAACCAGTGAAAGAACAAACTAACTTCCACCCTTCGGGTCCTATGCTTGTGATCACATGCGTTGGGGCAGACTATACAAAGGCATATCCTGAAATAACTCAAGCTCATCCTAAAGATAACTTGTAAAAATGTAGTTGTCTACTATGTTCATATTTAGTCAGTAATACTGTAGATACTATCAATATTCAACATTGTTGGATATACATAGAAGAACCAGGTTAACAGGACTTAAAATGCCACCATGGTATTTTTTACTAAAAGTACAGTGAAAATATATAAAAGGAAAAGAGAATATATGTCAAATTCCATGCGACTGGTAACAGATTAACTTAAGTAGATTAAGATAAAATGCAACCTTTACTCACTGTTAAGTTACAACTAGTCAAGATAGGTTCACCCTATACATGCAGAATAATTTTGCAAACATGGCACAAAGGAGGCACATTTATTGAACTTTATAACAATAACAGATTTGGTCTTCAGGATATTCAGACTAGTTTGAGCAAAAAGAACAAGAATGTCTTCGTTTGAAGAACAAAACAAACTGAAACAGAGAGTAAACATCCAGTGTTGTTTTTAAATTATTATTTCTTAAATCAGTCCTTGCTCCCCAAATGTTTCCATTCATCGCAAATGCACAACAGAGAACACTGTAGACATCAGTTTCTTCTTGATTTCATCAAGAAGGGTAAGACCTAGGGACCAAAGTCATGCCAGTTAGAACTGTCACCCATAATTAAAAGTATTCTGGCACATCTAAGAATACTTAAGAGCTGGCTTAAATTCAAAAGAAACAACTAAAATTCCCAAGGGAATAAGAAATCATCTGAAAAAGATACTGAGTTATCAGTCTGAGGCTGTGAGAGAACTAGCTAGAAGAAATCAAGTCTTACTGACTAAAGGCAACCCGAAACTAAAGATTGCCTTTTGGAGTTAGGAATCTTAAATCAAAGTTCTTATATGTTTATGTAAAAAGATGCACTCAAGATGCACTCATTAACATCACTGACCTAGGAGACAAGACTAAAAATGTAATAAATAAAATGCAATAGTTTTAAAAATGTAGATTGTGCATTTCATTGTATGTAAATCTTACTTTAAAAAAAAGAAAAACTTAAGAGCCATAAACCACAACAATAACAACAAAATGAAAAATGCAATGGGTGGATTCTCAATAAAGAAGAAAAAAAGGGAAAGAGAGATTCAATGGTTAAGGGAGTGAAAAGACAGGGTAAGAACATTCTCATAACCCTCCAAGGATTATGTGATCTCTCATGGGTGCACTTTGGGTTCCAATGGCCTGGACAAGGTTGGGGGAAACCTGGATTCTTGCGGCTCTCCTAGAGGTAGATGTCATTGTTTTTCAGTTCTGTATCCCCAGCACCGCACATAGTCAACTCTCTGTAGGTAAGAACTGGTTTTAAGTCCTGTTGTCACTGCCTAGCAAGTGAGAACTGACAACTGGCTTTATATGCATATTTCCATTTCTTTGGTTTCCCCCAAAAGGGAGACCGATTTGACAAGGTGCAGTAAATCAAATAAAAGTATGTATCAAAGCATTTTTAAAATTAAGATGGGCCATCCCTGGTGATGCAACGGGCTAGGACACAGCACCGCAAATGAGCTGCAGCTGCGTCAGTGCTAATTCAATCCCCAGCCCCGAGGTGACCAAATGGCGACCTGCCCGCTGCTCCCCTCAGCAGTGTACTTCATTGAGCTGTCTATTCTGCTCCCAACTCTGTCTCTGGTGAATCCTCTCACTGCCCCTGCAACTCTGGTCTATACCCCAGTTCTGTATGCATAAATAAATGTCTTTTAAAAAAATAATAAAATTAAGATGATGCTTATGTTTTTTAATTAAATAGGAATATGAGTCAAAAACTTCAATGAATGAATGAGCCAGAGAACAAATACAAGCATGGCCAGATTAGCTTTGGATATTTAAACTGATCCAGGAGATATACTGTTAAGATAAATTTGAATTAAAAACATAAAAAGGCCTCCTTAGTGGTACAGGGATTAAAGATTCAGCACTATCAAGTGGCACTGTCAATGCCATGGCCCAGGGGATTTAACTCACCTGGCTCAACAGACCTCTCCTATCCCACCCCTTGCTCCCCTCAGCAGTGCGTTCTGCCAGTTCTGCTCCCACTCTGTTCCTACACTCCAGTCCTTGCATGCATAAATAAATAAATCTTTAAAAATATAAAGAAAGAAAAAAGCCCCAGCATAAACTTCAATGGAAGGACGTTCACAAAATTTCACTGCTTAGTAATAACAACATTTTACTTCCAAGCTGGGCACACTAAAAATTCAGTGTTAGACCAGCAAACTTCTATTATGATAACATAAAGTTTATAGACAATGGCATGTAAAGTAACAACTGCATGCAAAGTAACATAAACTTGGTCACAAAGCTCTTTCTGAGGAAGAAAGGTAGTGAGAGTTACAAAGATTTTATGAGGAACCAAGAAGCAGGAGTTCCAGTACAGATTTAGCTTCTCTATTTGTCCTCTGTTTCATCATCTATGGAATTAAAAGAATGACAACAGGTAATCTATGACTGAAAAACTTGAAAAAAGGAAAAGACCATTTTATATTTTACTTTTCTATGGCCTAACCTCACAACTTTGCTCAGGCTATCTCTGTTCTATTCCCTATTAACTAACCAATAATGTTAATATTCAACATTTAAAGCTTACTCAAAGTCATTGTTAGCACAAAGTATTTCTAAATGTAAATATGAAATCCAGAGCTTCCTTCTGTTTGGCTTTTATAACACCCATCAAACTTTATACAGTTGTCCATAGGTACCTTAGATTATGAAGCCAAACTTAGTGTTCCTCCCTTTCTCTGAAAGGCTAAAAACATATTCTACCTATTGGGTTTAGAAGAATGATGAGGCCATGCTAAAGCTCCATAAAGCACACACAGGATGAATGCATGAATACTCAGGTGTCTCATTTCATGTTAAGGGTACTTTAAGTGGCAAGTCAATAAAACCACCAAGTGTGCATTTTATAAAGACCTACCTGGTCTGCACAGGTCTCCGTGTTGCTCTTTTTCACTGGCATAGACTTCCATGCACCAAGCATGATATGCAAATGAGAACAGATCTTCTATTTTAGCAGGTGGTCTGATTGCATTGTTCAATCTCTTAAGCCACTCTTGACACTGCTCAAAAGTTGAGAACTGACACCTTTATAAAGTCAAACCAGTATGAATGTAATCAGAAGAGAGCAGATAAAACTGAAGGCATTTCAAAGTTCCTATTCACAGAAGCTACCCTGCAGTCAAGAAAGCTTTAGAGGCAGCCATTCACACATTATTGTCACTAGTAATAAGAACAGGGTCAACAAATTTATCCAATGGTGCAAAATTCTAAAAAGAAAGCTAAATATGAAAAGCCTGATTTTTTTAAAACTAGAGAAATCTCTTCTGATAATAATGACAATTAAAAGTAAAATGGCAATCACTGCCTTCTGTGAATGGGTTTCATTCTACTTCTTCCAAAGCTGTTTGATTGTCCCACTTGAAGAAACGGGTAGAGGAGATTTTTGTCAAGACATTAGGCCAAGCGAAAAATGGAGCACTACTTTTGTTTGGCCAGTTAGGAAATATTTTAAAATTTGTCCATTAACAATTAGAGTGAGTCAGCATCTTTAGAACTAAACTAACATAATTACAATTAAACTTTCAACTGTGATCACATAAAGAACAAAACAATTTTCACTACCAACTGCAATTTTCAGTATGTATATAATTTTCAGTATGTATTTAATTTTCAGATTAAAATAGTACAAAATATGCACTTTCAAATGCAGTGCTTAAAATTGAGTAATAAGCAAACTTTTCAAACTGTGAGTTGTAGCCAAAATCTATCAAAAGCAAGTCAACTCTTAATAGCTAAAAAAGCACCTCAAATACTTACATTAAAAAAAGGAGGTCACTTAAACCTCTTTCCCATCCTCATCAATGTGGCTCATCAATATGCCAACACACAAATTAAGTTTAATGGCACTCCAGAAGAGTCAAAGAGATAAAATAAAAACTTGGGGAACTTAAAGCTTGTAGTGCTATCAAATTATCAAATACAGACATTTTGTCACCATTATATTAAAGATTAGATCAGATAGAACCAATAATGGATAAAATCTGGAGAAATTCAATGAAAAACATTTACATGTTAAAATGTCCCCAGAGACTGTTAATTAGTTGCAAGGGAAAAAACAAATCTTATACCAAAAGCAGGTTGTTCCTTAAGAGTGGTCAAAATTAGCAATCACTGATTAATTAAGGGACAAATGGAAATGGACATAGTTTACCTCCAAAAGTAAAACAATATCTTGAGAAGGACACCTCATACATACAATCTTCTAGCTAACAATATACATCCTCAATTTAATCACGAGAAACATTCAACAGAAACAAAATGAAAAATATTCTACTAAAATGAAAGTATTCTTCAAAATGTGACTGTTGTTAGATAAGGACAGGGTGAAGAATGTTCCAGATTAAAGACTACAGAATGGGGCCCTCCCTGGTGGCGCAGCAGGTTAAAACACTGCACTGAGAAGCTAAAGCCACTTCCGCATGAGTTCAATCCCCGCCTGCCCCGGGAGGAGACCACATGGCGTGGCAGACCTCTCCTGACCTGCCCGCTGCTCCCCTCAGCATTGTACTTCGTTGATCTGCCTGTTCTACTCCCCACTCTGTCTCTGGTGAAGTCTCTCACTGCCCCTGAGTCTCTGGCCTGTACCCCAGTTCTGTATGTACAAATAAATAAATCTTTAAAAAAAAAAAAAAAAAGACTACAGAATGATGGTAATATATGACCTTGACTGGATCCTGGTCTTAACAAGGTAAGGGTGGGGGAAATGCCATAAAAACATTAGGTCAGTTACAAAAAAATTGGACCATGTCTAGTAGATTGGACACAAGAATTATGGGCATAAAATTTTGGGTTGTTTGAAAAGTCACGACGCATTTTTTTCTATATTTTCTAAAAAGTGTATCAATACTTTTCTGACAACCCAATAGCAAAGCAAATCATAACATTATGGCTTTATTAAAAAAAAAAAAGTGCCAATTCTCAGGAAAGCACACTGAAGTATTTCGGGTGAAAAGCCATTATTAAAGTGAAAAAACAAACCCCTTCCCTGAAAAAAAGAAAGTAAATGGGGTAAAAAGCTAATAATACTAATATCCTTAGAACTATCTGCAATACTTTTGTAAATTTTTTAAAAGATTTTTTTTTATGCATACAAGAACCCCAGAGATGCCACCAAAGACAGAGTGGGAGGCAGAACAAGCAGGTCTACTGAAATACACCACTGAGGAGAGCAGCAAACAAGTCCCTATTTTTGTAAATTTGAAATTATTTCCAAATTTAGAAAATAACTTTCAACAAAGCAAACTTTCCTAAAGATAAACTATTCCAGGTAATGACTATTTAGAAAATATTCCCAATAAGGTTCACCTGTGAAAGCTATTTTTATTACCAAATCATGGGTCCATTCTTTAAAAATACTTTCCAGGGGCCTCGCTAGTGAGCCATGAGGGTTGTCTCAAGTGCACTATGAAGCTATACGCAGCCACTGCAGCACAGTTAGATCCCAGCCAGGGTGACCCACATGGCACAGCAGACCTCCTGCCTCACACTCTGCTCCCCTCAGCAGTGTATTTCAGTAGATCTGCCTGTTCTCCTCCCTATTCTGTCTCAACCCCCGATTCCTCTCAACCCCCTCACGGCCCCCACACCACTGACCTACACCCCAGTTCCTATATGCATAAATAAACAAATATTTTTGAAAAGAAAAGAAATACTTTCCACACTAAACAACAACATAAACACACCTCATACCTGATAACTTTGCAGTCTTTGCAAGTTAAATGAAGCTGAAATATATCTCGGCATTCAACACTTTCTATAAGCTGTAAAGGAACCTGCAATTTAAAAAGATGAAGTCTCAGTCAAAAAGACATTGATCCTGCAGTTCTTCAAATGTGTCTAACAAAAGTAATTAGAAAAGCTCTACAGAGGGAAAAACCGAACTGCGAATTTATCCACACCAGTAATATTCAAGTGATTCACTGCAGAGTGAATTAAAGTTTCCCTTTCTCTATATAAATCAATGGCATAGTGTGTTGTCATAGCATGAAGAGGAGGTACAACCTTTGGAAGAAAAAATATCTCTCAGGCATCAAACTCCCAAGCTCATTAAAATAATAATTTTAGACACTATATTGAGCCATGACCTTCAGTAACACAAAGCTAAAAGGTGGAAATCCTGTTGTTTATAGAAAAGAACTCAAACCAAGATACCAGTAGAACTTTGCTTGTCATCTGTCTCAAATGAGAAAGTGAGTTTGTGTTCTTGTGTCAGCTAAGAAGCATTCTGAAAAAGGCTGGAAGTCTAAATTGTCTGCTTGTTCTAAAACTATCCAGGTCTGATTTGCTTCAAAAGAATAGTTTAAGAGTCCCGGATGCTACATGGAACTTGAGGTGTAAGCAAGCAGAATGGATCTCCTCCTGACAATCTGGTATTGAGCACAGGTGTAAGAACAATAGTGGAGAGGGGTCAAAGAAGAGAGACAGATAAGAAGAAAAGCATTTTAACAAGGTCACAAATCCTTACATTGACATGAGATTCCTCCCCTATTCCTCAACTTCCCCTGTCTCATCCCCTACCTTCAAAAACCTATTTCCAAAACTTCTTAAAAGAGTCTGGTAAAACAATAGAAAATCTCACTTTTTTGAAAAGGAGTGGACCACAGCCTTTTGTATCACATTAAATCAAAATGTAGCTCTCAGATTTTCAAAAGTTAATTTAGCATGAGAAGAAGGATGTATCTCCTCCAACAATAAAACAATAAAAGAGTGATTCCTGTCCAGGATGATTTGCTTCAAAAGATGTTAGCTGAGCCAGTTTCAGAAACATGCTTCCTACAAACCCTGCCCTACCTATGCAGTTACCAGAGTCAGCAAAGAATTCTCAGAACAACATAGCAATCAAAAAGTAGCCCAGTGCTGGATGTCTGAGACAAAGAAATAGAACCTGGGGCAAATAAGAGATGAAAACAAGATAGTAACACTAAGATAAATGGCTGGGGTTGTTTACCTTATGACCAAAGCCTTTCTGGTTCTAAATCTGTAATCTACAAAATTCACTTATACTTGTAACTGGACTGAGAATAAGAGAAAGTCTAAAACATATTCCTTGTGTTCTGAGACAAAAGGAACTTGCAGCTCTCTGGTTTTGTTTCAGTCCTTAACTCCAAGGAACTAAAGAAACTGCAAGTGAAGTGGCAAAAATTCTTTCCAAGACCTATATACCTAAGAAGGAAAAAAAAAAAGCAAAACAGTGTATCAGTAACAATAAATTGTAAAGAAGGAATAGGAGACCAAGAAGATAGAGATTAGAAGATGATTTATTTTCCAACCAGTCCTTTAGGGGGCCTGTAACAGATTGTTGTTGGGTTTTTTTTTTTTTCAATCTACCTTAAAATCTTATTTGCCCCCAAAATCTCCCCCAAAAAAGTGGCCACCAGGCTATCAATCAAGAGGTCTGTGTTCTACTTACAGTTTTAGAAAATTTTGGCTGATTCCTGATTTCCTTGGATAAGTTTCCAACCTAACTATATATAACCAGTTTCTGCTTTCTCTGGATGGTCCCTACTTAGAAAGTCACATATGACAATTTAGGACCCATACACAGCAAATGGAAAGAGCCTAGGGTAGAGAGTGAGCTTCACAAGTCTACATGAGAAGTGGCTCTATCGGCAGTCTCCTGCAGCAATCCAAGTCCCCTTGGATCACCTTTCCTTAGAATTAAGAAACCTGAAAACCAAATAAAGCTGTTAGCAGCTGTTGGAGGGAGTAGACCAGTCTTTGTTACAAAGAATATTAAGTTTTATGTCCTTCCTATCAGACCAAGGTACTGTATCCAGACTCCCAGAAGAATGAAACATCTCAAAAAATAGAACATACCTGCTACCTAAAATTCATTTGATATACAATATTTGTTTAATACTGCAAATTTAAGAAAGAATTAAAATGTTAGTTGCTAGTATGCAGATACCAGCAAGTCACCAAAACAAACATGTGTACAAGTTACAGATATGGAAAACAGCAGGCTTTAATGCTCATGCGGATAGTCAATGCAGTAAGAATGTGTATGTAATGACTTAATAGCAAGTAAACATCCCCCTTTTTCTTTCTTTCGACATTCCTCCCTTCCCATTTATTTCCACAGAATGCTACCTCTTCTATTCATTTAGCAAGAACTGGTCGTCTAACCAGTCCAACCAAAACACACTTAGTTTCTATATAGGTTCACTCCATTGCTCTAAGCCTCTGAACTTTCCTTACATTTGAAGAGGATGTCTTGCCTTTTCTGTAACTAGACTTATCCAATATTCAACAGTACTTACAAGTAAAGAATTACATATTCAAGAACCTTGCCACTTTATAGCCCAGCAAGGTTAAACCACTATATTATATGCTACTAGTAAAATTAGGAAGAGATTCCATGTCCATGCCATCTAGCCAAGGTTCCTTCCATTATATATAGTGCAGCTTTCTTTTTTCCCTCTAAGAGAACCTTCCCTTCCATAGGAGAGCTGTTTTAATTTTTCTTTGACAATTAACAGGCCTCCCCACCATGAATCTCAAGAAGAAAATAGATGTGAAAGAGTAGCAAAAAATCCAAAATTGCACTTGAATCCTCTTTAAAGTATACTATTATGTTTTACAGCCTGTTGTTATGCTTTGTAGCAACTCCTTTCTTTTAAAGCTCTTTTTATAATCCAAATGAGCAACCCCTTTCTCCTCTACTTTATAGTTGCCAGGTAATTCCATCTCCCTTTATAGTGCTTTTCTGTTTATAATTTCTACCAGTCATGCTCAAAACAATAAACACACTCAGTGCTGTTAATTCCTCAAGAGGCAAAAAGTTACATCATGGGCACTAAAACCTCTACGAGCATCAATCCGAAAAAGCAGAAGAGCAGCAGTTTAAAAATGTAGTATACATGCACATAGTACTATGACATTCCAGTGTTACAAGGGAAATTTTATGCTATCATACCCTACTATATTTATCTCAGTTCATTTAGGGGAATGTGTTTGTGCACATTTATATATTATTTTTCAGCATCAAAATATAAAAGTAGAATAATTTCATTATTTAACAAAAATTATAATCCAAATGAGTAATTCTAATCTCTTATACACATTTGAAGTAAAAATGTCATTAACAGAGTGAAAATACAGCAAGTAATGAGTCTAAACCTAATTCTGTAATGAGCTATAAAGAATATGTGGGCACTGATTCTTTTCATTTAAAAACCAGTAAGAAGAAAACCATCACAGTTTTAAACCCAAATACTTTATTGCTCATCACTGATATTTACAAGTTACAATCCCAGTCCTGGTTTCAGAGACTCTGCGACAGTGTATGAATACTGAAGCTAAAGTGCAAAGAAAATACACCTCTTGATGCTTAGGGGACAAAGATTTTTGTTGCATATAGTTAAGACAATGGAAACATGAAAAACATACTGAAAAAGGTATTTCCAGTTTATATAACTTGATGACCTTTTATATACTAATGTTAATTTAATAATTTCTGGTTCAAATTCAGTTTCTAATTTTTGAAGGTCACAATTCCATCTGTTGAGGTGAGGTGAGGTGAGGTGAGGTGAGGTGAGGTGAGGTGAGGTGAGGTGAGGTGAGGTGAGGTGAGGTGAGGTGAGGTGAGGTGAGGTGAGGTGAGGTGAGGTGAGGTGAGGTGAGGTGAGGTGGGTTCAGGTGAGTTGAGGTGGGGTCAGATGAGGTGAGGTGAGGTCAGATGAGGTGAGGTAAGGTGAGGGTTTTAACTTCACCCCATGAACAGTTCTCATTATCGAGTACCACCAGAATTTAAGTCTAGTAAGAGGGAAGGGACTCATGCAAAGAATAAATTTGCTGATTTGCAAGGTGAATATCTGACACTCAAAACCAACTTATTCCAAGCACAAGTGCAGTAATTTCCTAGGATTCTCATGTTACTTACTGGGATTTCAAAAGCAGCAGATTGAGAAGTGGTCTATTGAATTACACAACAAAAAGTAGTGTTACACTTTCATGAATTCCACATGAACATTTGTTTATAAATTATCTAAGCAACAAAGAAACATACCTGTATATATGTAAAATTACAGTTTTGGAAAAGCACAGAGCGGATGCAGTTCACACATTAAATACTACAAGTGAATTCTACCACAAAGGCCCCTTACCCTAGGAATTGGAAACACACACTTCAATGTGTGTGGATCAATCATAATATTGTATCTACATCTACAGACACATTTTATACAATGTGCTAGAAAATTAGCAGAATATATGATATCAAGTAGATACTTAAAATTTTATGGTTAAGTCATATTTCTAAGTGCGAAATGTGTTGACTTAAAAGTATACATAAATGGCCCTCCCTGGTGGCGCAGCGGGTTAAAGCACAGCACTGAGAAGCTAAAGCCACTTCCTTATGAGTTCGATTCCCGCCTACCCGGGAGGTGACCACATGGCGTGGCGGACCTCTCCTGACCCACCCGCTGCTCCCTCAGCAGTGTACTTCGTCGATCTGCCTGTTCTGCTCCCCACTCTGTCTCTGGTGAAGCCTCTCGCAGCCCCTGAGCCTCTGGCCTGTACCCCAGTTCTGTATGCACAAATAAATAAATCCTTAAAAAAAAAAAAGTATACATAAATGATGCAAAGTGTGACATGCCACTATACTGGTATACATGGGACTTTTATAGCTGAAATGTGTTTGACTTAATATAGTAACATTTGAAGGAGGTATCATGATTGCACATATTTTACTGAAATATTTCTCTGCTAAGGGTGGGAAAGAGGAAAGTACACCACCACCAACTCTCTCTTGTCTCTATTCAGGACCCAGGGTAGGAAAACCCATTGTTTCCTTGCAGTAACCACAGGTTTTAGGAACCTTAACGCTAATTAATGTGATTAATTTATTTCTATGGAGAAGTTCTAGTCTCTCTCAATCTGAAATGTTTAAAGTCACTACAATATTTCCTGTTCTAAGTCATTGTCTTGGGCTTCTTAGGTGATGTGTGGGATCTATGCCTTAAGAGTTAAAATGCTGAAAAATCTTTTAGGTGAATAAATGACTCAGAACAAACAGTGGCAAGTTTTTATAAGCAGTCTATCTTATTCACAATGGGAGATCAACAATTACAGTAATTGAGAGGTAATAATGAAACAGGCCTATTCACATGTAAATAGGTTGTTTTAAAATGATTTAATACCCATTTCAAAGCCTTAAAACCTCATTCACACTTAATATTTACTGAATATGTTGGCACCAGAGATATGCTGGATTCTCAAGACACAAAAATGAATTATAAAATTACAACATATCTATATATGTTAAAAAGTTGTGTTCAAGAAACAGAAACCAGGCAAATACAATAAACTGTCAGGAAAGGAAGTGGGACTATAAAGGCTTCAGAGAAGAAGTGATCATCTGACTATGTTTTGACATAGTCCCTGTACTAGACAGAAGAAAAAGAAGCCAGAAATCTGAGATGGGGCTGAATAGTCCAAAGAGTAATTTTAAAGTACAATGGGGAGAAAGGGAAAAGAAGGGAAAAAAAGTTTTCAGGGCCCAAGAATCACACCATTAGACCAAGAACATGCTAAGTAATTTAATCTTAGAAACAGAAAACAAATACTGAAGGATTTTGGTGAATGACATGTTCAAATCCAACATGATCTCTCTCCTACAGACCCTATTCCTAAATATATCTATAGTTTCTGAAATACTTAGCCATAAATCAATAAGCTCAGAAGTAGGGGATGCTAGGAAAATGTAGTGATATGAAACTTTATCATTCTCCACCATTTAATTAGTATTTGAGTGATCTCAGCTATTTAAACACAAAATTAACTTTGGCATTTCTACTAATTATTTGTCTTTACTTTGACAGTAATAGCTAATATGGGATTTCTGGTTGCTGGGATTCCTAAAAGTTGCCATCCTATAAAGATGGGCCCTCTGAACACAGTTCTACATGGTATAAAAGCACAACATAACTTTTTCTGTATTGAATCTTGTGTGTCTTTAGCTAATGAACAGGAAACTAATGAAACAGCAATACTGGTAGCCCAAATCTGGCAACTCCTAGATAAAAAAAAAAAAAAAAAAAAAAAAAACTTAACTATAAAGAATAAGTACAATATATATAATAAATACATAAATACTAAATGCCAGCTGCAAAGAAAATGACTGCCACTTGAGTCTTTGTGACAAGGGAAAGAATGATGAGGCTGTATGGAAACTTTTGGACCAGTGAACAAAATGAACTGAGGGAAAGATTTCAAAGCATTCCAAAATGAACCCCCAAACTCACAATCTGTATAAAAGCAGTCATTTTATATGAACTTTCATAAATGTCACAACACACTTGACTGTTGCTAGAATGTGCAAAAAGTCCCAATACTGGCAAGTAACAAAGGTATTCATTTGATGAAAATAGATGAACTTTTTTGTCTTTGTCATTTTGTTGAAAACTTTTAATGATGGCAGTGCACTTTAAGAGCCAATTCACTCACTAAGCATATCCTCCCAAGTGAAAAGGGTAAAGGTACTCTTGAGAACGGAGAGTCAATACAGATAGTTCATTATGCAAATAAACATTGTACTTAACATCTATACTTGTACCACTATGCCATTAAAATAACTTCACCCTGTAATGAGTGTCTGCAGTAAGCTCAAAGTACATCTCATCATCTGACATTAAGGTCCAGGAAATTATCTCAACAGAGGCAGTTGGTAACTACTAAAGACTGAGGAGTAAAAGCCTTTGTTCCCTCATAAAGCTTAATGACACTGCATTATCTAGTACAAGTCATTCAGTGTTACTAAAGAATAGACGCCTCAGCAGACAACCACATATATCATTTAATATCAAATGTAAATATTGCCTCCTAACCTAGTGTCCTGAGTCCTAAATAAAGTGAGAGAAAAGACAAGCATACAATATTTTTACACGTCCTTTCTCTACTTACTTTAGAGAAAGAACAATCAGTAATCACTTACATTAACAAGAGACTCTTTAAATTTGATGTGAAGTCTGTAATTAGAAAGGGCAATGATGGCATCCTCAGCACGGCCTACAAATTCTGTACTTTCTCCATGAAGTTCAAGGAAAGGAACCTTCAAAGCAGAAGAAACCATTCAGAGTTCTGAAGCAGTAAAGCAAAATATTCACATGGATGCCATATCAAACAAAACAGTGCATAACAGGACAGTGGACCAAAAGAACCGCAAGATTCAATATACCTAGTTATTCAAATTTATGACTACCTAAGCAATAACAAACATGATCACCTCATTGAATTCTCTGGAAACAGTCTTTATTTTTACTTTTTTTCCAGCTTTCATTTTTACTATGAGAACGGCTTAGAAAAAAATATATAATGCATTACTTCAGTCCAATAGCTCTCCTAATTTGCTATGGTGATGCTAAGCATTTTATATTCAAAGGTAACTTGTAATTACCTGAAGATTCTCATCCTCCCGGATCAGCTGCTTCCTGGGAAAGATCTGATTGGCCTGGATGCACTCAAGACTGTGCCGAGTCTCTTCATCCTGGAAAAATCCAAAACCTTTAAATAACTTCAAAGCTTCTAGTCATTCACATTGATTTTTCCACATCTAGGAACATAATCAAAATGAAGAGTCCAATGACTAAGATCAATAACCAAAAAGCTCAAGGAAAAAATATTTACCATCCCCCAAAGTGATCCATCTAATCTTTAGGTACTTAGCAAGGAACACACAGACACCCTGTGCCCCAAAAGAACATTTCTATAAAACACTAACAAGTTGTTAATACATGACTTATTTTGAGAAACCAAGAAGTGATTCTCCTCCTCTGTAAATTACTACCCTAAGTCCTTATTTTTGAAAGCTACATAAGAATGAAATGATAGGAGGTTTGGGATTTACTTTAAAATAAGTGTAGGGTGGACCTTCCTGGTGGCCTAGGGGTTAAGTCAAGCACTGCCACCATGACAGACCTCCAGGCAAAGTGGACTGAGTTCAATCTCCAGCCAGGGAGCTGACCCACATGGCACAGCAGACCTCTCCTGTTTGATCCACTGCTCTCCTCAACAGTGTATTTCAGTGGATCTGCCTGTTCTGCCCCCTACTCCGTCTCTAGTGAATCCTCTCTAACCCCTGTACCTCTGGCCTGCACCCCAGTTCTTCTACACTAAAATAAAATAAAAATCTTAGAATAAAGGAATAATTCTTTTAAAAAATTATAGGGGGATGGGTAATGATTAATTAATAGGGTATAAACAAAACATCCATCCACGAGCAATAACTGATGAAACTCGTTAAGCAGGAGTTCAGTGTATCACTGTGTCTACTTTTGGTTATATGAAATTTCCACAATAAGTTTCCACAATAAGTTATTTTCAATGTAAGTTTAAGAACCAAACCAAAATGTATAAACTATTATCCTTGACTTATTCTTAGATTACAGAATAGATTTATTTCTAGTAAGGCAATTTCAAAAGAAGCAGCAATAAATTCTTATCTCAAGGGCACTTAATTCAACTAATTATAATTTATATTTTGAATGTAGTCTTTTGCATTATAATGTTTATGCTATAGAAACACAAAAGAATCCTACACTGCTGGTAGGAATGCAAACTCATACAACCCCTATGGTAAGCTGTTTGGAAGTTTCTCAAACTGCTAAAAATGGAGCTTCCATATGATCCAGCAATTAATTACACTCCTAGGTATCTACCCAAAGGACACAAAAACATTAATTCAAAAGGACACCTGCACCTCTATGTTTATTGCTGCACTATTTATAATAGGGAAGCTATGACATCCACCCAAATGCCCAAAAAATAGATGACTAGATCAAGATGAGGTACATACATTATGGAATATTACTCAGCAATCAAAAAGATAAAATCTTGCTATTTGCAGCAACATGGATGGAGCTGGAAGATCATGCTTAGTGAAATAAGCCAGAAAGAAAAAGAAAAATACTGGATGGTTTCACCCATAGCAGGAGCATATGGGAGCGGGGGTTAAAAAAAAAAAAAAAAGACAAACAAATGTAATAGAGTAAAAATGAAAACAGTGAACAATTATAAGCCACAGACATTTTATGGGGCTGGAAGAGGGAATGAGATCGGAACTGGGGTAGGAAGAGTACACTGGACTGTGGTGATAGCACATGGGTGAACTGGTGATGAGAAACCCATGGGGATTAGAACTGAGATGAAAAAATGCACAAAATAAATACAGATGTAAAAAAATTAAAATATATATAATAAAAAGAAAACAAACAAAAACTGGAGAAGAGCACAAGGGGTCATGGTGGTGTCACATGGGCGAATTGGTGGTGGGTAGTCCACGGGGATTACAACCAAGTTGAAAGTAATGTACAAAATAATGATGTAAAAAGAACATATACATACATACACACACACATATATATAAATAATAACTATACATAACAAAAAAATAACTAGGAGAGTAGTATAATCAAATGGAAAGCTTGACTTTATAAATTATGATGGGAAAATAGATTATGATTGAATTTTTTTTACACATCAAATTTTATAATAGCAAAAACCATCACATTTCACCAAATACTAGTAATAACCTCTAGATAGTGGACATTTTCACATATGCTGCTGATTACAATTCCAACAATTCTTTGTAATGTCTCAGAGAAAAAGTCCTACCTGTTAAGTAACACAACTTTATCCAAAGCAACCTTAACCATAACACAATTAATATTCTACTAGCATGGTGCTTAAAGTGGCGTCTGCAGATTCTGAGACCTCTTCAGGGAATTCTACATAGTCAAAACCACTTTCACAACAATGCTAAGACATTATTTGCCTTTTTCATTGTCATGCACGTCCTTTATCATAACAATGCAAAAAGAAATCATGGATAACACTGCTAGCACCCAAGCACAATGAAGGTGGTGGTGCTATTTCACTCAGAATGTCATTGATAAAGGGAAGAAAATAATAAACTTTATTAAATTTTGACCATTAAAATTCTCTTTATATAGGAAACACACATGAAACATTTCTACTGCATACCAAGTATTACGATTGACTCTAGGTAAAGTGTGTATACAACTATTTCACTTGTTGAACTAGCTACTTTTTCATTAAGTACCATTTTTAATTGAAAGAACTGATAAATTATGGTAATTCAAATGGAATATTTGGCAGATCTTTTCACCAAAGGCATTATTCACTGCCAACAATAAAGCTATTGTGCAAAAGTTAGAATTCTGGAACCTCTGTCTGGAACCATCAACTTCACAGCTCTCTAATGTTTTTCTGAAAACATCAGTGGTCACAGTATCTAATGTGATTTTTAAAAGAACTTGTCTAGTGAACTGTCTACATTTGGAGGATCTTTATTACTTAGTCACTATTTTCAAAATACCAATATATAATGTCACAAAATTATGCATGGACAAAAGATCCATTTAAAATTCAAGACAGACCAATGGTTTTAATTTAAAAGAATATAAAAAGTTCAGTATCATTTCAGATTCCTTATTGCAATTTAGCTTTAAAGAATGACTACTTGTCAAGTTTTGGTATAATGTTGCAGGAAAAATATAAACAATTATCTGGAAAAGCTATTAAAACATTCTTTTTCTGATTACATATATGTGTGAAGCTGGAGTTACTTTGCATATTTCAAACAATATTTTAATAGATTGACCACAGAAGTAAATGAGAATTTACCTATATCTATTAAGTCCAACAATGTTATTTACATTAACATTTCCTTGGTTTACTGTAATTTTTAAATGAATATCTGAACATTTTAAAGACTTCCCAGCTTTAATTTCTAATATAGTAAAAATAGGTGACAGGCACTATGTAAATGAAAATACTTTGGGATCTGCAACGAGTTAAGAATGTAAAAAGCATTTTAAGTACAAGTAGTTTGAGAATTACTGCTCACTATATTTCAATTCAAATACCCAATTAAAACTGTTCCACTTGAGATGAGATATCCTCTAAAGCCATTCTCCTAGCGTTAATCTATGGCATGAAAAGCCATACTGAAACCTGAATGAAAACCAGCCATCTATCATGCAAATTACAGCCAGCATCTTGGATACAAGCTGACTGAGCCCACTCCATCCTCAATAAAGGGCTATTTTATTTTGAGGCATAAGCTTTTTCAAGGGTCTTAAGAAGTCTGATATTTTAAATGTAGAAAGAAGTTAGTGGCTTCAAATTCTAAAAATGAAAAGTGTAAGAACTTTATAAATGGTTCATGCACAAAATGCTATGCAAAGCTACCAAATTTCAGCAATTATTAAATACTTGTGTTGTATTTGAAAATAGTATGTTTAACATCTTCAATTTCATAAGACTGCTAGGTATTCATGAGGATTGTCAAGAAATTATAGCTTGTAACCAAATAACTCCAAAAAAAAGGCTATTCAAAATCTATTCAGTTTCTTAGAGTACAAAAAAATTTAATTAGTGCATTTTAGTAAGATAATATGCTGTGGCTTGAAGCCTCCAAAAATGTAATCACAAAGCTTATAAATGACTTCAGTCCTACAATCACCAAAATAACTGTTAGCTGAAGAGTTTTCTATCAATCCATTTCATTTCATCCCTTTCCAATCATTTCTTCTAAGGTCAACATTTGGGTGAAGGGGTAAGGGATAAAGTCACATTTGAAAGGAATTCATTCTTCTCTATATTAGTTTTTTTTTCCTTTTTAACCAATTTTATTTCCATTATAAGAGCTAGCTCTTGACTTAAACAACAGTGAGTAGTTTTACTCTGAACTTAAAAGATGAAGAATCTTGAGTTTAGAGAAACCCTACTTATAAATCAACAGGAGACAGATAAGAAATGAGAAATAAAAGTACGTGTTGAGTATACCTTCTCAGCACACACTAACTTGTTACCACACATTAAAGCATAAGGCTCAAAATCTTACTCTCTTCAAGATGACTTCAAAGAGATACCCTTTATTTCAGTGGTTCCATGACCCCGTTTTTTACTGATCTTTAAAGCAGCACAAAACTCAAATAAAGTGGCAGTTTAAAAAAAGAGAGAGAAAAGTCATTTACCAATTTACTCTTGCTGTCACACTCACTCAGGTACTAATCCAGACCGGTTTATGTAACCAAAGTATGCTACTGAAAATGGAATGATTTTTTTACTTTAAGAGAAGTGAGAATTGGGGCAGCAAGACAGGAACTTGATGTAATTTTTCAAATCAAATCAATGTTTGTGTGTGTTTTTTTTTTAAGATTTATTTATGCTTACAGAACTGGAGTATAGGCCAGAGGTGTGGTAGGTGAGAGAATTCACCAGAGACAGAGTGGGGAGCAGAACAGGCAGACTGGCAAAGTACACTGCTGAGGTGAGCAGCAGGCAGGTCAGAAGAGGTCTGCCACGCTATTTGGGTCAACTCCCTGGCTGGGGATCGAACTCGTGGTGCACTGGCTACCAAGAGCTTCATAATATGGTGCTTTAAACCCATTGCACCACCAGGGAGAGCTCCAATGTTCTTTTTTAAAAACTATTTAAGCTCACATTACCTTTAAGGAAAATTATTTTTTCTCCCTTGTATATAAAAGTGCATTTAATCCCCAAGGACAAATATTCACTGACTTCCAGAAGAACGATAATTCAAAAAACATTACTTGTCTAACATAAGTTGAATTAAGTGCTTATAAGTTTCTGAGTTTCACATTTGAAAAAGGAGGTCAAACTTGAGATAGTTGATAGAATAAGGAATTGGAAAGAGATATGAGAAGGAAAAAACAAATTGGGAAGTATTGACCAGAAAATAGACCCAGAAACACATTTCTCCTGTGTTGTAAGCCCATAACTGTATGGTCAATTTCCTTAAACTGCTAAGGAACATCACAAATGTCGGGGGATCTGGCACATCTCAAGTCACTTCTACCTTTGTTAAGGTCAGTGGAGTCACCTGGAAAATCTTGAAAAGGGGTTAGTCACCACAGTTCTGGGCTAAGTTTCTGCTATTGGCTAAACTATGCAGGTATTAGTCCACACCTGAGAAGGGAAGTCAATGTCAGAATTACTGGAAGAACACAGGGAAGCAGAGACTGCTCAAAATTACTGTTGACTAAATTAATACCTAGTGTTCCAGGATTTTAAAAAGCCCTATCTACTTCTGAGCATGAAATGTGTAAAAACACTTGGTAAACTGTAAAACTGAAAGTAATTATCAGTGACATGGTCAGCCCTAGTCACTCTTAAGTTGGTAACAAAGACCACCAAAAACACATTCTTCCTTAATGCAATGCTTGGGATTTGTTTCAAACTAATCCAAAGAGGGGGTAGAGAAACAGATGTAAAAAGGGTAACCCCAAATTGATGACAACTGCAACTGTTTGACAAGTACATGAAGATTCATTATACTATTCTCTCTTTATACAGGTCTGAGATTTTCCAAAGGAGAACATTTTCCTAGTGTTTAATGTTTAACTTCCCCAAAATAGCCTTCAATCTCATTTAAGAACCTCTGGAAGTATGAGATTATACAGAGGTATACTTTTTTTAAAAAGAAAATTCAGTGCTCCTGAATTCTCTATACAAAGGAACACAACCTAAATGTTTAAGCGATAGAATATATTAATTGGATGGTATTAATTAAATCAATGTATAGAGAAAAATGAACAACTTTATTTAATGGAAATTCAAGACAGCAAAATAAAATCAACTGAAAAATGTTCAGTTCACTTTGAAATAAGTAACACTTAACAGAAAACTGTCTTAATACATGGCCTAGCAAGGAATGTAACTATGGGGTCTAGTGGTAGACTGTAAATGTGTACTTGTTAAAACTTGCTATAATGCTGACTTATGAGAAATTGGAAAAAAAAGAAAAGAAAAAAAGACATAGTCGGACTGTTCTCCGACTACAACAACACAAAAGCATCTACAAAGCACACAAGGAGACTATCAGGAGGGCACTACAGAGAACTCAACAGCACAATGATGAGGATCACATCGTTGCTAGTTATACAGTATACAGTCATAGACAACCCATAAGTAAAGAACAGAATACCTTTCATAAGTCCATCATTTGCTATTCATTAGCTCTGGTATACATACTATATAAATACTAGCAAACACTTTTTCAACTCATTTAAAACTGGGAAAACCAATATAATATATCCTAAAGCAATATTAAAATTCTGAAATCTGTGTTTGGATACCTGATACCTCACAAAGTTGTAATGCCCACAAACTAAGCTTTAAGACCAGCTACCTTTCTCTTAATATGACATTTCTGAACAACGAGCTCTTCTGTTTTGTTTTACTTTGCTTTTAAAGCAAAGCATTTTTCACCCATGTCCCTAATAAAATTAACAATCTTTTCAATTCCTTCTTTGTGTGCCAGTATGAAAGAGTTTGAAACCAGCAGAACAATATTACAGAGGACCATTTCTTTTTTAAGCCTTGAAGCACTGTTTACATAGTCTCAGGATTAATGCAAATGTGCTTAGCACACTGCTCCATTTTCTCTGTCGTAACTGGAACCTAAGTGGTCCACAAGTCACTGAAATGTCTTTCATATGTTCCTCTCAGTCAAAGATATAGACAGGAAAAGTGTTCTTGAGGATACAAATATTGCCTTAGAGTAGGGAAGATAGGCAACTGTTTCTATCCAGAAA
>NW_004567130.1:9158320-9186005 GCF_000260355.1 Condylura cristata | reverse complement strand
AGTTTTCACTACATTTTTGCTTCCTAGGAAGGAATGAGAAACTGGAGTCCAAGAACCCTATATTTTGGTTTTGATTCTGCTTATCACCTCACTAAAAAGAGACACTTAGTATTAACTTGTCAAGACAGAATTCAAATCTAATTTTCTTATATCTTTGTACTTACCATGACAGGAGGCCCAGATTTGGAGAAGAGATCCCCGTCCTTTCGTCAGTGTCTGGCAGGTCCTTTTCTTTATACCTGGAACATTAAAAAGAATAGTTCCTTTTAAAAGATAAAATTGGCATCAATTTCACTCAAAGCCTGCCATTTTTGGTTTGCTAAACTACCATAAAATAGGATATCTTATGGTGTCTGAGAATACTATTCAAAGTAAATTCTTAAATAAACAATGTAAGTGAGGCAATACAATATCAAAATGACCATCCTATATCAAAAGTAATTTAGATTCAATTCAATTCCAATAAAAATCTCATTGGTAGTATTCAAAAAACAGAATAAATATTGTTGAAATGCAAGTACAATCACCAAAAACCCCTCAAATGGCAAAGTTTTTATGACTAAAAGGAGGAAGAATGGAAGTATTATACTCCCAGACTTAACTATACTACAAAATCCAAGTAATCAAAACAGCATGGTACAGGAACAAAGACAGACCAATAGAACTGAACTGAAAACTGAGAAATAAAGCCACATGTATGTGGTCAACTAATCTATGACAAAGGAACAAAGAATATACAATGGAACACAGTCTCTTCAATAAATGTTGGGGAAACTAGAATATGATAAGTCAAAGTCTGAAACTAGACCACATCAAATTACACACAAAAATCAATTGAAAATGGGTAAAAGACTTGAATGTAAAACTTAAAACCATAAAATATACAGAAGAAATCATAAAGCAAAACACTCCGTGACACACATCTCAGAAACATCTTTCCATCCTAAAGGCAAATAAAATGAAGGAAAAGAGAAACAGTTGGGACTAGAATCTACAAAGATTCTATAAGCAAAAGAGATAATAACCAAAATGAAGATAACCTACAGACTGGGAGAAAACATTTGCACTCCATACAACTGATAAGGGACTAATGTCAAAGATCTACAAAAAGCTTACACAACTCAGCAAAAACAACCTAGTCTAAAAAATGGGCAGACAAGCTAAAAAGATTCTTCTCCAAAAAGGAAATGCAAATAAGCCAGTAGGTATATGAAAAATTCTCAGCATGACTTATAAGCAGGGACATGCAAATCAAAACCACAATGAGATACCACCTCACAATGGCCCATATTAAAAAAAAAAAAAACACACACACACAACTGGAAATAGCAAATGCTGGCATGGATCTGGAGAAAAAGGAACCCTCTTACATTGCCAGTGGGAATACAATGCAAACTGGTCCAAGTTGTACAAAGGATCCTCAAATTGCTAAAATGGATCTTCCATCTGACCAGAATACCACTCCTAAAAGTCTACTCAAAGGACACAAAAACATTAATTTGAAGGGAAACCTGAACTATATTTACTGCAGAACTACTTAAAACAACTAAGGTATGAAACAACCTAAATGCCCCAAACAGATGAATGGATCAATATGTGATAAAAGCATACTGGAATACTACTCAGCAATCAAAAAAGACAAAAAGCATGCCATCCACAGCTCCTTTGCTGGAGCTGGAAAGGATTTGCTCAGTGAAATAAGTAGAAGGAAAAGAAAAAGTATCAGATGGCTTCAGCTTATAGGGGGAATATAGGGAAGCCAAACAAAGGGTCAGGAAAAAAGACAACACTTGAGGACAAACTATAGAGCTGAGGCATACAGAAGGAGAAGGAAAAGGGAGAAGGTCAAAACAGGAAAGGAAAAAGCAGATGGGGCTATGGTGATGGTTCACAGGTGATGTGGTAGGCGGTTTACAGGGACTACACCTGAGGGGAGAAATCAAATATTGTACAAAAATGAACATGATGTAAGAAAATAAAGTTTAATTTTAAAAAAAAACTGTTCTAATGTTCTGTAAAGGTATTTATGTTTTAGAATTGAAATTTCAATAACAAAACCATACCTACAAACTATTAATTTAAACAGAAGTGAATTTGATGTTTTATAAGCCGGTAACTCAAAATACAACTCTAGTGATAAAAATAATAATGTCAAAAATGCAGGGGGAATACAGAACTTGAAACCCTAATACACTGCTGTATGTAAGTTGGTGCAATCGCTGTGGAAAACAGTTTGGCAATCTTTTATTATATAGAATCACCATCTAACCCATCAATTTCACTCCCAGGTATAAACATATGCCACACAAAAACTTGCACGTGAATGTTCACAGGAGTATTACTTACAAAAGCAAAAAGAGAAACAACCCAATGTACAACAATTAATGAGTAAATAAGCAAAGTGTGGTATCCACACAAAGGAGTATTATTCAGAAACATGAAACAATGAGATTTCGATACATAATATGATCTGGATGAACCCTGAAAATATTAAGTTGAAGAAGCCAGGGGGAAAAGGCCACATACTATACAGTACCATTTATATGGAATATTCATACCATGTAAAAAAGGTATAGGGAGTGATTATTTATGGAGACAGGGGAGGAAATGGAAATGTTCTAGAATTATATTATCATCGATGTTTTACACACTATGAATATATGCATATACACATATGTATATAAACACACTTAAAAAAAAACCCTAACTGCATAGACTTAAAAGTGGGTTTTACGTGATATTAATTATAAATCAATAAAATAATGTAGGTGAAGAGTATGAATATAATCAAGTTCTTCATGAAATACTAAAAGTATTAAGTACTAAAACTAGTAAAATCTTACTGCAAAAAATTAAGTGACTGAATAAATGAAGGACAGAAGGAATGAATATTCTAAGCATCTAGACAATGGATAATAAAGACTAATTCTCTTCAAAGAGAAAGTGCCAAGTCTAAAACAAAGTATATAATAGGTTGATTATTATAAACTGGAAAGCAAGAAAACAACGAAATACTATTGATAGTATGTCAAAAGAACTCAGAATACAATTTAAAAGACACTCACTGCCCCAAAATGGAATAATTTAAACAGAAATTGTAAGTACCTTGAAGGGAGTTTTGATGTTTTTTTAAATGAAAATTCTTATCTTTCTCTGGTCACCACAGGAAAATGTTACATAGTCAACCTCTTATTTTTGAAAACTGATGAGGGAAAAGAATTAGTATTTATCTCATCTTTTCCTAAAAAATGAAGTTTGGATGATAGAGTATCCCTTTTAAAATACAAAGACAGAAATAAGTAGCACCACTTTATAACTGCTAACAAAATAAAGGATGCAAAAACTGATCTAGTCTATAGAAAATTACAGGAAAATAAATCCTTTAAATAAACTGCAAGAAAAAAAGAGATGAAAGGAAATCTATATATTTAAAAAAGACTTAAAGTAACCAACTTAAATGTGAACCAACTATAACATGTGGGACTTCATTTATTAGATGTTGATTCAAAGTATAAAAATAAACTGAAACATTTAGGGAAATCTAACCATGTACTAAATAGATGATGATATTAAAGGATTATTGATTTACTGTAAAGGTAAAGTTATGGTTGGGTTTTTGTGTTTGTGGTTACGGTTATTAACTGAAATACGAAGAGAAGTTAGCACTTCACTACAAAAGAGTCGGCAGAATGAAAATGGGCCATGAATTGAATACTTTGAGATAAGAATTGGGGATTTATTAAACTACTTTCTCTACCTTAATATGTTCAAAATTTTCATTGAACAGTTTAACAGAATGAGCCTTCCTCTATCTTATAAACCCCAATTATTGAGGAATCAATGTAAAGAGGGGGTAAGTTTTAGCTGATACAGTAAATTTACCAATGTGCATTATCATTTAAGAATTTTTTTAGTAAAGTTTAAGAAAAAATTCTCACAGATATCACAGATTTAACTATTCCAACTGAAATGTACACACCAATCCATGGAATTAGAAACTAAACCACATTACAACTAGGGTGATAGCTTGAAGGGTTAGGAGTTTTTGTGGGTTTTTTGTGGGGGGGATGCAAATTCCTGATTTAATAAGGACTTGTTTATTTTGAGAAGAAAAAAACACATCAGGCTATTCACAAAAATAACCCACAGAATCAACTTTAGAAAACAAATCTTAAAACTATTAAACTAATTTTCTACAGGATGTCAACTCTCAGTCACAAAAATACACTATTACATTTGTGTTAATGAGCCTTACATAACATACTTCTGTGGAGTATAACACAAGTATCTCATTCAGTGCTGCTCTCAGGTGCTACTCAACTAGTAAGACTCCCTTTGCAGTTAGGAAAACAACTAGTGAACTCAAGTATGAATGAAAAGAAATGTATTTTCTGTATAACAAGAGATTATTCTGCAGACTACTGATAACAATCCATACATCCTTTCTACTGTTAGGTCACGAACAGTTATCAAAAATTACAGGGTGAAGCTAACATAACTACAAGGAAGGATTAGCTGCAGAGCACTGATGGGAAGAATAATAAAGGAGAGAACAGTGCACATGAACTGACAGGAAAATTTGGTGAAATTTTTTATTTTAGTCAAGCCCTCATGTAAAGAAACAATGGGATATGATTTCTAAACCCACTATGAGCTGAAGTGCCACTCTCGCCATTGGCATGTTATCTCTCCTTCCTCGGCCTCTTTTTCATCATCCTTGATCAACTCCAGATCCTTCTTTGCTCTGTTTCTTCTCAATTTTTTTTGCAGACTTCCCAGCAGAGAATACACTTTCTGTTTTATCTGGGTCAACAACTCCTTAATGGCCTGAAGGTCACCTCCTTTCAACTTTCCAGATTTGGAAAGAGAACCTTGCTGTCCATTCTTAGCACAGAACCTTGCTGTCCATTCTTAGCACAGAAGCCATTTCTGCCCCTTCTTGATATTTTTCCTAATAACAAGGACACTACAGCCCAAGCAATAAAAAGAGGAAAACATGCTACATCCTGTTATAACTGTACATCCTGTCATAATAATCCTGTTGAAAGTCACAGTCCCAGTCAAAAGAGGAGGCATACACTCCACTGCAGACTGTTTCACCCTGCTTTTCCTGGGTTCACTTTTGGCTCTGCAGCCATTTTGATATCTAAAACCTAGTCAGCAATCATTCTGCCATCCTCCTCCTGCCACAGCAATGGGAATTTCTCTCATTAACACACTGAAGGAAGGCAAAGCCCCGATGAACAAAGCAATCCACAATTATGCCGTATTTCAAGAAGACTTACTGACCAGATTATTAGATTCCCAATCAACACACGGGAGTTTATGGAGCAAGGATCTGTCTTCTTTTAACACTGCTAGCCATTGTCTTTAATGATAAGATTTCTCGCAAACTTGAAAAATGTAGCTGGAGATTTAAAAAAAAAAAAACTCACTTAGCAAAGTCCGATTAACTAATGCTTTTTAAGTGATTTGGGGAATCAGGAGGGGCGTATGAAGAGGAGATTCACTTCTGAATCTTCTATTCCCAGGTTCCAGTGCTGCTCCAAGTCAGTGGCTATATCTATTCAGGGTGTTATTTCAACAAAAACCTGGAGTTATAAAAGGTTATAAGTTATAAACCTGGAGTGATAAAAGGTTCTGAAACTGTGTTGATGGTTATGTGAGTATTCTAAGTCACTGGAAAGTAGACTTTAAGTGAGTTAAATGTGAAATACAAGGATTACGTCTCAAATCTGTTGTTTTTAAAGTAAATAAGTTTAAGTTCCCTTTTTCACTCTGACAACCTTTATTTCGCCTAAATATAAGTACAACTATTGTTAACTATTTTAACAATTCTATCCAAAAACTTCTTTATATACATATGTAAATACACATAATCTGTTTTTAAAAAGGGGGGGGGAGTGTTCCTATATTTATTGTTCTACAAGTTTTGCTTCAATTAATGTATCAAATCTTTCCTTGTTGGTATACACTTTCAGAAGGCAGTTCAATATTCCATTGTACTCAAATATAATCATAACTGGACCATCAATTGTGCTGAGATATTTGGGTATTTTTTGTTATTGTAAAAAGTCACAATAATCATCTTTGCCCAATCTCTGAACTAGTCCCTATTTCTGCAACTCCAATTCTTTTTTTTTTTTTAAAGATTTATTTTATTTTGTGCATACAGAACTGGGGTACAGGCCAGAGGCTCAGGGGCAGTGAGAGGCTTCACCAGAGACAGAGTGGGGAGCAGAACAGGCAGATCGACGAAATACACTGCTGAGGGGAGCAGCGAGCGGGTCAGGAGAGGTCTGCCACGCCATGTGGTCACCTCTGGGGCAGGCGGGAATCGAACTCATGCAGAAGTGGCTTTAGATTCTCAGTGCTGTACTTTAACCCACTGCGCCACCAGGGAGGGCCTGCAACTCCAATTCTTATATAGCGATAGGGAATGGGGGTAAGGCGGGGGCAGGCAAAATGGGAGAAAGGGGTTTAAAAACTCCCAGCTATAAAAGTTTTTAAATCATGGGGAAGTAATATAGAGTATTACAGGTAATAATCGTGTATTGAAGACTTTAAAGTTGCTCCGAGATCTTAAGTGTTCATCATAAAAAAAAAAAAAGTATGGAATTGTAATGGACATAAGTCAGATTTATAAAATATATGTAACATATATATATAGTATATACACACACATTATGTTGTATACCTGACAATAGAATGTCAATAATTACATGTAAATTATATCTTTTTTTAAAAAGCATATAAAACTGTTTTTTTAACTGCCTTTCATACTTTATCTAAAGTTAATAATGATTATAAAGTTAAAAATCAATAAACATTATCATGGCAATGTAAATTAAAAATTAAACACTGCAGAGACTAGTAATATGTTTGGATTATCTTTCTATTCTAAAAGTGTACAATGGGCCAAATCAAAGAATATGAGATGTTTATAGTATTTCTAAGCATCAGAGACAAATGGTTTCATTTTTTTAATATATGGATGAGAATTTGAGAGCTGGAATCTTCAGGCTTCTCTGGGTTTGATCATCATTACCACTCTCCCATTCTACCCCAATCCCCAGATTGGAATTTAGAAGAAATCTTACCAACATAACTACAAGAAATTTTTACCAAACAGGCTTGGCCCAAATCAGGGTCACTGAGGTGCCACAGTCTATGATGCATCATTAAATCTTACTAATGAAGATGGCATCTCACCTGTTAAGAAGGAATTGCTCAATTTCTTAAACTCAGTAACTAAAAATTTATACTTGCAAACAAATTACTCAACCACCTGAGATACAATGGAATACAATGACAGATTAGATATATTATATAATCTTACTCTGTAGGAGGGGAAAACAAAGTACCCTGAATCAATAAGGTAATGGTAATCCCAAAAGCACATAATCTATTCTTCCCACTTATTCTTACCCAAATGTACCTACACACACGTATGTACACACCCCAAAAACAAAAATTCTAATTAAAATTACAATGAGATGATACTCTTAAAACTCAGGAAATGTATGTGTGAACTGAAAATTTAAATATGATCTTAACTAAAAGATATTCACACTCCAATAGATAAAAAGGCAGGGTATGATAAGATACAGAAATATAATTAAATGAGGATACAAAAAGACAGATGTATTCTTATCTGGCCACTCAAAAAAAGCTTTTGAGGAACACTCAAGCTATTAATAATGAACCATCTGTAATAGGGTGGTACCTGGAAAAGAGGACGTTTCAGGTTTCCCTCCCAAGGGAGGGTAGAGCTAAGCAGGGATGAGAAGAAGCTGGAGAGGAGACTGGAGAAGAAAGGAAGCAGGATGGAGAGCAAGAAGGAGACCTGAGGGAGGCACATGGAGCAGAGAGACAGGTGAACATGTTTTTTGGGTCCTGGACTGGTTGAAATAGACGTGGGTGAGAGACCCATGGGAGGTTAATAATGGCAGCTTTTATTTTGATTTTGATTTTGCTCTTTTCCTACCAAACTTGTCTGACTGTTTCTGACCCTTTTCTGTGGGTCCTTGACAGAAGGCACCTTAGACTTCTGGCACCTCAGAGTCCCTGCTTTCAGCCAAGCCTGTTTGGGTGGACTTTTACCCACAAAAGGATGGGTAACTTTGGGTGCTTGATGTGGAAATTATATTGTCTTTTCCATATTGCACACTAATTAAAGTTCCTTTCCATTAAAGATTTTATATGTTTTATCTTGATGCAGCAAATGGCAGAACCTAATTAGAGCAGGCAGGTTTAAGGGTTCTGAGGTGCCCCTCTCCCTATCCTGTAACACATCAAGCTTCTGAACTACTGAGATGACATGGGTGGCCAAGAACACCAAGTGCACAAGAATGACAACCAAAAAAATGCACATTTGGGGCCTCCCTGGTGGAACAGGGATTAAAGTCTCGGCACCATCAAGCTATTGGCAGTTACCGCATCATGAGTTCAGTCCCCGTTCAGGGAGCTAACCCACCTGATGCAGCATACCTGTCCTGTCTTGCCTGCTGCTCCCCTCAGCAGTGTTATCTCAGTAGATTTTCCTGTTGTGCTCCCCACTCTGTCTCTGGTGAGTCCTCTCACCACCCCTTCACCTCTGTCCTATACCCCATTCTGTATGCATAAATAAATCTTAAAAAAAAAAAAAAGATTTAGGCTACAACATACTTAGCCTCAAGTGCAAGTTTTCAGATACCATGTACTATATTATAGTATAAGGAATTACATATGCAAAAGTAAGCTGGTTTGAATCCTACTGGGGAAAAAAAAACCGCACCACATTTACAGACAAAGAAAACATATAATAACTCATCTAAATAATTAAGTATACCAACAGACACCCCAAATTAATCTCTAAATTACTTTCTGTTTCCTCAAAATAGCACAGAAAGAGCAATTATGTAGGGGAGGGGAGTAATGCAAGCTTACCAAATGAAATTTGTTCCAAGAAAATTTTCTATCACAAAGTTTCACAAGAAAATCTGCAAAAGAAAAACCAGTAGTTTTACAATGACAAATATCCTAAAAATAAGTTAAGTCACTTTGATCTTACCACACAAGTTTCTCTACAAATCAGAATGCCATAATACTTTTTAAAATTGTTATAGTGTAGATTATTTAGTCAACCACACATTTAACAATGCTGAATTGTACATAATGGACCCAATCAGGACTCAGCATGACTTTAGAAACTACAAAATTGCACACAGAACTTTCCAGAAACCTATAAATGTTCTTGTTATTCAGTCAAACATGACTTCTGAAGATTTCTTAACTGAACCTTTGACATTACCAGAATAAATACTTAAAAAAAAAAGTCACATAAAATCTAGACTTAGGCTTATAGTTTAAATAGTGCTTTAGAACTAGTTTCTGCCAAAGGATCTTGCAAAGCCTCTGAACCTTTCCTTTCTCATGGTGGTTGCTGGGAGCCTCTTCACATTTTGTAGAGGCTCGTAACAGCCTTCAGCATGGTGGGAACAGAAACTGCTAATCTCGGGATCGCTGGTTATCTTGAACATTCATATATTGAAGAGGTACAAAAATCTAAGCAATTACTTAAAATGTCCAATAAAAAGGGATTCTTAAACATAATAAACACCAATGAACAAACTGTCAGGTAGAGGGTATGGCTGGAATTAACTATAGTTATCCATGGTGGTGGGAGGAGGGGAGAGAAAGGAATTTAAAAACAAAAAGGAAGACTTTCTGAAGTTATCTGAAATAAGAGACAAATTTTTACAATTACATGCAATACTATAGACAGGAAGACAATATTTTATTCCTTGAGAAAACCCTAAAGAAAGTAAAAATCAATATACTTGAATATTAAATGCTACATTATCAGATATACAGCCATACTGGAGAGAACTGGAGAGCATTTGGAAGATGAAGAGGTGATGACTAAAAGTCAGGACATTGAGGGTCTGAGGCAGGAAGGTACGCTTATATGGAATAGTTTACACCGATATGGAATAGTTTATGGGATCATCTATTACGTATCACAGCAGTTTCAATAAAGGTAAGGAACCATTTGTTACACTTATATAATAAAAGAACCCAAACTACAAAAACTAAGCCAAATTCACTCAGGTGAGGCTTGCTGGTAAAGGGCAAGGCAGGGAGGTCTTTAAAGCTACACATTTTTGGCTAGGGTATATTCTAACTTCAAAAGAATAATGGAGTGTTTTTTTACATAGTCTCACCTTAAAATGCAAGATAATTTAGAATTCAAAACCTTTAGGAGGAAAACATTAAATATTTTTAAAACCTCTTATTTTCACTGTATGTGAAAGCTTTCATGCACATGCACTGCATATTAAACAGATGTTAAACGGGTGCACAGTAAGACATGAGTGTAGAGACAATATAAAACAGTTCAGAGATGTCAAAAAATGTCTAAATGGCTCTACAATACTCACTATTTGGGTGAGTCATTCAGTTTCATAATGTTTATTTATGCCTAATAATTTCAGTTATATGATGAATGATGTTCCCAAACTAGAATTCTGTCGCATATGTTAGGAAGGATTATTTCATGATGGGGAGATGATTTCATCACTAGCATTAACCAAAACCCACACATTTGTCACTAAGTAAATCTACTGTGGCCTGGTCTCATTCCCTGAACAGGAGCTCAGATCTCAGGTTTTCTAAAACCTTTGCTACTAAAGTCAACTATAAATGAAAATAGAAACAAGGAATGTTCAAAGAGCATGTCTGTAGTCACCTAAATTAAGTTCATTCTGGTAGAGATTGATCTGACAAATATTTTGAGAGGACAGGCACCATCCTAGATACCAGGATGCTGCAAGGAAAAAAGTTAAGGACCAACCTTCACGGAGCTGTAATTTAGTATCAACTGTAGTATCCTCACAGGGCTAAACACTATCAAAGAATGTTTCCCCTACTTAGTACAGCCAAGCTTTGAAAACACAAGAGAAACAGTAAATATAAACCTGAATCAGTGGCCTAATTCAGTGAGATCACAAAACAAGGCCATTTTTCTTTTTAAGTATGCTATTTGTCTTTTCTATCTCTTTTGGAATCACCTAACTCGAGTTTTCAGAGATCCACACACAAATTCACCATTAGTTTACTACATTTCTCTGGCAGCTGTAAGACATAGATAAGCAGCTAAAATATTATCATTTCCTATGCCAAATAACCTACTTTGCCTTGAAAAACTAAATCCAGTAGCTGTCAGACTTCGTCCACTAAATGTCATGTTATAATCATATTTCTATATCAAAAAAGCCTTTCACTGCTGCTAAATGTCTTGAGCCGCTAATACTTTCACCAATCCACACACGTGAGTATGTGTGTAAATGTGTGAAAGAATAGTGTGTTTTTCTCCCAGTGCTAGAGAAGTTTCAAGTATATTCTTCAAAAGAGGTTCTGTGATACATAATTTCAAATAGCTGGTTAATGAACAACACAATTGTGATTTTCATTTAAGTGGCTGAAATGGTGATAAAATACTTTTCTAAATGTGAACCAAAAAATGTGAGTAGTAAAAAGTAAAGTAATTTTGCGATTACACTTTAAAGATTTAGTTGCACTTCAATGTATCTTATTACTTTTCATATCTCAACTAGGCAAAAGGATACGCTGACCATGTGTCCTCAAAATAAGAATACTATCATCAAACCAACTTTAGCAAATTTAATCTCTAACTTTTAAGTAATTTCTTATTAAACTTAATCCTTACACAAAAAAGTAGGACAAGGGGAAAGCATAATTCATATATGATGTCTGTCACCAGAAAAAAACAATCTGCAAAACAGGGGAAACTAGATGATTTTAAGAAAGAATGTAAAGGTTGTTTTTATGTTATAACTTGTTCTGTATAATTATTTCTATGTTGAGCACATTCATTTTACTTCATACTACTAACTCATATATTAAATCATTTACAAATTTATAAGGAATTTCTCTTAGTAACTCCCAATGTTATTTTCTAACCCCAAGTCCTCCAAGAAAAATCACAAGGTAGGCAATCACTTTACTACAGAAATTAAGAACTGAAGATGTAGGGCCCTCCCTGATTAAAGTTTAGCACTGTGAACGAGCCAGAGCCCCGTTAGCACAAGTACAATCCCAGCCAGGGAGCTGACCCACATGGTGCGGCAGACCTCTCCTGTCACACCGGCTGCTCCCCTCAGCAGTGTACTTTGTCAATCTGCCTGTTCTGCACCCCACTCTGTCTCAGCTAAATCCTCTCACCACCCCTATACATACTCTGGCCTGTACCCCAGTTCTGTATGCATAAATAAATAGATCTTTTTAAAAAAGGATAAAATTTTTTTTTTAATTTTTTTAAATGATAGAAAATCTAGGTATTCAAGTCACTAGACACTAACTGAATTAAAACCCAAACAATGTCATTTAAGAACCAGGGTTGTTCAATATTTAGTTACTATGGAAAAATCAGAAAGACTAGCTCCAGTGTTGGAAAAAGGTTTCCTGACTTTTGTTTCTTTCACTAGTTCAAGGTTTACCTTTGGGAAATTAACAGAAGGCAAATACCTGTACACTCAGTATCGCTGTGCTACTTGTTATCAGTTAACCTGTGGGTAAAGAAGTAACTGCTTCCTCTCTAACCCCTTCCTCCTCTTTACCTCCTCTATCTGGCCCCAAGTTCCAGTTCTCACTAGAAATGCATAGGTCAAATACTGTATTTATAAAAAAGAAAAAATACTAGTCCAGAAATTCACACCTCATGAAACTTAAATTTTTCTAACTATAATCTATAAAGATTCCTGCACCTCTTAACGTGTCATCCAATTAGGTATCTTAAAAACAAGATTGGGAATTGTCCCTGTCTCCTATTGCTCAAGGAATAAAAATTTAATTGCGTTTTCTTATACAAAATGACCAATATCCCTTATGTACTCAACAGAAAAAAATTAATGAAACAGATAGCAAAGACCAAAAATACAGCTTTAAGGCAACTAAAAAAAATACACAAAATTCAATATTCCAAAGTCATTCTGGAACTGTAATTTACACTGCTTATTTACACTTGCTTCTGTACCCTGCCCTAAAAGAAGTAAAGTAGAATCTCCATTTACCACTTTATACAGCTCCCATCCCCACCACCCCCCACAACTGCATAATAGGTTTGTCTTTTTTTCCAGACAAATAGACAAATTTATTTGAAGGTGACTTTTTAATTTAGGGACTCAAAAGTATGCCCATATATAAATAAGCAGTTTTTCTATTTTTTTTTTAAAGATTTATTTATTTGTGCATACAGAACTGGGGTACAGGCCAGAGGCTCAGGGGCGGCGAGAGGCTTCACCAGAGACAGAGTGGGGAGCAGAACAGGCAGATCGACGAAGTACACTGCTGAGGGGAGCAGCGGGCGGGTCAGGAGAGGTCTGCCACGCCATGTGGTCACCTCTGGGGCAGGCAGGAATTGAACTCATGCGGAAGCGGCTTTAGATTCTCAGTGCTGTGCTTTAACCCACTGCGCCACCAGGGAGGGCCAGTTTTTCTATTTTTACCTAAGATGTTTAGCACCAATTCTACAAAAATTTGGAAGCTATATTAAAAAAAAAAAAGTGACCAGTATCCCAAACCTAGTTAATCTGCATACTACTTATTCATGTATTAATATTACATCAAGAAAGTTAATATGTCTTTGCCCATCTTTCAAGTTCTGTTATCTTTCACTCAGTTTTATGTAGAAAACTGAACAAAAATGCAAGTTAGTCATTTAAGTAAATAAACATCTTAACACTAAAAGAAACATTTTAACTTTTAACTGTTATTATCTTAATGTGCAGTGGAAAAAATCTACTCTTTACTGGCTTACTTAAAATTCATATTCTGACAATAAGGTAGTAAACTACTAAAATTTTTTAAAACAAGTCAATAAAAACCCAAATAACCTCCAATAACCAGCCACACACTAAAATGTGGACTCTGTTTAAGATGGCAAGTTCAAATGCCTACTGTTTCTAAGCAGTTCTCAATTAATAAATATCAACTAAAAATTGTCTTGACCGAAATACCACCTTCTTAAGAATACTTTGAAGAACATATAATTCAAGAGATGCCCAGAAAGATTCACCATTTTGAACTAGTAATGTTTATCTCATTTAAGCAGAGGGAAACGTGACAGCCATCCAAATATACATAAGGAACTCTTTTCAAATAAAGGCAAAAAGTAGAATTCACCACTATGCATTACCTAAGAAAATGAGGAAGGCAAAAGTACAAAATCAAGGCT
Organism: Condylura cristata; assembly: GCF_000260355.1. Lineage (NCBI taxonomy): Eukaryota > Metazoa > Chordata > Mammalia > Eulipotyphla > Talpidae > Condylura > Condylura cristata. Next base: position 9,171,769 of record NW_004567130.1, on the reverse strand, counting down.
AGAAAGAAATAAACTGTTAAGTAAAAAAAGATTTCTCCCCTTTATATTTTTAAATAACTGCACTTAAATTAACAACTCAAAAACTCAGATCATGGATTCAGTATAGACAAAAAAATCAACCTTGACCTAACAAATTCCTAAGCTATCATTTTGTTTATTAACTCATTAGTCAAAAAAGGGGAAAGAGGAAAACCATTTTAAAAGTTACAGCGCCAGGTCAACTTGGTGCAAGGGGTTAAGTCTTAGCAATACCAAACTATCTGCAGTCACTGCAGCACAAATTCTATCGCCAGCCAGGGAGGTGACCCACATGGCGCAGCAGACCTCTCCTGTATCACCTGTTGATCCCCTCAGCAGTGTATTTCAGAAGATCTACCTGTTCTGCTCCCCACTCTGTCTCTAGAGAATCCTCTGACACCCCTCCCCCCACTCTGGCCTACACCCAGTTCTTGTATGAGTAAATAAATAAAATCTTTTAAAGGGGTTTTAAATATTATAGTGGCTAAATTACTTATATACACATTAAACAGAAAAATAATGGTAAAATATTTTCTAAAACAAATTGAAAAACTTCTTGAATGTATAGTCTAATATAAATCTATTCTACACTCATTAGTGTTCTGAACATATTGTTTCTATGTTAAAAACTTAAGTGCCATTCAATTTATCATGAAACAACACCACACACAGACAAGTAACTGAGTTCTTAAGTTTCCAATAAGCATGTGACTATAATAATTTAAAATACTATCACACCTCCAAAGTTAATTTGAGTCACTCATGTTTCTTGCACTTCCAACACAAAATACTTTGTCAAAGGAACTAATGCCTGTAAGAGGTGAAAGGCATATACATTTGTCCAAGCTCTCTAGTAAACATCAGGCCTATATAGTTTGGATAAACATTCTGTACTTCTGTTTTTAGTCAGGATACTTATCATTTGCTAAAAGAAATTAAAAACCATGAAAAAGGTTACACTTTTTGTTTTCTAATAATTTACATCGTTAACATGTAACATAAGCCGTACACTCTAAAAGCATATAGTTATTTTTACAGTGGACTGGTATACAAACCACTAATAACATTTGAGGTGATTTAAAATAAACAAAAACCGTTCCTGATTTAAAAAAAAAAAAAACTATGTATTTATACTAATGAGCTTTGGAAAAACCATTCTGTATTTTCAAGACATACCATGAAATTTATATAATGTTAAAAAAGAAAAAATTGGCCCTCCCTGGTGGCGCAGCGGGTTAAAGCACTGCACTAAGAAGCTGAAACCACTTCCGCATGAGTTCGATTCCCGCCTGCCCCAGAGGTGACCACATGGCGCGGCAGACCTCTCCTGACCCACCCGCTGCTCCCCTCAGCAATGTACTTCGTCGATCTGCCTGTTCTGCTCCCCACTCTGTCTCTGGTGAAGTCTTTCGCCACCCCTGAGTCTCTAGCCTGTACCCCAGTTCTGTATGCACAAATAAATAAATCTTTAAAAAAAGAAAAAATTTGTAACTCAATTGTAATGTAAATAATTTGAAGATATACTTTCAGTAGGTACTGCAAAAAATCATGGCGGTAATATATTAACCAGAGATTCGGGTACTACATTAATATATATTCTTCATATTACTGTGTTAACTGTCCTTCCTCAAACTGCTGTATTCTCTCATTTTTCTACATATCTGAAACCATTCACAAGTAGGCAATCCAGGTACACAACTGTATCATATCTTTCCCTCACACATGTCTGTTACACAAATGAGTAAACCTCTGAAAATTACTGCTACCATTATACAACTCCCTATTTTCTCCAATCCTGACTGCCACAGGTAGCACAAAATCACAAAGAACCAGATCTCCTCTGGGCCTTTGCCAATTCTATACATCCTAAATAGAATCAACCATCTCCCTCCCCTTCCACCACCTTATCCTTTTTCTTAATATTTCACTGGGAATCTCAGTAGTCTAGGTCTCCAAGGTCTATTTCCAGTAACAAAATCTGAAAACAATTTCCACTTTCCATTCAGTGCACCTGTGTCATGACCATTTCATCTAACAACATGATTACTGAGCATTTGATTAGTTTAATTTATTTAGATCTTACTACCTAAGAAACAAACAGTTACAACTGGCCTATTCCTTGTAACATTACCTGGCATTTTGTGGGGGTGGAGTGGGGAATGGTATCAAAAACGTGGGGGGGGGGAGTGCACGGGATTATGAGGGCACACGGGTGACTTGGTGATGGGACACCCGCGAGGATTACAATTGAGATGAAAAAAAAAATACAAAATGATGTAAAAATAAACTGTTATAAGATAAAAATAAATAAAATAAAATATAAAAAAAGGTTTTTAATTTCTATTACTCATTGTAAACTTCCAAGTCAAAAATGATAGATACACAATTTTGCTGAAGTGAAAATTTACTTAACTGAGTAAGACAAGCAAAATTAACCATTACTCTCTATATATTCCAAGTTAACTCTCAGGGTAATGTCACAGTACTAATGCATCCTTCTACTCTCCCCTTCTAGAACATTCTATGTTCACCACCAAGTCCTTTCCATTTCTTATTTTCTTTTCTATATCCTTACTGGCTTTTTTTCTTCCAGCCATATCTATAGAGCTGTTCTAATATTCCAAGTCACTAAACCTTCACCGTATTTTTGCAAGTACACATGATTTAGCATTTTTCTTTTATCAAAGTTCACCACTCTCTCCCATCTCCCTCCCTTGATGCCTTTGCTCCCCACCCCAAACACACACAGCTTATAAGTTCTCTCAAGACTATTCAAAATGTTTGCTTAATCACTGAAATAGTGTTTAATCTGTGTTTGAAAGTGTTGGGATATATGATTAAAATATTTATCACAAGCAATTAAAAATATAGGTGATTATTCTCATAATCCATGGTTAGATACTTTCTAAATTCATGTTCCAGCATTAAATCTAATATTTAACATATAACCATACGTAAAAGTAAACTGTCATTTCATCAACATGTAAAACTTCTTGAGGCAAACAGGAACTCAGGAACTTGATAAAACAACTGCACTATTGGTCCTCACCTTTATTTCACTAGTTCTACAAAAACTGTCCTGAATTGATGGTATAAAAACAGGATGTTTTTTATAAAGATGATAATTACTACTTCAAAACAAGGATATGAAATGTAAGTGGCAGGAATAGGAAGGTAGTTTTAATCCTCTGATTTATCTGTGATATCATAAATAAGATGTCCGAGGCCTTAATATCAAGCCATTCCTAAAGCATCTGTTTTATGTTCCATTCCTACTGTAATAATTTTGCTTCTACACCCAAAATTGAACTATTTCTCTGTACTTTTTTTTTTTAAAAAGATTTATTTATTTATTCATACAGAACTGGGGTACAAGCCAGAGATGCAGGAGGGTGAGAGGATTCACCAGAGACAGTGGGGAGCAGAACAGGCAGATTGACGAAGTACACTGCTGAGGGGAGCAGCGGGCGGGCCAGGAGAGGTCTGCCATGCCATGTGGTCACCTCCGGGGCGGGTGGGGATCGAACTCATGTGGAAGTGGCTTTAGCTTCTCAGTGCTGTGCTGCTGCACCACCAGGGAGGGCCCTCTCTGTTCTTTTCTTAACCTTTCCTGAACTGACAAAGGAAGACAGGTTCTTCCAAATTGAAGCCAAGATAATTTTTCAGTTATATACACCTAACGTTATCTGGTATTTGGCAGAGAATCTAAATTATATGTTATCCACATAAGTAGCTGATTCTAAGCATAAGAAAGTGTACTAATAATACTTGACATAATACTTCAAAAGAAAGCCCGTTTTTTAAATCTATAAAAATTTTAAAGTGACAGCAACAAACAGGGAGAGAAAATAGTCAAGCAACAAAGTACATGTGGAACCTCTATTAATAAGCCAACTGTGACCAACAGATAGGCTATTTTTATTATTTTGTTTTATAATTTATTTTATTATTATTTGCAGTTAAATTGTCAGGCACTGTTTTAAAAGTATCATACTCATACTAATTCAAATCACTGCACAGTAATTCTGAGCAGCCATAATAATTTCCATTTACACTTAAAAAACAGAGAAGTAACTTTCCCAAGGTTGTATAGTTAAATGGAAGAGCCAGAATTCAACCTAGGGATTCTGATTCCACAGTTTACATTGAACCTGTATACCATAATGTCTCTCCCAATTAAATAAAATTACATCAATCCAAAAGGAAATCAGGACTATATAATCTACTGAGGTGTATCCAATTCCTGAAAGTCTAAAGATTAAGGGAGAGATGGGAAAGTTAAGTACAAGTTAATGCTTACATAGGGAAAAAATGAGAGAAATCAACAACCTGAACATATTTAATGCAGAGCAATTGAAGTTTGTATCATACCACTGATGTCTGCATCAGTCAAGCTAAAAATAAAGAGAAGTATGGCAGCAAACAATGAGAGGAGGGCCTCCCTGTTGGCACAGGAATTAAATTCAGTGCTATCAAGCTATAGCCAGTCACTGCAACATCCCAGCCAAGGAGTGATCCACATGGTACAGCACACCTCTCCTGTCCTGCCATTTTCTCCTCTCAGCAATTTATTTCAGTAGATACACCTATTCTACTCCCCACTCTGTCTCTGGTGAATTGGCTCACAACACCCCCACCCCACATATCTGGCCTATACAAGAATTTTTGTATGTATCATTAAATAAAAATAAACCTTAAAAAAAAATTACATGGAGGCCCTCCCTGGTGGCGCAGCGAGTTAAAGCACAGCACTAAGAAGCTAAAGCCACTTCCTCATGAGTTTGATCCCCATCTGCCCCCGAGGTGACCACAAGGCGCAGCAGACCCCTCCTGACCAGCCCACTGCTCCCCTCAGCAGTGTACCTCGTCGATCTGCCTGTTCTGCTCCCCAATGTCTCTGGTGAATCCTCTTACAGCCCCTGTATCTCTGACCTGTACCCCAGTTCTGCATGCATAAATAAATCTTTAAAAAAAAAATTACATGGGGCTCTCCATCGTGGTGCAAAGGTTAGGACACAGCACTACAAGCAAGCCCGCAGCTGCTTCAGTGTGAGTTTGATCTGCGCCCCAGAGGTGATCCACAAAGCGAGGCAGACCTCTCCTGACCCACTAGCCGCTCCCCTCAGCAGTGTACTTCCTCGATCTGCCTGTTCTGCTCCTCACTCTATCTCTGATGAAGCCTCTCACCACCCAGGCACCTCTGGTTTGTACCCCAGTTCTGTATGCATAAATAAATCTTTAAAAAAAAAATAGATTCAAGAGATGTTTATACCATAATGCCTGTCACAAGCTTTAGTTGAACATTCCTCACTCCCAATGCAAAACATGTTAGCTACAGATTTCTCCAGTACATATATTTGGGGGTTAATCTTCTCCATGCATTCAAATCAGTTACTACTGACCTACTTTCTAAATTTTTTTTTAAGATTTATTTATTTATACATACAGAACTGGGGTACAGGCCAGAGGTGCAGGGGCGTTGGGAGGATTCCCCAGAGACAGAGCGGAAGCAGGACAGGCAGATCGACGAGGTACACTGTTGAGGGGAGCAATGGGTGGGTCAGGAGAGGTCTGCCCCACCATGTGGAGGTGCCATGTGGATCACCTCCGGGGCAGGCAGGGATCGAACTCATGCGGAAGTAGCTTTAGCTTCTTAGTGCTGTGCTGTGCTTTAACCACTGTGCCACCAGGGAGGTCCCTAAATAAATCTTAAAAAAAAAAAAAAACTATAAAGACAAAAACTAGATAAATGTGACTACAGTAAAGAATTTCTATTAATCTAAAGACCATAAAGAGAGTAAAAACAAAGTCAAATAAATGGGCAAAAAGTTAACCAACAGAGTATTCAAAATATATAAAGATCAACCAATTAAAGACCAATAATCTTTTTGTGTGGTTTTTCAATAATTTAATAGTTTAATTTTACATCATTTTGTGCCTGTTTCCATCTCAGTTGTAATTCCCATGGGCTTCCCATCACCAAATCATTCATGTGTCATCACCACAGCCTAGTGTATTTCCTCCCTCTCTCCCCAACCCCCACATTTTTTTAGCCCATTCCCCACTTGACCCCCATAAAATGTCTCTGGTATATAGTTGTTCATTTCCCCCCACACCCACCCCCGTCCTTTATATTCCTGCTATGAGTGAGATCATCCAGTATTTTTCTTTCTGGTTTATTTCACTAAGCATGATCCCTTCTAGCTCCATCCATGTTGCTGCAAAAGGCATGTGCTTATCTTTTTTAATTGCTGAGTAATATTCCATTGTGTATATGTGCCACACCTTTTTAATCCAGTCACCTACTTTTGGGCATTTGCATTGATTCCATGTCTTCCTATTGTAAATAAAGCAGCAATAAACATGGGGATGCAGGTGTCTTTTTGAATCAGTGTTTCTGTGTCTTTTGGGTAGATGCCAAAGAGTGGGATTGCTGGGTCATATGGAAGCTCCATTTTTAGCAGTTTGAGAAACCTCCAAACAGTCTTCCATAGTGTACTCTTTTGCATTTCCCTCACCAGCAGTGCAGGAGAGTTCCTTTTTCTCCACATCCTCACCAACATTTGTTGTTGCTAGTTTTTTTACAATGCGCCATTCTTGCTAGTGTGAGATAGTATCTCATTGTGGTTTTAATTTGCATCTCCCTTATTACAAGTGATGTTGAGCATTTTTTCATATGCTTGTTGGCCATCTGTATTTCCTCTTTGGAGAAGTGGAAAGACCAATAATCTTAACAGAAAAATGAGTAGGTGATTGCAGAGTAAGTTCTGATGGCCAATAAACACAGGCAAAGATGTTCAAACACTGCAAATGGGGGCAACTCAAACTAGAACCATAAGATACTACTGCACACCTTGAAAAAAAAACATTAAGTGTTGCTGAGGATTTGGAGCAATAGTAACTCTCATTTACTACAATGAAAATTTGAACTGATAAGCCACTTGGAAAAATAACTTGGCATAGCCTATGGTCTAGCAATTGTATGCCTAGGTATAATTTCTGGAATTCAGATATTGCACCAGAAGAAATGCTTAAGAATATTTATAGGAGTATTGTCCATAGAAGTCAAAACCTGCAAACAGCCAGATGTCCAACAACAATAAAATGAATAATTTGTGGTATATTTGTACAACAGAATAGCAATAAGAATTAAGATTAAGCTACAACACAAGAGAATGTGCAAAAGAAAATATGTAAACTATGATTTCATTCAAAACTCAGCCCAACTTTTCCCCTATCATGATCAAAAATAGGGCTTCAAAAGAGGGCCCTTAGAGAACAAACTATGACAAAATTACTATGTAAATCAGAAAGATTAAATTTTTATCTAAAATAATGACAAGTTCTTGGGCAAAAGGGGTGGAGGGAGTAAATATATGTAGATACTCAGAGTGGCAAAAGCACACAACAAAATACACATCAGCGGCTCAAGTTATCATGGAAAGGTCAATATAGTCAAAAATTAAATATATCTGATAAAGAATTCCTGTTGAAAAAATACATACAAAAACATACATAAATCATTACAGAAAGAAAAGAATTAATGGGCAAAGTTTTAATAACAACCTGTTGCAAAAGATGCTTAACAGGCCAATAAACATATTAAAAGATGCATATCACCATTAATCATCAAAGGAAAATGCAAGTGCAAACACCATAATGAGATACCATTTCACATTCACTGGGACAACTAAGAGATTGATAAAGACCAAATGTTGGTGAGGATATTGAGTAAGTAGGATTCATACAAAACTCAGTGTATCAGTGTAATAAATTCATATTACTACTTTGGAGAGCAGTTTGGACAGTTAAATGAGCATCTCTCACATGTTCCAGCAATTCCACTCTTCTGTAATAACTCGAGGGAGATAAAAATATATGGCCACAAAAAGGCTCAGACACAAATGTTCATAGCAACCTTATTCATAATAAGTCCAAACTGGAAAGAACTAAAAACTTCTAATAACAGGTGATCAAATAAACAAATTCTAGCATATTTCTGCACACTGTGGTATACTGCTACAATGGAACACTACTTAGCAATGAATGATATTCACAATAACATGGATGAATTTCAAAAATATTACACTGACTCAGAGCAGCCTTACAAAAGAATACTATATGATTATATTTACATGAAGTTCAAAAAAAGACAAAATTAATTTATAGTGAAAGAAACCAGAACAGTAGTTTGAAACCAGGGAGAAGGTGAAATAACTAGCTGGGGGCATTAAGAAACTTACAAATGTGATATATGTGATCCATATCAGGACTGAGGCTTAGCTACAAAGCTGTAAATACTTACTGAAACTCAAACTGCATACTTCCATCTATGCATTTCACTAAATACTATTCTATTTTATTTTTTTAACTCCAATAGTATCCTAAAGAGGAGACTCTAACCTTAATTCAAAAGAAAAGGTTCCACAATCAGATCATATGCACCACTCTTTCAAATCCCTTTCTGAAGGAATGTATTCAAAATCTTCATCTCCCCTATAACCAAAGGATAAGTATTTACAGGTGGCCAAAGTTTTAGATAAAGCTTGATATTCTTCTAAGGTACCAAAGTCATAAAGTTAACTAGCTTCAAAAGAGACAAAATGAGTTATATGATGGCTTTAGTCAATCACCTAGCATATTTTTCTGTCAAAGAAACTGTTTAATCACTTGTTGGCCTGTTGGCAACAAGTAATAAATATATATCTTAAACAATGTCCCAACTTCCTATTTGAAAGAAAAAAGTTCTAAGTTCAGGTCCCAAATTTCTCACCTCTTAAAACAGTAGTAGTCTTACCATGAACAATTACAGTTGTTATCAGAATGCCCCCAATTATTGTTTTGTATATAATAATATAAAGTAATACCTCCATACACATAAAGTCTACCATGGAAATTTTAAGCAGTATCATTAAAAATATATATCTTCAAAATGTAACACTTGATTTAGCTCATAAGGAAAACCAGTATATGGCTTTTGTTAAAAGTAATTTTTGCTAACTTCAATTACCATACCTAAAAAAGTTCATATGGTTAACTCACTAGTGAGGTAAGCAGATGACTTAAAGTCACAATTCAAACTTATGGTTTTCTAAGGTCTACCTCCATAAAGACCTCTATGTCTGAATAAAATAAAACAAATTATCACTCATCCAATAAAGTCCCTTACTCATTTTTCATTGTTTGGTGGTTATTTTATTTAAACCTAAAATAACAATTTGAACTGACACTAAACACAAAACAGCAAGAGTATTTTAACAGGTCTTATATATCCTTAAATTTAAACAGTATAAATGTTTTCTTCAAAAGGAAATAGCAAAATATATAATGACGCATCAATATCAGAAAATGTACAATTCTTTTAAGTCATCTGTTGAAGAACTGAAGACATTAACCAAGGCACGGCCAACTTCATGGGTGTTTAACTTATACATATCATATAGGATTTCTTCTTCACTACAGACTATGCTGTAACCATTTTGTTAATGATTTTTGAAAAGGGAACACTGTAAATTATGTAGCCTGTCTCAAGCAAGGATTTTATTGGAGGGGTGGGGAGAGAAAAGAATTTACAAACATTATTTTCCTTATGACCAATTTATGGTTCCAAATCAGAGGCCCATTTTTCAGCGAAGTGTGTACCTACTGAAGCATCATCAATTAAAAACCAGAATTTTAGGCCCTCCCTGGTGGCACAGTGGGTTAAAGCACTGCACTAGGAAGCTTCTTAAGCCACTTCCGCATGACTTCCTTCCCCATCGCCTGCCAGGGAGGAGATCCACATGGCACAGCAGACCTCTCCTGACCCGCCCACTGCTCCCCTCAGCAGTGTACTTCGTCAATCTGCCTGTTCTGCTCCCCACTCTGTCTCTGGTGAATCCTCTCACCCTCCGCATCTCTGGCCTGTACCCCAGTTCTGTATGAATAAATAAATCTTTAAAAAAAAAAACAACAGAATTTTGGAAATTTATTCCACTATTCAACAATTTTAAATCTTTATACACATAATTATGAAATATGTATTGGTTCTTACTTTTACTTCATTGAGTATATGTGGTGCTATTATTCATCAAAAAAAATTACAGAAATTTTATATCCTAAAAACCAGTATTTTATAAAAACTAATCTTCAAAGTTGAATAAAAGAAAAAGTGAAAGCATAAAAAGAGGAGAGAACAGCTCCTGAATCTGGTTCCACTGCTATGATCAAAGGCAAACAGTATGTTGTTAAGAATCTCTAGATGAGGAGGTTCTCTTGGCATTCAGCAGGCACTCACACAACTACCTAATTTTTTAGAGCCATTTAAAGTGAGAAAAGATTGAGCCTACTGACAGAATACTGAAATTTACCAAATCCAAATGAGTTACAAGACAAAATAAAAGCTGCTATGTAATGAAGTTTAACCCATTCTCAAGAATTATCTTAGTTTTTAATTCCAAATATCAGATCAAGTTCTCCAGGATGCCTTTGAGTCAGGTCAGTAATATCAAAAACAAGCATTTCAAAACTCAAATGTTTTAATATTTTTAATAGTACAATTTGTATATTCTTTTCAAAGAAATCAACTCAGAAAACAAAAGAAAATCAAGTATGGGGGAATATGGAAAACAAAGAATTTATCAAACAAATAGCTATTATTTAGTGCTACTAAATAATATTCTACTACAGCAGACTATTGTTAATAGTTAACATTAAAGTCACTGAACTTTTTTTGAGACGTTGATACATTAAATATTCTCAATCTGGACAGTACTTTTTACCTACTTTCAAATCTATTTCAGCACTGAAACAATCTAATTTAAATGGGAGAAAGTCAGGAAGTTAGGTTCTCCCTTAAACTTCTAGGCTTATCATCCTCAAAGCTGACATCAATTACAGGAAAAAGCTCCAGGGCAGGAAGGAAATCTACTCACCATGCATTACTAGCTCCTTGCATTACTAGCTCATTCATTTCTGTTGTTATGGACACCAAAACAACTGAGAAACTAGAAGGACAAGCATGTAAAAAGCTGACTGGATAAGTCAATTTGGCCCGTGTGATGAGTATGTAACTACAACTACTAAAAAGCTCCCAAGCATATCCAAATAATCAATGAGCAAAAAGATTATTATAGAGTAAGAGTCAGAACTGTAACGATACTGCACAAGTTAAGGAATCTTTTATTCTTTTTTAACTTGGTCCAAATTACAAACTAAAGAATAGGAAAAGATGCAAACTCATCTAAAGGATTTCAGATCAGCTAGTTTGTTTTGCTTCTCTAAGGTGTTTCCTGGAAAGGGTAAGGGAACATGGATTGTTCAACCAGACAGTAATTTAACCAGAAATGCAAATTCTTTTGCAAAAGTCAGGATTTAAGACTAGACCTGGTTTTCTTCCGTTATTCTATTCTCAGTCAAAAGAAATAATTACTTCTTAATCTCTAGTAGAATAGAGACTATGATCTCCCCTATTATTCTAAAGTATCGGTTCTGTTTCTACTGTTTTAAAGTCGTTAAAGGGAACCTTAACGTGTTTACAATAAAATTTTTAATGTATACTAGCTTTTTAAGGTTATTATTATGCACTTTAAGCTCTTGCATAGCTGCAGAGCACTCAATTGTGCACCTAATTTAGAGCATCTAATTCCGTCATTTATTAGTTCTATCACTTGAATAGGTCACTTTCCTTTCTTATGCTCTGACAGCACAGTATCTCATATTATGTTATTATAATTATATTACGTGATCTAATACACAGAAACACCTAGAAGTACATGGTACTTAATAATCACATACATGCACACTATTACTACTAATGGCCCTGTTATGTGTCAATAAACAGTTACAACACACACTTTCTAGTTTGTCTGTTTCTTTAGCTCTCAAAAGAGATATAATTATCTCCCCTCAGCAAAAACCTATGGGATTTATGAAAATAAACCTACATACATTAAAGCACGGACACACACACACACACACACACACACATTTAAAAGGTTTGCATAACAGAAGAAGTACCTGTGTTTTGGTTTCTAAGAAACCTCTAGTTAAACTACTACATACAAAATCTTTGTTTAAATACTATTGTAGAATATGTGCTTAGTAAAACTACTCTAAATGGATATTAAGTATTACTTTGTTAAACAAAACCAAACTCTGAAAAATACCATTACTTTCATATTTAAATGCTAGTACTTAATTGAATTGTGTCCCAATTACTGAGCTACGCTACATATTTCTCATGATTGTCTCATTTAATCTTCATGATTGTCATCTTTAATCTTCACTCATTTAATATAAATAAATATTTATTTATTCATGCACACAAGAACTGGGGTACAGGCCAGAGTCGTGGGGGAGGGGGGACATGGAGGGAGGTGTGAGAGGATTCACCAAAGACAGAGTAGGGAACAAAACAGGTAGATTGAAATACACTGTTGAAGGGAGCAGCAGGTGGGTTAAGAAGAGGTCTGCCATGCCATGTGGGTCACTTCCCTGGTCGCAGACTGAACTCAAGCTGCAGTGGCTGTGGATAGCTTCATAGTTCTGCACTTTAACCCACTGCACCACCAGCGTGGGCCCACAAGAGGCATTTTAATTATCAAAGTTCAAAATGTTTTGTCCAACGGTAAAAACAAATTGTATTTGCTTTTAAGTAAGAAATTTAAAAACTAAATTGATGATTTCCAAACCCAAGGTAACATAAAATTTTGCCAAATGAGAGCTATAATCCAAGAACTTAGAAACAGAAGTATCATTGGGACACACAATTCAAGTGTGTTCCCTGGACTATAGCACTAGTAAAGCCCCCAAAAAAACACTTGAAAATGAATTTCAATAAAATTTTTCTCAAAATTAAACTGAAAACCCATGAAGGATAACTTGTGTTTATGTAAAAGAATGTTCTTACCTTATTCTTGGGAAATAACCTCTGAAGTATTTAGAGGCAAAGAGGCATATTGCCTCTACTTTATGCTCAAATGGTTGGTGGAAAAAAAAGCAAGAATGATAAAGCTAAAAAAAAAAAATGTAAACAACTGTTGTAGGGCATTGGTAAATTCCTAATACTATTTCTGTAACATTTAATAAATATGAAATTATATCAAAACAAAAAACCATTTTTAAAAGTTGGACACAACATGACAGGTTAATATTATTTAATCAGGCTATACATTTGAACATTACATCATTTTATTAATCTATATATTATGATTAAAAAATAAATATGACAGGCCCTCCGTGGTGGTACAGCTGGTTAAAGCACAGCTCTAGGAGGCTGAAGCCAGTTCAGCATGAGTTCGATCCCCACCTGCCCTGGAGGTGATCCACATGGCTCCGCAGACCTCTCCTGACACACGCGCTGCTCCCCTCAGCAGTGTACTTCAGTCAATGTGCCTGTTCTGCTCCCTGCTCTGTCTCTGGTGAATCCTCTCACCACCCCTGCACCTCTGG
>NW_004567130.1:9155156-9156260 GCF_000260355.1 Condylura cristata | reverse complement strand
AAAAAAAATGCACCATGAAACTAACATTCAAAGACAAGTATGGAAATAGATAAGGGAAGATCAGCTACTTCTATCTTCCTTCCACTGGGTTATATCTCATTTCAGAGATTCAAAGGCTGTTAACTTTGTTGTGTCAGTATTTCCACTGCAGATTCTAAAACATTTTTTTTTAAACAGTAAAGTTGTCAAGTCACCACTCAGAAATTCACCCTCAACTCTGAAGAAATTCAAGATTTTTTTAGTCAACAACTATTAAAAATTAGTCATTTTAAAGTTTACCCTTTTTTTTAAGATTTACTTTACTTATGCATACAAGAACTGGGACATAGGCCAGAGGTGTGGAGGATTCACCAGAGAATTCACTAGGGGAACAGAACAGGCAGACCTACCGAAATACACTGCTGAGGTAAGCAGTGGACAAGACAGGAGGAAATGTCTGCTGCACCAAGTGACTTAGCTCCCTGGTGGGGACTAACCTAGCTAGCAATAGTTTGACTGCACTGAGATTTTAACCCCTAAGTCACCAGGGAGGTCCTAAAGTTTACTTTCTTAAATAACAAACTTAATATAATCATACACCCAAATTCTATATAACAGGTCTGAAATGACCATTTATAGTAACTTCTATTACAGAACTCAGGCAAAACTGGTATGTAGTTAAAGAGAGCAGATAATTTGGGACTGCTTAAAAGAGAAGTGATTACAAATGGTACTAGACATTCTGTATCTTTTATGGTACAGTTTGGTTTGCTGTTTTTAAGATTTATTTTATTTATTTATGCAACATTTATTTTATTTATTTATTTGGAGTGTAGGCCAGAGGTGCAGGGGGTGAGGACTCACCAGAGACAGAGTGGAGAGCAGAACAGGCAGCTGGATGAAGTATACTGCTAAGAAGAGCAGCAGGTAGACAGGAACGGTCTGCTGTGTCACGTGAGTCAACTCTCTGGCCAGGGATCGAACTCATAGTGGATGGCAACAGCTTGAAGCACTGAGATTTTAAACCCTGCACCATAAGGGAGACCCCCCTAGGATAGTTATTATTTTTTTAAAGATTTATTTATTTATACATACAGAACTGGGGTACAGGCCAGAGGTACAGGG
>NW_004567130.1:9145897-9154047 GCF_000260355.1 Condylura cristata | reverse complement strand
ACCCGCCCGCTGCTCCCCTCAGCAGTGTACTTCGTTGATCTGCCTGTTCTGTTCCCCACTCTGTCTCTGGTGAAGCCTCTCATCCTCCGCATCTCTGGCCTGTACCCCAGTTCTATATGAATAAATAAATAAATCTTTAAAAAAATATATGCTTAACCTCATAAATGAACAGAAAAATATAAATTACAACAATCAGGATAACTATTATCCATCCCAAAGACCTGGCAAAAAAGGTATTAATTCTGGAGTGAGCCAGAAATAAACTACTTTCACACATTTTTGGCATAAGTAGCATTGTTATAGCACTGAAAAGCATTTGGCAGTATTTTAAAACCAGTTATGGGGTCTCCGTAGTGACCTAGAGGTTAAGACTCATCACTGCTATGGCCTGAGTTCAATCTCCAGCCAGGGAGCTAACCCACAAGGTACAGCAGACAGCTCCTGTCTCTCCCACTGCTCCCCTAAGCAGTGTTTCAGTAAATCCACTTCTGCTCTCTACCCTGTCTCTGGTGAATCCTCTTACTCCCCCTGCCTATACCCCAGTTCTTCTATGCAAAATAAGAAAGTAGATAGATTAAATCACAGTTATGCATGCCAAATGAGCCAGCAACACTATTTCTCTTGATAGACTTCAGTAGTCACAGAAACACTGAGAGTTCTGTAGAAAAAGGTGGGAAATCTTCAATGGAATATGTAGTTATGGAAGTGAGTGCTTATGTTCCCTCAAAAGCCAAATGCTGAAGCCTAATCCCTAATATGACTCTAATTGGAGAGATGGCCTGTACAGAATTAAGGTTAAATGAGGTTATTAGAGTGGGACTCTAATTCAAAGGCTTAATATACCTAAAAGAACAGTTATCAGAATGCATTAAGGTCACGTGAAGACTAAGTGGCCTACAAATATGGAAGAGAGCCTGTTAAGAGGAAGGATATCCTAAAGGAACTCTGCAGTGTCCTATGGACTCCACCTCCTACTCCAGCTTTCTGGACACTACACACTACACACTACTCCAGTGATTGGAAACTACAACTCCCAGCAGTATCAGGGAGAGAACTGTGAGGACCCAAGGGCGGAGCTAGCAGGAATGGATTCTGGGACATTTGGGGGGATAAATAGGGTGCAATTACATCTCTTGCTGGCTGGCTCTCCCTCTCTCGCTCACTTGGGAAGCAGCTCTCTGGACGGCATGACTTGGTGTGTTCAGTCTGCCTAGCCGTAAGGTATTCCACTTACTTTGTATCCCACTCCCTTTCCCTGGGTTGTTTCCTGTTCCTTTCCGCTTTTGTAAATAAACCCGTTATTGACCCTTTTGTGTGTACCTGCAGTGTAACTGAATTGTGAGCACGGGTGAGCCCCACAGACAGGTGGCCCAGTCCACTCTGGGCTACCCTGTAACAAGCCCTCACCAAAAACCAAACCTTTAACTCAGTTTTTACATGTCTAGAACTGTTAAACACATTTATATTGTTTAGCCATGCAGCCTGTGGTACTTGCTGTGGGAACCTGTGAATACCAACACAGACATTGTTCCAAAGAAGACATACAACTATAATGAGCTAATACTTTATATATCCAGTAGGATAACTATTTAAAACACAAAAGCAAGGCAAAAAAATAAGGTACTGACTTAAAGAGTGTGAACAAACTGGAACTCTTGTGCACTGCCCATGGAATGTAAAATGGTATATAGAGCCACAGTGTAAAGGAATTCTCAAAAAAAAAAAAAACATTAAATTACCATATGAGCCACCAATTCCATTTCTAAATGCATACCCAAAAGAACTAAAAATGGGGTTTGAACAGATAAATTTGTACACCATGTTCATGGTAGCATTATTCGCAACAGTTAAATGGTAGAAGCAACCCAATGTCCACTGATAGATGAATGGATAAACATAGACCTAATACCATGAAGTATTATTCAATCTTAAAAAGAAATTCCCACACATGCTATAATATGATGAACCAAAACATGCTACGTGAGGTAAATATTGTATGATGCTGTTTATACGAGGTGCTTAGAATAGTCAAATTCAGAGAAACAAGTAGACTACTTGTTAACTACTGGTGGAAAGAGAGACAAATTAGGAGTTTGTGTTTATTAGGTACAGTTTCAGTTGGGGAAGATAAAACACTATGGAGATGAATGGTAATCTCTACACTTAAAAATAGTTAAAATTCGGGCCCTCCCTGGTGGCACAGAGGGTTAAAGCACAGCACTAAGAAGCTTAAGCCACTTCCGCATGAGTTCGAGCCCTGCCTGCCGCGTGGACCACATGGCGCGGCAGACCTCTCCTGACCCACCCGCTGCTCCCCTCAGCAGTGTACTTCGTAGATCTGCCTGTTCTGCTCCCCACTCTGTCTCTGGTGAATCCTCTCGCCGCCCCTGAGCCTCTGGCCTGTACCCCAGTTCTGTATGAACAAATAAATAAATCTTTAAAAAAAAAATGGTTAAAATTCATTTTTACATATATATTACTACAATAAAACTATATATATGCATATAAAGTTAAATATAATGTGAAATGAGAATCTGTATAAATGAACAGTGTGCTGAAAAATGATAAAATTAAAAATCCTAAACTGCTTCAAAAGAAATTCCCAAAATATTAAGAGAATATTCATTAAGATATGCAAACATTATAAAAGGACACACAAACACACAAAAATCAAATTGTACAGTTTGCTATAACTGACATATCAAATCTATGATTTAAAAATCTTTAAAATAAGTAATACTGAGTAAAACCTGAAGAAATTTAACAGTCAAGATCATCTTAAAAGTAAATTCCTCTTTGAAAAAATAAGGTGACCAGTATCAATCTTAAAGTTAATTATGATTTATAGATGAGTTTTACATAAGTCTTAAATTCTATTATAGAGAGTTTTTTATACGTAAGGATTTTTCTGAAGCTTTATCCATTAAGAGGTGTTTCAGCACTGATCTTGACATGATTTCCTTTGCCTCAAAGATTCTTTTGCTAATAGTCAAAAAACTTATTATTAACCATTATCTTGTTATCTGCAAAAACAGATATCTCTAAATTAATACAACACAATGTTCAAACATTCTAAATGCCAATAGGTATCAAAACTGAATATAAAAAAAAATTTAGCAAAATATAATTTACTAAAGTCCCAAATGCAGACATCAGCTCAAGTATTCAGATTCCTAAAAATCTTTTTTATTTTAAAGATTTATTTATTTATGCATACAGAGGTGCAGGGGCAGTGAGAGGATTCACCAGAAAGAGTGGGGGGGGGGGGCAGGCAGAACAGGCAGACTGACGAAGTAAGTACACTGCTGAGGGGAGCAGCAGACGACACAGGAGAGGTCTGCCATGGCATGTGGGTCACCTCCAGGGCAGGTGGGGATCGAACTCATGCGGAAGTGGCTTTAGCCTCTTAGTGCTGTACTTTAACCTGCTGTGCCATCAGTGAGGGCCTAAAATCTTAATCTTATCCATAAATTTCCTGATGGGCTTAGTTTTGCACAGTAAGACTCCAAACAAAATGTTCCTTTCTCTAGACTAGTAGAGATGGTTGAATTAGCATAATATGCAATGATCTAACAATTTTTTTTAGCTACTAAGAAATAACTGAGTTAACTAAATTTTTTAAATTACCTACATGTAGGGGCTCACTGGTGGCCCAGGAGATAAATTTCAGCACTACAACTGCAAAGGTCCATCTGGATGGCCTGGGTTATATCCCCGGCCAGGGAGCTGACTCACATAGCACAGCAGATCTCTCCTGTTTCACCCAATGCGCTCCTTAGCAATGTATTTCAGTGGATCTGCCTGTTCTGCTTCCCACTGTCCCTGGTGAATCCTCTTCTCATCTTCCCTATACTTCTGGCCTACACCCTAGTTCTTCTACACAAAAATGAAATCTTTAAAAAAATAAAGTAGCTATTTATATTTATATAATAAATTTGAATAAAAGTACAGATAAAATGCACATTAAAATCATCAGCCAGTATCCTAATAAGATTGAATACATGAAACATATGGTTATAAACAATTATAGTGAGTTGAGTTTAACCTAGAAAAAATATTTCATACAGATCAAATCTAGGGACTAGACACCAAAAGGTGAATATAAATGAATAGTATAGAACTGTCCTATAGAAACAGTATGTCATTGTTTGATCACAGTTTTGTTAACCTATTGATAAGAAAACTTTCCTTTTTTCTTTCTTGACTAGCTTTTGTTTTCAATGGATAGAAAAATTGGACAGTTTATACCATCAAATATGTCGGTGAGAAACTAAAACAAGAAAGACAGAATGCAGTTTAATTTTAAGTATTTTCACTTCTGGTATTAAGAGTAAATATGCACTATGCTAGAGAATTAAATAGGTAGAGGCCTAAAGAAAGCTTCCTCTTCCTTCCCCCACCCTCCCGTAAAAAAAGATAGGAAGCATAAAATTAGGAAATTTAATAAATTTCCTAGTGACTAATAGCAAAACTATGTAGCCATGGTATTTTTCACCAAAACATTAAAAACTGTAGTTTCAGATTTTAGCCTGATACTAAAATGTTTTTTGTAGGGAAAAAAGACAATTCAACTAACCATACAAATACAATCTTCCTTTGTACATTTAAAGGCAAATAATATTGTGCATCTCTATCTTTTAGAATCTACAAACTGCAGTATCATTTTTTGTTGCTGTTGTTAAAATTTCCTTTACTCAACATATGACATGATATATTCCCGTTAACAGGTAAGAATTTTCAGATTCTGGTAAAAATCTCTGGGCACCAAAAGACAATTATTTTAACCATTCATACAATTTTACCTATTTGATTCAAAAAAGCAAATTACACAAGTGTTTCCCCAACTTGTATTCCTATTACTTTCAAGATCAGACACCATGTAATTTTGTTCACCATTATATCCACAGGGCTTAGGGCATAACAGTAGCTACTAAGAGGGTGACACTTGGCAAATATTTGTTGTATTGATAAACCAAAGTCAAATTTTGTAAAGGAAACAGGCAAAGATATAAAAGAAAAATATTATTTCAAGGCAGAGGAAATGCTTCAGAAGGCTCCTACTGCTATCAAACTGAAAAACTTTGAAGCTCAAAATTAATTAGAATACATGGAAGGTTTTTTGATTTATATAACCAATTTAGAGATGCCTGCTTAACAATATGGACTTATTTTTCAGCAGTCAAGAAGTAAAACTATTCTTGTATACACTAGGGTATTAGAACAATATAAAAGTTATGAAAGAAAAGAAAAAAACAATTTACTAAAGACACAGTATTTTTATACCCTTCTATTGTATACCTAGTAATAACAGTAACAATAAAATTAGAGGAATTATTTGACAAATATCTTTTTCTAATATTTAAATGCTAGCACTAGTCTTTGAGTGGTGGCAAATTTGACACAGACTTATTTAAGAGAAATAAAAGTTATACTGAACAAAGATGGTCCAATTTAGTAGGCCCAATTAGTAGGAAAATTACACATCATAATTATAAAGTCTACTAGGTATGTGTTGAAATTTTTCATGCAAATCCCTATACAATATTTTAGTTATTTTATGAAGAGTTTTTTCTTTGGTGATGAGGGAAAGGATTAACAGTATTGAGAAAAATACATCATCGGTTAGTCCTAAACAATGACCCAATCTTTGGTGACACAACTTTTCCTTAGCAATAAATTCAAGAATTTAATGCCTTTTTAGTATTAAAAAAAGTCACTTAGAATCAATTTTTCTAATGTTAAGGCAAATTTTTTAAGAAGCTAGCCCTCTTACTTTAATTATTTTCATACTCTAATGAATACGGGGGGGGCGGGGAGAACCCTTTACTAGAGATGTTGGAATGTTATAGAACAAGAAAAGAATAATTCCTCATTAATTAGTGGTATTAGATCTCAAAGCTCAAACCACGGTGGTCACAGTGAGACAATTTCAGCTATAAATTATATGTATGTATCAGAGAGCATTTGGCCAAGTACAGCTGCAGATCCAACATATAATTCCCAATGCTACTTATAACCAATAAACATTTTTCAATTTATATAAAATGCTGTAAAGAACAATTAGAACATAGATATTGACCAAACTAGGGCAGCTGCTGCAAAATGTTACCTGGCAAATGCAGTATGTTCATAATAAATTAAAATAGCTTTTATCATAAAATGTTTACCATATAGAATCTTGTGTTTCTAAAAGATTGTATTAGTTTGGCCATAACAGAGAAGTTTTGAGAGCAGCCCTCCTGCATAACCAACTAGAACACAGGACAGGAGTCCCTGGATGTTGAACAGTAAAAATTTGCTATCCCTGAGAAAAGGGAAACAAATTACCTTAGACCTAACTTTGGCCTCAAAGAAATTTCCGAAGGTCATAAGAAGGAATCAAAAGACGCAGAAACTCAAATAGGAGTTTCAGAAAGCTGAAGCTATTGCAGTTTCTGAGACATCCTTGTCTCTCTACTAAACTAAGATGTACATGCATAGGGTTAGATTCCATTAGAAGAGGCAAAAAAAAGAGCCACTGGGTAACAAGCAACTACTTGGAACAATAAACATAACTCCCAACGTTCACACAGACATCTGGTTCTGACCAACCAGAATGAAGAGATCTTACCGAATACTCAGTATTCAGTTGAAAGCTCATAAACTTGGAGAATTAAACTAGCCCAAACGCAAAAAGTTCTTCTCTGGGTTTACCCTAACAAAATATTAAATAAAAACAAGCCTTGAAGAATTCGAACAAACATTTTTTTTTTATCTTTACAAAACTTTTTTGACTTGGGGCCCCCCAGGTGGCACAGTGGGTTGGACCGCAGCACTATGAGGCTGGCAGCAGCTGCTTTTCACAGTGAGTTAGATCCACTGCGAGGGAGATCCACTGCGAGGGAGATGGCCTACATGATGTAGACCTCTCCTGTCTCACTTGCTGCTCCCCCCAGCAGTGTACTTTGTCAATTTGCCTGTTCTGCTCCCCACTCTGTCTCTGGTGATTTCCTCACCATCCCTGTACCTCTGGCCTGTACCCCAGTTATGTATGCAAAAATACTTAAGTATTTAAAAATGAAACTAGACTATGATCAGTTATAGGTATTTACTGTAAACTCTAGAGCAGCTAGGGAAAAAGCAAAATACATAATTATAGTTAAATATGCTAATATATGTGATAAAATATTACAAAGTGCTTAATCAAAAAAAAATAGCAAAAAAGAATAAATGGGATGAATAGTATCAAGGATATAAAATTCTCCCCCTACTCTTAGCTTTGATATGAAAGGCCTGCGAATTAAACTCACAGATGTGGGGGAGGAGTGGAGCAGAGTGGATGCTTACTCCTATGCTTATGGACACAGAAAAGTGACTCACTCTAAAAAAGCTACACTGGTAGGGTGTGGAGGGCTTATTACAACATTTAAAAGAAGTAGTCTCTGAAAAGGATACTATGAGAATAAGAATTGGGGTTCTAAGAGAATAAAAAACATTTGTTTATGCACAGACATGAGTTGTCTTACCCATTTTTTTCCTTCATGGTCATAAAAATGTCCTGGTGAGGGAATTCATGGGAGTCACACTCCCAACAGATTCTGCTTTCAGAGAGATATGGGAAGTTCCAAGGAGATTCCTTTTGGTATCTGTTCAACAATGCATACTTTTATTTTTTTTAAAGATTTTATTTTTATTTATGCACACAACTAGGGCATACACCAGAGGTTTAAGGGGTGAGAGGATTCACCAGAGACAGAATGGGAAGCAAAACAGGTGGCTCTCCTGAAATACACAGCTTAGGGGAGAAGCAGGAGAATTAGGAGAGGTCTGCTGCTCCATGTGGGTCAGTATCCTGGCCAGGGGATAGAACTCATCACTGGCAACAGCTTGATAGCACTGAGACTTTAACACCTGCACTACCAGGGAGGCAAAAACAATCTTTATCAATTATGAAGGTTTAACTGGATCCCTGTAATAGAAAATAAATAGAAGGATGATAAACTTAAATTTAACCATATCAAAGCATGTATTAAATGTGACTGTAATATCTTAAAAGACACCAATTAAAAGACGGGGTTGTAAACTGTTTGGAGGTTCCTCAAACTGCTAAACATGGAGCTTCCCTATGACCCAGCAATCCCACTCCTAGGTATCTACCCAAAAGACACAAA
>NW_004567130.1:9134080-9145392 GCF_000260355.1 Condylura cristata | reverse complement strand
AAAAAAGACGGGGTTGTTAGGCAAAATTAATACAAGATCTAACTATATGCTAATTTTAAGAAACATGCTATAAATATAAAAACACAGTTTGAAAATAAAAGATTAGTGACTATGTTTAGAGAAGATTCATTAGGTTATAAAGAGTATTTTTTAATAATATGTTTATTTTTATATCATTTTGTGCCTTTTTCCATCTCGGTTGTAATCCCCGTGGGCTTCCCACCACCAATTCACCCATGTGCCATCACCATAGTCCAGTGCACTTCCCCCCTCGCCACCCCCCCCCATTTTTTATCCCATTCCCCACTTCACCCCTTTAAAATGTCTCTGGTATATAGTTGTTCATTATTATTTTTTTTTCCCTCTAGTCTTTAAACTCCTGCTATGAGTGAAACCATCTGGTATTTTTCTTTTCCCTTCTGGCTTATTTCACTAAGCATGATCCCTTCCAGCTCCATCCATGTTGCTGCAAAAGGTGTATGTTTATCTTTGATTGCTGGGTAATATTCCATTGTATATATGTACCACATCTTTTTAATCCAGTCATCTACTTTTGGGCATTTGGGTTGATTCCTTGTCTTTCCTATTGTAAATAAAGCAGCAATAAACATGGGGATGCAGTTATCTTTTTGAATCAGTGTTTTTATGTCTTTTGGGTAGATACCTAGGAGTGGGATTGCTGGGTCATATCGAAGCTCCATTTTTAGCAGTTTGAGAAACCTCCAGTTTTCCATAGTGGTTGTACTAGTTCGCATTCCCCTCACCAGCAATGCAGGAGAGTTCCTTTTTCTCTACATCCTCGCCTATATTTGTTGTTGTTAGTTTTTTTTACAATGTGCTATTCTCACTGGTAGGAGGTGGTATCTCATTGTGGTTTTAATTTGCATCTCCCTTATTACAAGTGATGTTGAACATTTTTTCATATGCTTGTTGACCATCTGCACTTCCTCTTTGGAGAAATGTCTTTTTAGTTCTTCTGCCCATTTTTGGATGGGGTTGTTTATTTTTGTTCAGTTTCATCAGTTCTTTGTATATCCTTGTGATCAACCCTTTATCGCTAATTTTGTGTGAGAAAATTTTTCCCCAATCAGTGGGATGTCTTTTTGTTCTTTGTAATATTTCTTTTGCTGTACAGAAGTTCTTATAACGAGTATTTCTTTAAATAAAAAATAAATCAGGGCCATCCCTGGTGGCAGAGCGGGTTAAAGCACAGCACTAAGACGCTAAAGCCACTTCAGCATAAGTTCAATCCTTGCCCTGGAGGTGATCTAAAAGCAGAGCAGACCTCTCCTGACCCGCCCACTGCTCCCCTCAGCAGTATACTTTAAATAAATCTTTAAAAAAATAAAATAACACAGGTGACTCGGTTTTGGGAAACCCACGGGGATTACTACTGAGATGAAAAAATATATACAAAACGATGTAAAAATAAGCTATTATATAAAAATAAAATAAATCACTAAGTTTCTCAATTTTTGCAAAATGCTGTAAAACAATAAAAATATATATCTAATTGGAACATTTTTTTTAAATAAGATTTATTTATTTATGCATACAGAACTGGGGTACAGACCAGAGGTGCAAGAGCAGTCAGAGGGTTCATCAGAAACAGAGTGAGGAACAAAACAGTTAGATCGACAACGAACACCGCTGAGGGGAGCAGCGGGTGAGACAGAAGAGGCCCACTGAGCCATGCGGATGCCCTCCCAGACGGGGACCAGGGCCAGGGTGGGAAATGAACTCACATTGAAGAGGCCTCAACCAGCTTCGCAGTGCTGCACTTTAACTTGTTGCATCATCAGGGAAGGGCTGCAACATGTTTTCAAAATGTGATTTGCAAAACCTGTGACAAAGAACTCTCAAGAATATATGAAGAAGTCTTGCATCTTAAGAGTAAACAAAAAACAACCTAATTTTTTTTTATGGGCAAAAGATTTGAAAGGATATTTCACCAAAGAAGATAAACCAATGGTCAGGGCCCTCCCTGGTGGAGCAACAGGTTGGAGCACAGCACTGTGTGAATGACCGCAGCCACCCCAGCAACAGTTCAATCCCCAGCCAGGGAGGTGAACCACATGGAACAACAGACCCCTATCTCGCCCACTGCTCCCCTTAGCTGTGTGCTTCGTCAATAATCAATCCACCTCTTCTGCTCCCCACTCTGTGTGTGATGACTCCTCTCACTGCCACTGTACCTCTGGCCTGCACCCCAATTCTGTATGCATAAATAAATAAATCTTTTTTTTAAAATGGCAAATAAGCAGATGAAAAGATGATCATCATTATCACTGGGAAATTACAAAATATAATCAGATCCCTAAGAATAACTAAATAGACTGGCAATCCCAAATGTTGAAAGGATGAGGATCACCTGGACTTCTCACACATTGCTGGCAGGAAAGCAAAATAAAATAGCCACTTTGGAAAAACAGTTCAACGTTTTTTGTGAAATTATATTTACCACACAATACTGCAATTTCCAGGCCTCCTTAGTGGCAGAACAGTTAAAAGTCTCAGCTCTATAATGTTATCGCCAGTCACTCTAGCAACAGTTCCATCCCCGGCCAGGGAGCTAACCCATATGGTGCAGCAGACCTCTCCTGTTTTGCCAACTGCTCCCCTCAACAGTGGATTAGCCTGCTCTGCTCCCCACTCTGTCTCTGGCCTACACCCCAGTTCTAGTATGTGTAAGTAAAAAAACACTGCAATTAGCACTACTAGGTATTTAACCAAAAGAAATGAAAACACATACAAAAACCTGTAGGTATGTTCATAATATGCACTTATTCATAACAGCCGAAAAAGAAAAACCCAAATATTCATCAGCTAGTGAATCTAGAAAAACTGCTGTTGCTTTAACAATGATATGAAGCTCAAAGCCTCATGCTAAGTAAAAGAGGGCAAACACCAAATATATAGTACATTATATGACTCCATTTTTATGACCTAGAAAACTACAGTCACAGAAAGTGATCAGTAATTGCCAGAGGCAAGGATGAGTGAAAGGGAGTAACAACAAGGGAATTTCATGTGGAGATAGAAATAGGATAGTTACATGAATTTATACATTTATAAGAACTCAAACTATATAACTAAAAATGGATGAATTTTATTTTGTGCTAACTATAACTCAAAACTCTCCTTCCCACCCCACCCAAATTTGATAGCATAAAAGTCAGAGGTATACAACAGTGCTCCAGAAAGAGAAATATTTTTTCCTAAATCATAGTGCAGGGCTCTAAGAAGTTAAGAGCTTACTCAAAAGCATGTCATTAATAACTTGTGGAACCATGTTTTGGGGATAGACCTAAATGTAAACTCGGTATAAATATATGCTTTAGGGATGGGCAAGGGGATAATTAAGACCCTTTCAATTAAGCTTCATGAACTACATTTAACCTACTATATAGCATCAAAGGAAGTTTCAATTTACATAGAGCAGGCCAACTAAAGCAGATTAAATTGAAAGTTGGAATGTGCAGCATCTCAAATACTTGACTAACTACACTCCTGTCAGTGGTCAAGTTTATTTTGGGACTCGGATATTTTAAAGTTATTCCTGTTCACTGAAGCTCCTACATTAGTCCCATTATCAAAATCCCATTATCAAAAGCTAATCAAAATCTAAACAAAAAATCTGAATATTTACCTTTCATTCTCACCATATGTGATTATACTCAAGCAATTAGAGTGGTCAAATAATAAAAGAACCAGCTCTTACATGACAACATAATGTCAACAGTTTATTAAAAGCCAAGACAAGAAAGTTGTGTTTAATATCTTATTAACCACAACCTTCACCTCAACCTAGAGGCTTCTTCATGTCTATGACCAATTCTTCTCACAGGAGTCTAGCACCTAATCCAAAAGTAGGCAATCCCTGAAACCTACAACAATTATGAGGTTCACTAACTGTTTAGAATACATATCTCACCTTTTCAATTCCTCTAATCTGTTCTACTTTCTACTGTTTCTCCTTCTCCTTTCTGTCCCTTTTATAGGGTTACCACAATTTCTCTGTGAGGAAATGAAATGAGGGTATTTATACCACATCAATGAAGTTATGATTATAATCTAAATATGAAATTTCTATACTGTATAGGTATAAATGGCTGGAAAAGAACACTAATCCATTCATTCTACACCCATCATAAAATCTTCCCTCTGAGCAAAGACCAATGAAAACAGAAGATACGTCATTAACTTCACTCCATTGATTCTGATATTAATTTATATACAAACTGAGTTTACCTATGTATATTAGCTGTTTGCCCTGACGCTGAAGTGCAAACTATCTTTAAATGCTTAAAACAGTCACTCTAGAAACAGTATTAGACTGATTATTGGGTACATTAGTCAGAACTCTCAATTGTAAATTAAGAGAAACCCAAATGAAGCTAACTTAAAGTCAGAATTGAGGGCCATCCCTGGTGGTGCAATGGGTTAAAACACAGCACCACAAAGCTACTGCAGCCACTGCAGCAGGAGGTTGATCCTCACCCAGGGAGATGACCCACATGGTGTAGCAGACCTCTCCTGATTCACCAGCTGCTCCCCTCAGGAGTATATTTTAGTACATCTGCCTGTTCTACTCCCCACTCTGTCTCTAGTGAATCCTCTCACCTCCCCCACCTCTGGCCTGTACCACAGTTCTGTATGCAAAAATGAATAAATCTTTTAAAAAATAGTAAAATTAAAATTGAGTGGTTCACAGAAGGGTACTGAGGTGGTACACAAAAACAAAGGAAAGAATGAACTTCAGGAAGTAGGGCCCAAAGGCTTAGTGCCATCGGATCCACCTCTTTATCTCACGCTCCTCTTTACTCATTTGGCCTCATTCTCTCCTACTGTAGACAGATCTCCTATCTATCTCCTGCTAGAGGCAGTCCCCACTTCACAAGCCTATTAAAAAAAAAAAAAAAAGACTGCTTACTCCTGTTATCTATGTAGCAATACCAGTGAAGCACACCTACTGGTCTGTGTCAAATGTCAACCAGTCCAACAAGTGGGACAAGTACAAAATTGGCCATATCTAACCCTTAAGTCACCAGAAAAAAGAGGAATGAGAAAAAAGAGGCATGAAAATTTCTGCTGAATAAACTAAAAGCAATGATTTGTCACTACAAGTTTGTAAGTTATTCTGATTCCATTAATTAAATGTGAGCATCTCAAAAACAAACAAAAATCCAGTAAATATCCCATTCCTTTACTAGTATAATTGCTGGGGAGTCATTAATGTTCAAAAAAATCTAGTTTTAAAGATACAATCTAGAAAATCAGCAGTACTCCTTCAAAATATAAAGAAATCTAACTGCTAGAACTAAACCACTGACCTATGATTACAAAAAAGTCCTAGGGTAGGGGAATGGAAAAGGTCAATTTAGTAGGCTTAATATATGTGACAGTTTAGCAAGAAACAGAGCCAAGTTCTCTTAAAAATTCACTCTGCTGGCCCTCCCTGGTGATGCAGCAGGTTTAAAACCAGCTGCTGCAGCAGAGTTCAATCCCCAGTCTGGAGCTATCCACAGCTGCTGCAGCAGAGTTCAATCCCCAGTCTGGAAGCTGACCTGCATGGTGCAGCAGACCTCTCCTGTCTTGCCTGCTGCTCCCCTCAGCAGTATATTTCACACAATCTGCCTGTTCTGCTCCCCACTGTCTCTGGTAAATCCTTTCCCGCAACCCTGGCCTTACCCCAGTTCTTGTATGCATAAATAAAAATAAATCTTAAAAAATAAATTCACTCTGCTTTGGCATAAATCTGAAATCTAAGTACAACACAAGACTCATCATATTGGTGGTCATATAACCACAGGCAAAAATTCACAATATCTCTGAAGATCCATCACTCAGCTTAAGTGACACCATTTGTGACTAACTATAGTTTTTATCTTCTCAGTACCTCCAGTCAAATGCAAGCTGTTTTTGTTCTCCATAACTGGTTGTACATTCAGAATTCAATTCAAACACTGACCTAATATTTAGTAGTATTTGGGCACCTATAAGTTAAGAAAAAGGCCCTCACTAGTGAGCAACGGTTTAGGACACAGCACTGCAAGCTGGCTGCAGCTGCTTCCATGCAAGTTTGATCCTTGGCCCCAGAAGTGACCCACAAGGCGCAGTAGACCTCTCCTGTCTCACCTGCTGCTCCCCTCAGCAATGTACTTGGGTCAATCTGCCTATTCTGCTCCCGACACTATCTCTGGTGAATCCTCTCACCGCACCTGTGCCTCTGGCCTATACCCCAGTTCTGTATGCATAAACAAATAATTCTGTTAAAAAAAAAAAAGGTAGAAAATATTTGCTTTCTACTAATTTATCATCTTTCAAGCTCAAGCTGTGGGAATAAAATCATCTTTGTTGCAATTTTATGGTTGTGGAAAAAATTATATACAAGATTATGTTTATTGTTCCTTAATACAAAATTCTGTTAGAATCTGAGAGTCATACTATTGGTAAAAAAAAAAAAAAAAGAAAAGCTGTAAATAGTATGGATGAGACATCAAAGTTCTTGCTTATAATTGTAACAGCCAATCCATGTACAAGTACTCTTCTACATGTCTCACCATTTATGTCATTTACTCTTAAAACAACCCTGCAAAGTAGATAATATTATCCCATTTCACTTTCATGGGGAAAGTAACACTCAAAGAGATAAGGTAACTTGCCCAAGTTATAAAGATCACTAATAAATAATTTACATATGCAAGCTTAAGCCATATTAAGAAATTAAGTAGGACTAGCATATAAGTGGACCCTAAACCACACAGGATTCCACTGTAAAAGTCCACTTATACATGGGTTTTGTTCTATTTGTAGGGTCCACATTCCAGGATTCAATGAAGCTTGAATGTCATTGGTTGAATCCCTGAATGTGGAATCTGCCTAGCTGGAACACTTAAGTATATCCAGATTTGAAACTGCAGGTGTTAGCTCCCTAACTCCTGCACTGCTCAAGCCAATTCAAAAATAAAAGACCAAATGTCAAAGTATTCCATCTCAAGAAGGCATCGAAAGAAAAAAAATTAAGAGAAACTAAAATTTTTACTCTCAGTGCAATGAAACTAGGCCCAGACCACCAGAGAAAACATCTTTTCTAATTATACAAAAATATCAAAAAGTAAAAAAATAGAGGAAACATGGGGAAAAAATATCAAAAAGTACTATTTTTCTCAAATAAATTCACTTTTAACTTTTGATAGGCACATTCTGGGAAAAGTTCAAATCACATGACAGCATTTATAAAACTAATTCTTCATTCTTAAATAATATGCCTGAAGGGATATGGCAAAAAATTTTTAAAATCTTCCCTAATATTTGATGGGAAATAGGCTTGACATTTTTGAGAAATAGGCCCATTTATCACTAAGTGATTGTGACATATTCACTTAACTCCAAAAATTATTTTCAGGTTACTCAGCAGTTCTACTACCTCTGAGACAACCTCAACAACATTTAAAATCATATGGCTATTTCCCACAAAAGGCCAACAATTAAGTGATTTTTTATGTTAGTTATTACTGATTAACCTGCTACCTAGAAAAACTATGAAACATGGTTTAGAAGTAGAACTGCAATCACTCTAATCCACAAAAGTTATCAGAGTCATATTTATTTCACAATTCTGAGTCAACTGCACCTTCATACTAGCTTTACTAAGTAAATGTGCAAATGTAAGTAGTCAAAAGATCTGTTCCTCAAAACTGAATTGATTGTGGTCTTGCTTTGGTTTCTTTTGGTCTGTTCATGTAGGAAACAGTAGCAACAGTGTCTGACATGAACATGATACTTGGGTTTACTACTGAGCTAAGTATATTCCCTGAGGTCTAGAAAACTGATACTACTGTGAGCTTCTTGAGTTAACTCTTAGTCACTCAAGACTATTCTCTTACATCCAGACCCAAAGGAAATGGTCAACAATATTCTCTCATATCCCAGACCCACAATGGTCAACAACATTCTAAATCCTCAATGTGTTTCCCAACCCTAAAAAAATCTCACATATGATGGAAGGCCTTCCTACCATTATTCACACAAGCAAGATCTCATCTTGATTTCTTGGCTGCCTTTTGCTGATGTAATCATAGCACAGAGCTTTGAAATATGACCCTGGGATAGACCATTCCCTTCAAAGTGTCTATCATTACTTCTTAGTGAGTCAGCTTCTGGAATGCTGCCAATGTACTTTTTCTTGAGTTTATCATGAAACCATAATTCTGTAGAGTTGAGATCTTGGTCAATACACACTATTTCAAAAGACTACGAGTGTTCCTCAAAAAGACAGTGACATATATTCAAGCAAGCCACTCACATGTTTTAGTAAGAGAAGGGATAAGAAATACAAGTGCCTTACAAGCAAGTGCACCTAAATGTCTTATAAAACTGCATGATAGTTTTGTTTAAACAGATTTACACAAATAGTATATTTAATTTTTTTATGCTCTTGTAGAAGAAAATACCATCTTTTCTGTATCAGCTAAATTGAGCTAAAGAATTTTGAAATTAATAAAAGCTTGAGAAAGCCAAGAATTCTATACAGATCCATCACATATCTCTGAAGGGAAAGTCTATTGTACCTGGACCTTCCCTGGTGGTGCAGTGGCTTAAAGCACAGCACTGCAAACTAGCCATAGCCGCTTCAGGTCAAGTTCAATCCCCAGCCCCAGAGGTGATCCACACAGCACCCACATAGCACAGCAGACCTCTCCTGACCCACCCACTGCTTCCCTCAGCAATGTAATTCATCAATCTGCCTGTTCTGCTCCCCATTCTGTCTCTTGTGAAGAATCCTCTCACCGCCCCTGCACCTCTGGCCTGTACCCAAGTTCTCTAAGCATAAATAAGTAAATCTTAAAAAAAAAAAAAAGTCTATTGTACCTTTTTAGAAGAAACCACAAATAAAAAGTTTCACCATGCTTAGTTTTGAAAAAACACTGATGGGAGAGGAGGGGGTTGTAGATACAATATAAGTGAAGTAGTGTCCCAGAACAGCAAGGGAAAGCTCCTAATTCTGAATAAAATAATGGGCAGAAATAATGCTTTCACGATACAGAGGGTAAAGCAAAGTTGTATGTGGTATTGGTCTGTTTAGAAAACCCCAAATTTTTCCTCAAACTACAGAAACTGAGTAAGTGATCAGGGTGAATCTGGTCTTTCAGAAGTAAGAACTTGTTTCAGGTTTGTCAGTAAAAGGACATTAAATCACTTTGACAAAGCTAATATATACAGATTTATATAAATTTTATTTATAAAAATTTATATTTTTTGGTGATGAGAAACCCAAGGGGATTGCAACTGAGATGGAAAAATGCACAAAAACATGTAAAAATAAACTAATATAATAAAAAAAATTTATATTTTTACCATACTTTAAGATATGTTTATGCAGTGTATAAATTTTAAGAACATCCCAAAAGCGCATCCAGGTACTTTAATCCCCAAACAGGGGGAAAAGTGTAAGTACATAATTGCAAAGTCAATAAAAGTATATAAAGTGTAAATTTACATAGTAGCTATTATATTAAAAACAAGTTATCCCCTGACAATTAATAGCAAACAACTTGCATCAAATTTAGCAAGTTTGAAAGAACATTATCTTATACTACAGGAGCACCTTATCCACACAAGAATCCAAGCACCAAACGGCATAACTCTTTTACACTTCAGAATTTTCCAATCTTTAAGAGTAATACATATGACAAAGCAGGTCAAGTATTTATTAATCTGTGAAATTATAAGGAGATGGCTCCAGCTTGACACCATGATATGTGCTCCATATCTGTATTATCTGTCTAGGCACCAAAAAATTGAAAATGTACATAAGCTTCTTAGTGCTAATAGAACAAATTCCTCTAAGAATGGTATATAATAGAAAGCAGCAACTTGGTGCTGTTTAAATCATGACACAGCTCCATTGCCAGGAAGTGCCGCTAAGGACCAGTGCTGAGACCACTGGCCCTCTACCTGCCTTCACCCAGCTCCCACTCAGGATCATGGCCACTTCTGAGACACTAAACAGAAAATACTCATTCTTCAACTTTGGTTGGAACATATTAGTTTTGAGAGTTTGCCCAATCAGATGATTCGGCAAGGTTTCTGTCTTGATATTCTCCGTGTAGGGGAAAATGGAACTGGAAAGTCAATGCCAACTAACGCATTGTTTAATGCTAATGATGAAAAAACAAAACAAAATACTACTAATGGTAAATCCTTACAATTTGCCCACGTGTGAGACTTAAAGCTCAGACATATGAACTCCAGGAAAGTAAAGTTTGATAGAAATTGACCCTCATGAGGGATCATGCTTAGTGAAATAAGACAGAAAGAAAAAGAAAAATACTGGATGGTTTCACTTATAGCAGGTGTGTAAAGAATGGGAGGGGATGCGGGGGGAGGAGAAGCAATTGTAATAAAATAAAAAATGAAAAAACAATGAACAACTATAAATCAGAGAAATTTTACCGAGGTAGAGAGGGGAATAGGATCAAAACTGCAGTGAGAAGAATGTGCACATCACATAAAAGAAAAAATGTAACTACAGAAAATGCTAGTATTGGTTTTACAATACTATAGTTATTTACACGTGTAAATAAATATGCAAGAGTTTAAACAGACAGCCCATAAATATTGGTAATTTTTCCATACCAGGCAGTTTACTAAGTGTGAAGAGATAACATTCATCACTACCTACACTTCCTGCAGGGCCTTAAGTCTCTCTCTTTAAATATAATGTCAAACATTAGGCATACGGCCACAAAGAGTCACAATATTCCTGATTAAATGATGCTCTGAAATACTTGAGGCTATAGGAAGATATAAAAGCACTTCAGAAATTATGCTATATAAGATAAAAAGCTCTATATATAGCAATCCTCTGACAGAAATTACTTCATTTCTTTTAACTATCAAAAAATTACTCCAACTGCTTTTTTCAGTCTCAAAATTTCTCTGACAATGTCCCATATTAAAATAACTGAAACTGGGCCCTCCCTGGTGGTGCAGCAGGTTAAAGCACTGCACTGAGAAGCTAAAGCCACTTTAGCATGAGTTCCATCCCCGCCTGCCCCGGAGGAGATCCACATGGTGTGGCAGAACTCTCCTGACCCGCCCACTGCTCCCCTCAGCAGTGTACTTGTCAGTCAGACTGTTCTGCTCCCCACTGTCCCTGTGAATCCTCTCACCCTCCGCATCTCTGGCCTGTACCCCAGTTCTGTATGAATAAATAAATAAATCTTTTAAAAAATAAAAATAACTGAAACTAAGTTCACCAAGATAGAAGGAAAAAGAGACAAAAAGCATGGTTTCCTGATTTCATT
>NW_004567130.1:9016559-9133980 GCF_000260355.1 Condylura cristata | reverse complement strand
TGTGAATCCTCTCACCCTCCGCATCTCTGGCCTGTACCCCAGTTCTGTATGAATAAATAAATAAATCTTTAAAAAATAAAAATAACTGAAACTGGGCCCTCCCTCGTGGTGCAGTGGGTTAAAGCACAGCACTAAGAAGCTAAAGCCACTTCAGCATGAGCTCAATACCTGCCCCGGGGGTGATCCACAAGGCTCAGCAGACCTCTCCTGACCCGCCCACTGCTCTCTCCTCAGCAATGTACTTGTCAGACTGTTCTGCTCCCCACTCTGGTGAGTCCTTTCACCGCCCATGCTCCTCTGGTCTGTACCCCAGTTCTGTATGCATCAATAAATAAATCTTTTAAAAAATAAAAATAACTGAAACTAAGTTCACCAAGATAGAAGGAAAAAGAGACAAAAAGCATGGTTTCCTGATTTCATTACTGCAAGGGGGAGGAAGTATTGGAGAGGCAAATGCAGGGTGTCAGAGCAACTTACTCAACTTTAAGAAAAAATTACCTTTTAATCTAAAATTCATCATAGCAAGTTTCAGCCCAAGAAAGCCTTTTTTTTTTTTTTTTTTTAAGTTAAAAGACTCTCTAAATGGCATTAGAGTGACAGGTTAATTGTGGTGCTCTACAAGGAAAGGAAAGCAAGAAACAATTATTCATCCCTTTACTCAGTCTAAACCTAAGCTCTTAGAAAATGGGGGTATGTTATAAACAAACTTCTTTTGGATTTTTTAAAGTACACACCGTATCAATTCTTCAGATCTCAGGGAGGTAGATTACTTATTTAGACTATTTCTTACCCTATGAGTCTCCCTTTTCAAAGTCAGCCACCTCAATGATGATAAGAAGTTTCAAACTGATGCATTATGAACAAAGCTATGTTTGCCCTTACTGAAATTGTGACTCTCAACACTTAACTAATCCTACAAGGCTGTCCCATATGCAGAACTAGTGGAGAGTCCCAAAACAATCACCCATAAAAATCCAACATTAGGCCCTCCCTGGTGGCGCAGCTGGTTAAAGCACAGCACTGAGAATCTAAAGCCACTTCTGCATGAGTTCGATCCCTGCCTGCCCCGGAGGAGATCCACATGGCGTGGCAGACCTCTCCTGACCCACCCGCTGCTCCCCTCAGCAGTGTACTTCGTCGATCTGCCTGTTCTGCTCCCCACTCTGTCTCTGGTGAAGCCTCTCACTGCCCCTGAGCCTCTGGCCTGTACCCCAGTTCTGTATGTACAAATAAATAAATCTTTAAAAAAAAAAAATCCAACATTAGGGCCCTTCCTGATGGCACAGCGGGTTAAATTAGCACAGCACTAAGAAGTTAAAGCCACTTTTGCTTGAGTTCCATCCCTGCCTATCCCTGAGGTGATCCACGTGGCGTCACAGACCTCTCCTGACTTGCCCACTGCTCCCCCTCAGCAGTGTACTTCAATGATCTACCAGTTCTGCTCCCCGTTCTGTCTCTGGTGAATCCTTCACTGCCCCTGCACCTCTGGCCTGTACCCCAGTTCTGTATGCACAAATAAATAAATCTTTTTAAAAAATTTATTTATTTGTGCATACAGAACTGGGGTACAGGCCAGAGGCTCAGGGGTAGTGAGAGGCTTCACCAGAGACAGAGCAGGGAGCAGAACAGGCAGATCGACGAAGTACACTGCTGAGGGGAGTAGCGGGTAGGCCAGGAGAGGTCTGCCACACCATGTGGTCACCTCTGGGGCAGGCAGGAATCGAACTCATGCAGAAGCGGCTTTCGATTCTCAGCACTGTGCTTTAACCAGCTGCGCCACCAGGGAGGGCCTAAATAAATCTTTTTTTAAAAAATCCAACATTAAATCTGAAAGTGATACTAAAGCAGAGTATAATATACCTCAAGGAGCATCCAAGATTCTCCACTAGGGTAATGGAGAAAGATAATTTTATGTTAAATTCTCATCCTTGTTCATTAAGGATGAGGGTGAGGTAAATGTACAAAATAACCAATTACTATATAAATTGTTTGAAAATTAAATACTTTAAAAATTGTGAATTAATGCTTACAATTTTTACTGCTAAAATGAACAACCAAAAAGTTTAGAGACCACCAGTGTAAAGTATTCTGTCACTGCCCTATCATTTTTGCCAACCCCTTCCACAAAGCTGTAAACTTTGATGGGTAGCTGGGGTTAGGAACACTACTCCCAATTGGACAATAATATACTATCTACAAGGCACCTGCATACTGTCACATTTAAAACATACAATAACCCTCTGACCAGATAACACCAATTTTTATATTTAATCTAAGGAAATAAAAGACAACTGTATTAAAACGTCCAAATCTCAGCACTATTTTTAAGAGAGAAATCAAAAATGCCCATTAATGGGAACTGTGATTAAACTACGATGCATCCAAACACTAGATACCCAACATTAATTTGACATTTGACATAGAAACTTATGTATTTAGGCCCCCCTAGAGACACAACGGGTTGGGACGCAGCACTACAAGCTACTAGTAGACACTTCAATGCAAGAGTTCGATCCCCCCGCACAGAGGTGATCCATATGGCACAGCAGACCTTCCCTTTCTCACCTGCTGCTCCCCTCAGCAGTGTACTTTGTCAATCTACCTATTCTGTTCCCCATTGCCTCTGGTAAATCCCCACACCACCCCTGCACCTCTGGCCTGTACCCCAAGTTCTGTATGCATAAACAAACCTTAAAAAAAAAAGTTACATATCTAGTAGATAATATGTAGGGGGGGAATAATTTTATCATTTTATCAAGGTGAAATCATGGGTAATTATGATTTTTTTTTTCCTTCAGGGTTATCCCAAGCTTGGTTTTTCTGTAGTGCTCCCCCCACCACACACAGTGAACATGTACTGTAATGTCATAGTCAGATATAATTTCAAAAATTCATTTTGAAGTTAAAAATGAGTTTAAGACTCATTATTGCCCTACAGAACTTCCAAAACTCTTTTGAAACACTCTATTTGCCCCCTTGAGGTTTGTGGAATAAGTCTAAATACAATTACAGATTTGGTTTATCTATTTTTTTTTTAGAATGTATATAAGTCAACAATTTGTAATAGAGCTATAAAGTATCTCACCCTTAACAGAATAGCTAATTTAACCCAGCTTCACAATTTAACCATATTTTTTAATTTATTTTATGATTTTCTCTTAAAGACAGTCATCTAAACCACAAAGCCTACATGCCATGGACCACACAACTTAAGAAAAAAGTACATTTTACACTGCAACTCAGTACACAAAACTTACTTTTTAAAACAACTATTTTTCAGATCAATATTTAATTTTACCATTTGCAACATGTTGACATTTTCTGTCTTTTTGTAATGCTTTTTAAAATCACACTGATTTCATTACCATGTGATACTATCACTTGCCTTTCTTTCCACTTGCCTTTGAGAAGACAGCCCTAAGACTCATTGACACTACCAACTGCCAGCACTACTTCAACATAACAAAATGGGTGAAATTTAGCAAGTCTATTCCAAGGGCAAATCTGACACAAATGTGACATATCCTAGATCCTTCCTGAAGTTCCTGCAACACTACTCCTATTGTCAAATGCACACAGATGCTGATACAAGCACTGAAAGGTTTCTCTAATCAGAAACAGAAGCAGAAATTTTTTTGATTACTGACTGTATCAGTGATACAGGTAAATTCTGCATTTGACAACACTTACCAGTGTTCTACAAGCCAACTTTTCCAAGAAAATACAACAGGATTCTAGGGCCCTCCTATTGGTGCAGTGGTTAAAATCTCAGCACGATCAAGCTACCACCAGCCACTGCTGCATGACTTTGATCCTGACCAGGGAGCTGAACAACATGGCACAGCAGACCTCTCCTGTTTTGCCCTCTGCGCTCCTCAACACTGTATTTCAGTGGATCCACCTGTTCTGCTCTCCACTCTATCTCTGGTGAATCCTCTCACACACAAACCCCTCTCCCACCCCACCCCCACCCCCAACACACACACACACACACACACACACACACACACCTCTGACCTACACCCCAACTCTCGTATT
Organism: Condylura cristata; assembly: GCF_000260355.1. Classification (NCBI taxonomy): domain Eukaryota; kingdom Metazoa; phylum Chordata; class Mammalia; order Eulipotyphla; family Talpidae; genus Condylura; species Condylura cristata. The sequence goes on along the minus strand of NW_004567130.1, from coordinate 9,129,942 downwards.
CATTATTAAATCTTTAAAAAAAGGAAAATACAATAGAAGTCTAGGATCATTCCCTTGCATTTTTAGATTAAGGCTGTGATCTAAAGTTGCTTGTCTTCTTTTTAATGAGAAAACTGAAACTCAGGTTTTATGACTTGTCAGAAATACCACAGCTAGTGAGCAGCATAACCCACACTTGAACCTAGGTCTTACTAGTCTACAGTACAAACTTCTCTTGCTACAATTTTCATTTTGAACATCTGACACAAATATGGTATGAATTAAAAGGTATGTTAAGTTTCTAGGTACAAATGAAGATGAAAGCTACTTAACCTGGCAGTGAGGAAACCATGATCACAAAAGTGGATGAAAGCATACTAATTTACCCAAAGAATATAAAAATACTAATACAAAAAAAATGTATGTACCTCTCTACACTTATAGTAGTCATACTCACAACAGTTACAATATTGTAATGAAACAAAGAAAATATGGTGCATATATACACAGTGGACTACTACTCAGCTTTTTAAAAAGATGAAATAATGTCTTTTGGGACAAAACAGATAGATCTTGAAAGACAATTAACTGATGGTTTCACTTATTTATGTAATATAAATAACCACAAAAACAAACTGATAAAACACAAAATAATTCCTAGACTCTGTGAAAGTGGTTAGGGTGAGGGGCGAACATAATCATGTATTGACACTGGCGCTTTGGTAAAGGATGCATGAGGCTTGTGCACATGTTGAGGTATAAAGCTGTAGTCACAAATTATATAGCTATGTATAGGAATGGCAAATCAATAAAATTTGGTTTTGAAAAAAGTACGGTATCCATATTATCACACATATATCAGTAAATGTTAACAAATTTGTAGTCTCTATAAAGTTATTTGATAATCTTATCTCAATATGAATTTGATCTCATACTTTCTCTTAAATCAACATTTTACTCATAATTGCAATATTGGGTGGTCTGTGAGAGTCAACTTATCACATAAATAGCACAACCTTCCCCCAAATCATTCTTAATCTTGTGGCTTCACACTACATTATTAAGTTCTCCATGTGAAATCCATTTTGATTTCAACACTAAGAGCATTACAACAGCATAAGCATGTTGCATCTGCTTCATACTTGCAACATGCACTCAATTTCCAGAACACATTTGAACACTGTCTAAAATCCAAAAAAGAATGTTGATAGTCTTCCTCAAAAAAGGTTCAATGACATGTGTAAACTGAATGTCAAACAAAATAATTATAATTATTTAAAATTTGCAGCATCTGGCTGGAGAACCAGCCAGAGATCAACGCCTATACATCTCTAATTGTATAGATGAGGACACTGAGGCAAAGAAATTGATGTGACATTCCTAACAGCAGTCTATAGACTATATAGTCACTTAATGACACAAAAACTGCCAATCTACAGCTTCCCACTGTTCTAAATGCTGCTACATTTAACAAAATGTGCACAAAAAAAAAAAAATCACACATACCTAAAATAATAAAGATAACATTTAAGACCCAAGACCTAGGGAACACTAGTCAAGTGTACATGACAGGTTTTTAGAAAACAGAATCTCTTGAAGGCAGCTCAAAGTTCCAAATCACATTATTAAAAATAGGCTCATTGATCCACAGATGCTCTTTTTCCCATCCCAATACTATTCACTTACTCAACAAATATCTGAGGGAAGAGTATATACAGAAAACTATGCTAGCTAGGTACTGCAGACATCAAAGAACGGAACAGATAAGAACTCTGACTCTTGCCACTGACAACTGGATACACTTGTTTAAAAATAATGTTCATGATTTGGCAGGATATCTACCAAACTCCTTTATTCTACATAATTATAACAACATTTTTTTCCATCTCTTCCAAACTTATAACAAATCTCACCACACCCACTCTGCAGTAAAAATACTTCCTTTGGTAATACAGCATTCCATTTTATTACAGAAGGTGTTAACCAGAACTACAGCAGATTTTAAAACAGATTTTACCACTCCTCATGACCTGAGGCAAATTTCAAGACCTTTTCATAATCTACAGCTAACCTTCCTGGTTCACAACCCTAGACTCACATACCCACTCTATCCTCTACTTACTAGAAAACCTGAGTCAGATGGTTTCGAAGCAACCATGACACTGGTATGCTGAAAAGCACTTTCAGTGGACCCCTGTCAAACAGAAACACTGGTCTCCTTCTCTGCTCCTTTCTTTTGATTTCTTTCCTATATTTCCAGATATATACCTCCAGTCAAGCAGCATCCAATTTTATCAACTATGTTCTTGAAGACTTGCACAAGTAACTTTCAGTAACAAATCTTATTTTCCTTACATAAATACACTACATTTTAAAAGATGCTCAATTTTCAGTTGTAAATTTCTCAGTTTTCCCCTTCCCTACCCTTCAAATTCTTTAGTATCTATAAAGAATTTAAAGTACTCTCAGAAGTTGTAATTAATGAGGATCTTCTGGAATACCAAAGGTGACCTAAAGCAGTTCACAAACCTGGCTGACCAGAATCATTCAGGGAGCTTTGTATTCCCAGGCCCCACCCTCAGATTCTAATTCACCAGGTCCTGCTTGAGGCCCAAGAATCAACATTTCAGGCAGTCCATTATGTTTCAGATGGCCAGTCTTTAACTAGGTGACCACCGAACTAATGAACCTGGCCTACAAGCTGAGAACGCACAGTCTCCTATGGCTTCCCATTAACTGCAAGCGGGGCTGCCCCACTGTGCTAGTCACTTCAACTGCTCTGGGTCAACTGAAAAAGAGAGAAGTAATTAGAGCTGAAAGAGGCCTTCATAGGCAGCCAGTGTAAAATTCTAGAACACTCTCAGCTTAGTTTAATATCAAACTGTACTGGTCTTCTTCAAAACAGTTTCACTCTGTAATCTCAACTACCCACCCAAGTCACTGACCACAGGAGGAAAAGACGGCTCCTCATGCCTCCAACACACCTGACTTGCCTCTGAGCAGAAACACCAGCAACCATAACGCTTGCCCTACTAAAACTGCATTTTACATGAAAAAATTATCTCGTGTAATCCTATCCGGGCTTCTCATACCATCACCGTCCACCCGATGAGAAACTAAGTGGGACCTCAACCAGAAGAGTATGCCCACTTTTATTAGAATTTAGGCCTTGCAGACAGCTGGCCATCAGTATCAGCCCCCCAGAGGAGTTTATTAACGTGGCCATAAAATCTACCCCATAATCTTGAGCTAAATTTTCCAATCCCAAGGTACAAAACAACAGAACTATCTTAGGGGTGCCGGAATGCGATTTATGCAGCAGCACAATGTCCACCTGGGGGAACAACAATGTACTCTTCGCGGAAGCTGTTGAACCAGCGCTCCCCGAGTTCTCTCGGAACCAGCCCCCTCCCCAGCCCCACCCCACTTTACCCCACCCCACCACCCGTACTACCAAGTCTGAAGGATGCACTGCCGCGGTCAGACGGCCACTCCTCCTTCCCACAAGTCCCGGGCCCGCACTTCTCGCCCAGGGGGCTCCGCCGCCGCCGGCCCCCGGCCTCTCGCCATGGACCCGGTCAGGGCGAGGGGCGCACACTCACTCCCCGGGGCCAGCGAGCATATCCCCGGACGCGCCAGCGGTATCGCCTCACACCCCTCGCCCCTTCAGCTGTCCCAGCTAGGTCCGGGAAGGTTGCCCCGGCCCCCGCCTCCACCACGACCAGGGTCCGAGCCAAGCCCGGCCCCTGCGCTCCCACTCCCCGCACCTCTCTTCGCCGGCAGGGCCCCGCCTAGGACAACCCTTGCCAGGGGCACGCACACCGTCCCCAGGCCCCCGCCGGCCGCCGCCTCCTCAGACCGTGACAGCAGCCGCGCCAAGGCCGAGGCCGGCCCCTCCTCCAGCTCCTCCTCATCCCTGGAGGAGACAGGGGGGGGGCAGATATAGGGGGATTTTCTTACCGGGCGGCAGGACATGGCGAGGCCCGCCACGGCACGGCGTCCTCCGCCACCCCACGAGGCTCCCAGCCAGGGCCGGCGGGGGGCAGCGCCTGGGCCGCTGCAGCGTCTTGTCGGGTTGCTCCTCCGCCGCCGCCGCCTTCTCACAACCACAACAACATGGCGGCAGCGGCCACACAGAGCGCGCACCCGACGCCGAGCCGGGCCTCGAACGGGGGCGCGCGCGTACGCTCGGGCCTTCAGCCCGCGGTGGGGGGAAAGGGGGCGGGTTATCGCGGGCGGGAGGGGGCGGGGTTGTTTGGATCACGCCCTTGATGGGCGGGGCTTAGTTCCAGCGTCCTGTCCTGGGCAAGGGGGAGAGGCTGCTGGCTGAGAAGCACAGCTGAGGAAAGGAAGGAACAGGTGGAAAATGCAGAAAGAAAACCAAAGGTGTACTACAGATTTTATAGACTCATCCTTTCCTAAATCTATAGCTCTGAGCAAGCCAACACCTCACTTTACTTAACATTAAAATAAAGTAGTAGTATCTTTCACACCCAAAGTGGTGGTGAGGCTAAGACTAACATCACTCGAATAAATACAGTATTCTCAAGGGTCTATTAAGAATATAATTTCAGGCACATGGGTGACTTGGTGATGGGAAACCCGCGGGGATTACAAGTGAGATGGAAAAAAATGTACAAAATGATGTAAAAATAAACTGTTATAAAATTTAAAAAAGAATATAATTTCAAACTGCTTAAAACGAATCGAAAATAACCTATCCACAATAGCCTGCAGAAGAATTCTCTATGTCAGGACCGAATTACCTTAGGTCCTAACAGATTTACTTACCTCTTCAGAGTTGGATTTCAAAACTATACCCTTGACTTTTCTGGAAAATAGCTGAGAGAGCTAGTCAAATGAAATTCACTATTGCACTTGTATTGTTTCTTTCACAGAACTTTCTGCAATTATTTACCCATACTCCATGTTTGTCTATCCCACCCCAATGTAAAAGCTACTTGAAGATAAGCATCTTGTTCTGCTGTGATTTTATCGCCAGCACCTAGAACTGTCCTTGACAAGTAGTTGGCACTCACAGTTCTTCATTAAGTAACAGTTAATACTTATTTATACAATTCATCTAACTGAATCTTCAGTTTTAATTGTTCTTCTCTCTGACACTGAAGAAACTGCAAACCAGAATAAGGTGCACAAGGCAAAATTCAAACCAAACAGACAACAAAAACTATGATCTCACCCACTAGTTGAACTGCTGACTTCATGGCATTGTTGCCTGAAATAAACTTTCAAGCAAAAAATTACAAGAGTTCAAGTCAGGAAAGGTTTTGCTGTACTACACAAAACAGGTGTGCTTCCTTTCTGGAAACTAATATCAAGCTGCTGATTGTGTCTCTTCTACCTTGGCTTCCAGAAAACCCAGGGCTAAATCTGAAGCTTAGTGGTGACCTACTCTTGGTCTTTCAGAACTGAACAGAAAAGTGGTTTTTCCCTCATGCCTCAGCTTTGCACCTTTATTAATTTTTATAGTCTGATTTCCTATTTCTTTTATAAGATGATAGGCTTTATGGAATGAGCAAGAAGAAAAGTACTCAAACAAACAAACAAAAAGGGTTTTTTTTTTAATCAGATAAAACAAGTTTCCATCTGGTTCCTTCCCTGTGGGTATAACTTCAGCTACCCAGTCCTCTACTTTGGAAAAAGCCAAAGAATGCATGGCCATACTTGGGTAGTTTTTCACTAGATGGAAACTAGCACCAGACTCCAGGACAGCCAGGTATAGGCTGGTTAGTGCCCCAAAAGGTAGCTGGGGGCAAAATTTCAGCTGATAGACAATGGGAGCAAACTCCACACCTCCTCAGGAACCTCTTGAAGAGAGAGAGAACAGACTATTGACATTTCATTTTGACCTGTTTTTAAATGGAATGTTACTTTATTTGCCACTTAACTGGGGACAAGGAAGTTTTAACTGAACCCTCACCTAGTATAGAAAGCAATTTATCCTTGTCCATGAAATCACTGTATGTTCCTCATCTTCATAACAGCAACATGAATTCCACTTTAAGCTGTGCCACACTATGTGAGCACTTTATGTGTATATTTAATATAATCTTAACAACCCTAAGGGCTGGTAGTTTTACTCTCCCCCATGTCACATGAAGAGGTGGAAATGTCAGGATTTGAACCAAGACAAATTATTCTCAAAGCATAATTTTAAACTTCAAACTACAGGGCCCTTCCTGGTGGTACAAAGGGTTAAAGCACAACACTATGAAGCTATTTGTAGTCACTGTGACATGGTCCTATCCCTGACCAGGGAACTGACCCACGTGGCACAGCAGACCTCTCCTGTCCTACCTGCTGCTCCCCTCAGCAGTGTGTTTTGGTCGATCTGCCGGTGCTTTGCCCCACTCTGTCTCTGGTGAATCCTCACACTGCACCTCTGGCCTAAACCCCAGTTTTTGTGCACATAAATAAATAAATCTTTTTAAAAAATAAAATAAACTTCAAACTACACCTCATCCCCACCAGTGCTCACACCTTAAATCTGACCTTGGTGAATTGTCTCTAAATAAAAAGTAGAAAACTGCTGTGTGACCTTGAAAACTCACTTCACGAAGAATGTCCTAAGAAAAAGCAATGAAAAGAAAGCTGATCTGAGTCCAAAGACATAAATTTGAATTTTGGTGCCTCAATGTACTTGTTCCTTACTTCCCTTTTATAGTCCTCAATTTTCTCATCTGCCATATGGGGCACTAAGCTCTACTTTGTTCATCGCCTTACAGAAGTGTGTAAGGTTTCTTTAAGCAAATGAATTGGAAGACTTTGTGTACACTACGAAAAGTCAAATCAATACATAGGATTCTATGGGCTTTGGCTGAAGATAAGACCTAAAGTTCTTGTGGTGAGTCGAGAGAAAACGAATCCAGCCTCAGTGAAGGATTATTGCTGCTCTATTTATCATTCGAAGGGGCTCCTCTCTCTGCCTGCCTTCCTCCTCTCCACTCAAGACCCTTTCAGCCTCCTTCCCCCCTGCTGTTTATAAAGCTGAAAAAATTCTTCCAACTGCTCAAGTATTCTTTGAAGTAGGCTAAGACAGATGGAAAGGTGATTGATGGAAGCTTCTCAAGGTCACACAGGGCCCCTGAAAGGCAGTAATCCCTCAAGCCCCTAAAATGTAGCCTCCCCAACACTAGATCGGTTGCCTAGTGATAAAAGTCACTTCCTGGAGAGGCAGACCTCTCCTAACCCCTCCTGACCCGCCTGCTGCTCCCCTGGCAGTGTACTTCGTTGATCTGCTTGTTCTGCTCCCCACTCTGTGTCTGGTGAATCCTCTCACCCTCCGCATCTCTGGCCTGTACCCCAGTTCTGTATGAATAAATAAATATATCTTTTAAAAAAAAGTCACTTCCCCTTCTGTGAACACTTAGGGTGATTTATCAACAAACTCTCATAACCCTTTAGCATCATTTTACCTTCCCAGTGCTCAGATTTCAGGGAACCATTTACCCACAGTCAGATAGAAACTAGAATTGGACCCATATTCGTGTGGTTTCAAAATTTCCAAGGATTTTCTAGGCACAATGTTGCACAACTAGTGGTTAGAGTAGGTCAGCTCAATTCCAATTCCTCATACAGCAATGGTACTCAAAGTGTGATCCGTGTGTCCCTGGCAAGCCAGAGACTTTTTCCAGCTAGGTCAAAACTGACTTCATAATAAGACTAAGAAGTGATTTACCTGTGTCTCTGTGTTGCTGAGGGTGCAAAAGCAGAGGCTATAGAAATATTGTCGTGAGATAAGGTAATAGCACCTTCTAGCAGCCGTCATATTCTTCAGTAATAGCCATATCACAGCCTTCACCATTGTGCACTGTGAGTACACAAAATGAGAATTTCTTTTAAGAGTGTTAGAATGCGGCCCTCCCTGGTGGTACAATGGGTTAAAGTGCAGCGCTACAAAACTAGATGAAACTGCTTCGGGATCCCAGGCCGGGAAGCTGGCACACCTGGCACAGCAGACCTCTCCTAATCTCACCAGCTGCTCCCCTCAGCAGTGGATTTCAGTCAATCTGCCTGTTCTGCTCCCTACTCTGGCTCTGGTGTATCCTCTCACCTTCGGGAATTTCTGGCCTGTACCCAAGTTCTTGTACGCATAAATAAATAAATCTTAAAAAAAAACCTAATATTAAAAATAAAGTGAAGAATTCAGTGGCAGTTATGATATTCACAAGATTGTGCAATGACCACTTTTATCAAGTTCCAAAACATGTCCATACCTCTAAAATAAAGCTCCATAACTATAATGAAGTTACCCTGTGCACATAAAGCGATTTTGCTCTGTTCAAAAGTAAGAGAAAACACTTGCACAATTGAGTTGCAAACTGAATTAGCCTCTTCCTTAAAAAAAAAAAAAGATTTATTTATTTATACATACAAGAACATGGGTGTAGGCAAGAGGTGTGGGGGGAATTGGTGGGAGGAGGAGGTGAGAGGTTCCCCAGAGACAGAGTGGGGAGCAGAACAGGCAGATCCATGAAGTACACTGCTGAGGAGAGCAGCAGGTGAGACAGGAGAGGTCTGCCATGCCATGTGAGTCAGCTCCTTGGCTGGAGATAGAATTTGTTTTGCAGTGGCTGCCAATAGCTTCATAGTGCTGAGACTTAACCCCCTGTACCACCAGGGAGGCTCCTTTCTTTTAAGGATAAGAAGTTTTAAAAAAAACAAAAACTTGTTTTACTTTACTAGAATGATCAACATACCAATCACAGCTCTTCAGACTTGAACAAGTATTTTCTCAAAAATTCGTGAAATGAAGAACTGATAGTATTTGTTACCAATGATACAATTCAAACTTGATTAAAATTTTGGAAAATTGAAATGGTTCATCAGGAACTTGACAGCTTCACAACATCTAATATCTTTTCTACTTTGGTAGCAATATTAACAAAAGTAAACTTCTGGCATTGTATAATAAAATGTATCGATATTTGGATGCGTTGAATAACCCAGTGAACCATATTTTCCAAATAACTAAATTATGCATGTATAAAAGATTCATTCCACCTCTGAGATAAACCAATAGATTCTAGTGTAACTGAATTAAAATTTTTTCACTCATGTATTTATTCAAACAAACTTTAAGAATATCACATGTCAAATTTTGGTGTAGAATCAAAAAAGAATATCCACAATTTTATGAGTTGTATGAAATTGGATTATCTTCATATATTTCAGCTAAAACAAATTGCCACAGATTAAATACAGAAGTAGATCTGAGAATGCAAAATTCTGCTAAGTCAAAAGTTAGTAAGACTTGCAAATATGTAAAACAATGCCATTCTCACTAATTTTCTATTGTTTGGAGAAATAACATTATTTTTCATTGAAATACTCATGCTAACACATTGTAACTGTTATTTTTTAATTTAATAAAATAACTATCAATTTTACTTTGTAACAAGGTAACTATCAATTGACTATAACTGATACACAAAAGCTCTTTCAGGGCCTCAAACTGACAAGTTTGAGATCTACTGATACAAAGTATTCATTAAAGGGCTGAGGGGTGAAAGTCTCAGCATTATGGCTATTACCATCCCCTGCTACCAAGCTATCACCAGCCCCTGCAGCATGAGTCCTATCCCTGGCCAGGGAGCAGACCCACATGGCACAGCAGACTGTTCCTGTCTCGCCTACTGCTGCCCTCAGCAGTGCATTTCAGCAGATCATGTTCTGCTCCCCACCCTGTCACTGGTGAATCCCCTCACCCCCTGCACCTCTGGCCTACACCCCAGTTCTTGTATGCATAAATAAATAAAGATAAATCTTTAAAAACAAACAAAAAAAAACAAAGTATTCATTGGAGTCTCCCAACCACAAAATCACTTTTAGTGGGCAGGTCAATTTTTTAATTTAAATAATTATGTTCAATATATATTTGGAAATATATAACATCAAACTTAGTATCATGTAGATACTTTGGTTAAGGTAAATTTATTTATGTAAAATGATGAATTGATTTAAAGAAAAAATGTGAAGTATTAATACAAAGTTCATTATGGTAGGAATTTGTGAGATTAATATCCAATGAGTAGACTTTGGGAAACACTCAAAGAGGGACTGTGTTTTTCAATTCGGCAGACCTGCCACCAGACCTTACTATGTATGTGGGTGACTTCATCTGAAAGATGGATTATCGAGTTAACACATGCAGAGCAGGGCTCAGATCCATCCTCCCAGAGAGAGGTACCTGACAGTCCATTGTCTGGGAAGCCTTGCTGCAATGGGAAGCAGGAGGCCTGGATTCCTAACCCAGCTGAGTCATGGACACGATGCCTGATCTGACCCCACCCTCTGGCCTCAGTTTCTCACCTAGAAAATGATAGGTAGGATGTCATCCTCTCTCTGAAACCTCCCCATCTTACCAACCATCCTCTGATTAAAAGATCCAACTTCATCTTGTTTGAATATTGCATCAGAGACTCACAGAATTGCAGCTGGAAAGGACTCAAGTGCTGCAAATGTCCCCTGGCACCCCTCCCCCCTCTCATAAACAAAGAAACTGAGGCACAGAGAGATTAAGAGTTGAGCAGTGACTTGCTCAGGCTTGGGGGCGGTGGGGTGCTGGGTTGACAGGTAGTGCCCCCAGGGTTCCATGGGGGAAATGAGAGGCTTCCTCTGCAATTTTATAAATTATTTAGGTATTTGGTGGTTTAGCCACTACTCACACCTTAACAAATAACTGGCATTTCCACTGGAGATACAAATCCCATTTCAGCTTGAGAAAATCAATGCTGTTGGTAGGGAACACCTTGTTAACAGGATTGATGGATCACTTTGAATTACTAACTAAATTCACATTTAAAAGGTCAGCTGCCCCCTATAAATCTTTCAAGAAAGCAGAGGAAATGAAATTGGTAAAAGAGGATAGCAACATGGGACAAAGGGGGGGTTCCTTTTCTATATCTGCCCCCCCACCTCTCTCTACCTTCTTTGATATAAGACAACATACCCTTTTCTGCACTCAGCTGGCCCTACCCAAATCTTCCCAGCTGCCTGGGCCAACTCAGCGCCACAAATAGAACCAGAATCCACTGAAAATAGCTCCTCCTCCTTTCTGCCCAGAGCTTCCAAGTGCTTGCAGGGTCACCCTGCCCCCACCAGGCAGGCCCCAAGCAGGAACTCAGGTAGAGGAACACCAAGGTCACAGTTAAGGACCATCTCAGAAACAACAGTCCTACTAACAGCTGATCTTAGAAGTCATGGTTTTGTTCCAGTACCCCTGGGAAATTTACTCCTCCGCAGCAGGGAAGGTCCAGGTATTTCATCTCAATGCACACACTCTGAGAGGCAAGGTGCTTACCTAGGGCATCCACACAGCTCTGGGTGGTGGAACTGGAGTCTGCATGGTTAACCAGAGCACTAACTCCTCTCTCAATGCAAGGCCACTGCACAAACTAAGGAGCTCCAGATTCCTGCCATTACTCCAACCTTCTAGACCTTCCTTGGACAGTTAGAGAAACTAAGTCCCAAAGAGAGGAAAGTTTTTCCCAAAGGCATTCAGTAAATAAGTAAATCAAGCACCAGGTCTCTCAGCTCAGAGGCCAATGGTTTTTGCTGAGGTGGAAGGAAACAGAGACTCCCTTGTTCCTTTTATGTTGAAGTCCTATGGGCCTTTTCTTTTTTCTTTTTCTCCCTTCACATTGCAGCCTCCTCCCATTTCCCACCAGAGCAGAGAGCGTGCCCCAGACACCCATTGAGCAGTCAAGCATCCTGAGGTTACCTCTTCTCCCCCCTCTGCTTAGGGTATTTGATGTTCTAGGGGAAGAGCGCAAACAGCAGGGCATAAATCATGGGTGACACAAGCTGGCTTTCTCCTTTGCTGAATAGGAAGCAGACTGGACCCAGCAAGAGCAGAGAGTTAGCAGGGATTTGCTGCTTCATTTAAATTCAAGGTCCAGGCACACATTTCTGCTACCCCTGAGAGTTAGAGATCCCATTTGTTATAAAATAATACTTCAAAATAGTTTTAACCTCTGTGGTAATGACAAAAAGAACAGTAATAAAGCTGTGGAAGTTTTGCTAGAGAGGAATTAAATTATTTAAAAAGTGGTCAAGGAGTATGAAAAAAAACTCACACTGTCAGAAGATCTCATTTCCATTCCCAACCCCTCCATTCTTCTGTAAATTGTGCCAAGTTGCCTCAGTGTTTCAATTTCACCTGAGAACTGAGGGCTCCAAAGAATTTACACACTTATTGCAAATGTTTGTGAAGTATTTGCACTTGTTATGTGACCCAGCCAAGTGCTATAGGTGCAGCAATGAACAAGATAAAATCAATCCCTGCCCTCCTGGAACTTATAGTATAGTCTAATTGGCATGACAAAGTCAGCAGAAAACCAGGCGAGTGCTCTGATTGTGAAGATACAAAATTTATGGAAGGAGTTATACAGGGAAACTGCCCCAGATTTATGGTGATCCAGGTAATTTTGATGGAGAGATTGCAAGGGAGGTATGAGTTAGTCAGACTAAAGTCAAGAGAAAAGGTGGGGGAGAAAGAACAGCACAAAGATCTAGAGGTAAAAGAGAGCTGACCTAGTCATTGAACCAACCAATTGGAGCAAGTGCAGGTTTATTTGGGCATCTTTCTGTGAAGCGGGTTTAACATTCTAAGACTGGAATGATGCTGAAATTCTATGATTTAATGCTGTGTTAATCATAGAGTACAGGTTGGATTCTATAATGGTTGCATTCTTTTAATATTATGAATTCCTTCATCAGCACCTCTAGGAAATAATCAACTCTGTTCCAACAAGTCTCTGGATGTTGGCAAATCCTTTTGTTGGACATGATCCATCTGTCTCCCTGAGTTCTACATTTTTTACTTTTTAAGGTTGAGTCTTCTGTCTAGAATCTGACCCACCCAATCCTCCTTCAGCAGGGTGTATACATGGTATAAAAGGGCAGTTGGTGTGATCTAGAGGCCTCTGTCTTTCTGGGAAATCACAGCATTATATCCAACCAGAGGAAAAAACAGAACCCTAACATCCTCTCCCCCTATCCAACAGCATGTCATATTGCCAACAAATGTCTCAGTGGGAAATGTGGCTCTAAAGGCAGGAAACAAGGCATCGGAAAGGCAACTGAAAATTAATCTGTACTTTCCACCAATGAGACTAGAGAAGCTGGATGACTTGGGTCCTACAAGTCAGGGTCCAACAGCAAAAAAGTAGACAGGTGAGCGGTCAAACTCAAGAGATTTTCTAAATATGTCTAAGGAATAATATTATATAGCTATCATCAAAATAAAAAAAGAAAACTAGAATTTCACAGATGAATACATTTGGGACTTGCTGAGTTCAAAAAAGGTAATCAGGTTGTTTCCCTTGTTGCTGGACTTCTCATGGCCTTCACCTGATGATGTATATGCTAGTGTACATATATGCACTTTCTAAAAGGAGACTATGGAGTTTTCAGAGTTTCTACAATTCATTTGAACAGAGGACAGATTGATGGTGGGCAATTCCAAGGATTTAGACTCATTGTAACCCATTTTGGTAAATCTTTCATTAACTAGTCCATGGTTTTATTACATTTTAATCCTTATATGTAAATAATTGAATTTATACATTTTAGATGAATAAATGAATATGTTGCTCAACAATGAATGCATAACTCAATCATTTTCTTGCTGTGTGACCTCAAGAATATGACATTTTTCCTTTCTTTGAGGCTCAAGTGTTTTTTGTTTGTTTAAGATTTATTTATTTATGAATACAGAACTAGGGAATAGGCTAGAGGAGCAGGGATGGTAAGAGGATTCACTAGAGACATTGTGGGGAACAGAACAGGCTGACTGAGGAAAGCGGACAAGACAGGAGAGGTCTGCCATGCCATGTGGATCACCTCTGAGAAGGGGATCAAACCCACACTGAAGTGGCCATGGCTAGCTAGCAGTGCAGCAATCTAACCTGTTGCACCACCAGGGAGGACCTGAGCCTCAGTTTTAACCACTATAACAGAGGTCAGTAAACTTCTGTGAAAAGCCAGGCAGTAAATATTTTGGGCTTCCCAAGTCACATATACTTTGTGACATAGTCTTTCTCTATCTCTCTCTCCCTCTCTCTCTCCTTTTTAACATGCCTTTAAAGTGCAAAAACCAGGGTGATTTAATCAAGACTGCAGAGTTAGGCCTGGTCAATGAGCCCTAATCCTGATTTCCACTGTCCCTGAGGTGCTGTCAACATGGCACCAAATTCCTCCAAGTGTATAAATGGTCAAATCCAAGAAACACACCATGCACAACCAACCCCTAAAATGCCCAGAAATGGCATTAAGAAACAGATCACAGGCCCTCCCTGGTGGCCAAAGGTGTTAAGACTCAGCACTGTTACTGTAACAGCCCACAGTGAAGACCTGAGTTTTGATCCCCAGCCAGGGAGCTAACTCACCTATGTCTTAGCAGACCTCACCTGTCTTGCCTATTGCTCTCCTTAGCAGTGTATTTCAGTGGATACACCTGTTCTGCTTACTGTCTCTGGTGAGTCCTCTCACCCCCTCCACACCCTCCCACCCCACCTCTGATCTACTCTTCAGGTCTTCTGCATAGAAATAAATAAAACCTTTTTTAAAAAGAAGAAAGAAATACTGGTCACAAAATCATGAATTTCATAAAGGGATGAGCCCCAAGTTCCTAAGGAACATGCACTCTGCCAAGAAGCACAAGCAGGATCAAAAGAAGATGCCTGCTAATGATGCTAATGATGTCAAGACCATGCATGCATATGCCAAGGCAATCAAGGCCCTCTTAAAGCCCAAGGAGGTTGAGGAAGACATCCCAAATGTGGCAGCCACAAGTTCAGTCAACTTGCCTACATCTCTCCCCCCAAGTTCAGGAAATGTGCTCATGCTGGCATCATAAAGAGTTTCAGCCTCTGCCATTCAAAGACAAAGGTTCCGCCCTCCCTGGTGGTACAACGTGTTAAAGCGGTGCGAATTTGTCCTGGGCCAGGTTGCTGACCCACATGGCTCAGCAGACCTCTCCTGTCTTGCCTACTGCTCCCCTCAGCAGTGTCCTTCTTCCATCTGCCTGTTCTGCTCCCCCCTCTGTCTCTAGTGAATCCTTTCATCGCCCCTGCATCTCTGGTCTGTACTCCAGTTCTACATGCATAAATAAATAAATCTTAAAAAATAAAACAAAAATTCTAACACAAGAAAAAAAAATAAAAAAAAAAAAAGGCAAAAGCTCAAACCAAGACCCAGGCTCCCAAAGCTGGTCAGATCTCCAAAGGTGGCCAGCACCTGCAGAGTCTCCAGAAAGAGAATCTCATATCTGTTCACCTGTCCTGCTCTCAGGACAGAGGGCTGGCATGGCCCCTGGGCCGTGGTGGAACTGGTGCCAATGTCTTCCTGTGCTATTTGTATTTGTACAAGTCAACCTGAGGCAGGATCTGTCCAAAGAAAAGCAATTAACTAACCAACTAATTAATTAATTGAAAATACCATCTTAGCTTTCAGGTCATACAACCATAGTCAGGGGCAAAGGTGGAAGCAAGATTTGAATCTGAGTTTGAGGAACTGATCCCTGCTCCACAGTGTTTAACACCTGTCAGATGAGAGGGACTCCACTAGTTGCATTTCCTTACTTGTTGGTTGTCCTAAAACACTTTTGGGGTGAGCACAAGTCTCTTCCTCTTTAGAGGGAAAAGTTGATTTCCAGAGAAGGAAAATGGTAAATCTCCTTTATAGGGTATATCAGTAGACAGGTGAGGTTGAAATGGGGACCTTTCAGTGCCAATCCTGAGGATGAGCCCACCAAGTTCTGGTACTCTGGAGAAAAAATGCCCAACCTGATATTGTGCACCTGTACTACTCTAATTTTGATAAGAGAGGGGATTAAGAGCAATAGGTTGACAGAAGGAAAGGACTAAGGAAGTTGTTTCTGAGTTACACATGTAAGACATATTTGTGTGGCTCACACACTTTTCAGACTGGATTTTTGCTTTGGAAACTAGAGAGGAGGCTGATAGATTATGGGGTAATCTACCCCTCCCTCCACATCTCAGATCTCTCCCTGCTATAGCTATTGTGGGTCAAGTTTAATGTCAACCATATGGGGGCTCCATCTCATTGGTCTATAAACTAATCCTGTAAGGTAGGTAATATTATCTCCAGTGAACAATGGAGAAGGAAGGTTCCTGTAGAATAGTTAACCCACTCAAGGTTACCTACCCAAGTCATCTACCCAAGGTTTCCCCAGTGACAAATGATGGAATCACAGCCCAATTGCAGGTCTTCTTGACCCCCAAGTCATACCTGTTTCAATACACTCTGCTGTTTTGAACCACTTCCCTGAGGCTATGTTGGAATGATCAGGCTACTCACAATTTATTTCCTAAAGCTTCTCACTTAATTACATAGAACATTAGATTGTATGATAAATGTTTAATATTCAATTTTTGTAGGATTGATTTGTTTACTCAAATTCAATATTTGAATCAAAATTCCTTTGGGTTCTTGGCTGAGAAATAGATGCACACAAATAACCCCAACTGATTTTTGTCAAAAGTATAAGAGTAATTCAGGGGTGGAAAAATAGTCTTTTAAATAAACAGTGTCAATACAATTAGATGCCCAAAAAAAAGGAGGGGGGAAGAGAAAGAAAGAACATCAACCTAAGCTATATGTCAAATACAAAAATTAGCTCAAAATAGGTCAAAGACTTAGAAACATAAAACTATAAAAATTAGAATAAAAAAGCATAATGAAAGTCATACAGAAGTAGGGCTAGGCAAAATTTCTTTAACTTAACACCAAAGCATAACCTCTGAAAGGAAAAGTTGATAAGTTGGGCCACATCAAAGCTAAAAATGTATGCCCTGTGAGACTTTATGAAGATGAAAAGATAAGTTATAGCTGGGAGAAAATAATTATAAATTATATATCTGAAAAAAAGAACTCTCAAAACTCAACAGTAAAAAATCAAGCAATCCAATTAGAAAATGGGCAAAAAACTGGAACATCCATGTCACTGTAGAGCATACACAGATGGCATATAAGCACATGGAAAACTATTCAACAAAATTAGTCACTAGGGAAATACAAGTTGAAACCAAAATGAAATATAACTACATACTTATCAAAATGATTAAAATGAAAAAGTGATACCATCAAAAGTTGATACAAATGTTGAAACACTAGCCCACTTAATGCATTGCTGGTGTGAAAGTAAAATGGCAGAATCAGTCTGGAAAAAATGTATGGCAGTTTTACAAAACTAACTGTGTACTTACTAGTAGTACTCAGAAATTGTACTCTTGCGCATTTATCTCAAGAGAGAACAACGTATGTTCACACAAAAATTTGTACACAATTGCTCATAGCCTATTTTTTTTCATAATGACCCCAAATTGAAAATAAATGAATGTATGAAGGTAAGACAAACTGATCCAACACCACTGTGGAATAATACTGAGCAGTGAAAAGGAACTATTGACACCTACAATGACTTCATAGGAACTCAAGGGTTTTATGCCGGTGACATAACCAATTTCAAAAGGCTACATACATTATGACTTTATACAAACCCACAAATTCCTGAAATGACAAAATTATGGAGATGAAAAATAGATTAGTGATTGCAGGAATTGGGAAGTAAGGAGGAAAGGAGAAAACTATAACTAAAAAAGGTTACAGGCAAGATCCTTTCAGTGGAACTGTTTTGTTTTTTTCAACTGTTGTAGTTGTCAAACAAATCTATACACGATCAAACTGGATAGTACAAAACAAGCACACATGTGAAAGTGGGGAAATACAGATATGGTAAGTAGATTGTATCAACATCTATTTCCTGATTGTGATATTTTTCTATACACCTTTGGGAGGAAATGCCTGAGGACATGGGCTATCCCAAGGGTATCAATCTCTCTTTGTATTATTCTGCATCACTGCACAAAAATTTACAATTATCTAAACAAAAGTTTTGTTGTTGTCATTTTTTAATTCTTTTCAGTGCTTGGCCCAAAATAGCTCCTTTTAGGGGTGAAGAGGCACTTACCTTCTTACATTTGCCAACTAAGGTTATACCTGATAACCTCTAGCAAAGCCTATATACATCAGGCACCAATTAAGTGTTCGCCTTAGATTATCTCCTTTAATAGAGCCTTGTGAAGAAAGGACACACTATTATTATATCTCCACTTAATAGTTGAGGAAACTGAGGCTCAGCAAAGTAAAGTAATTTGCCCCAATCCACAAAGTGACTAAGAGTCAGAAAGGAAACCAAAACCTCTGAGTCCAAAAGTTACACCCTAAACCTTTATACTATTCCTTGCTGACTAGATATCCTGTGACTTTGGCTTTTAGCCTAAGTTGGACTTGAAAGTGGGACAAAAGACCAGGGCTTTCCTCTGAGAGGCTACCAGGCCTGGCAGAACAGTGAAAAGGACATTAGATTCTTCCACTAGATTCTTTGAGACCATTCTAATTCCCCAAACGAAGTTTAAGTCTGAACACCATCACTTAGAGACGATGTGGCCCTAGGAAAGTCACTTCTGTCAGAGCTTCCTCACCCTCAAATCAGATCTTGTAATTCCAACATTGTTAGTGGATCAAATGAGGTAATGCATTTCAAAGGGTTTTGGACACTCCAAAGGGGGCAGTTATTATTAATAACAGGGCACCATGAAATAAATTCTAAATATAGGTCACTCACTCCTATTTATCTTTTGGCTTGATGGCAAATGCTTTAAGGGCTTGGGCTGAGTTTGAGTTTTTTATTTTATCTTAACCTCATCTCAAAAGTGCTCACAAAAATAGTAGATTTCTAAAAGCCCTTATTGGTTGATTAGATTGGCAGAATTGTGATAAGAATATAAAAAGAAAAAGTAAAGTATTGATGGTAAAAATAAATAAATAAATAAATAAATAAAGACCCTGTGCTTTAGCTGTGTTTTTCTTGTAAATTGTGAGCTGTGAAAGGTCTCAGAAAAAAAATTGGCCCCTGAATTTCCTGCCTTATAACCCCAGGTAACTCCTTGTTTTTAATTTTGGAAGTGTGGGTTCTATCTTTTCAAGGCATGGAAGAATGTGAAATTTGTAAAGTCCTTTGAGGTACAAACTGTTCTTGCTATTTATACCAACCAGGATCTGTGGCTGTTTTTTGGGCAAAGTTTTCTCACATAAAATCAACCTTTTTCCTGTCTTTTCCCAGTTATGACAACCTTGCAAACTCACAAACAAATTCTTCAGCTTTATTACTAATGCCAATAACATGGACTTGTAAAGCTGCCTTTCATCTTGACATCTTAAGCTATGTTGCAAATAGTAATTAAAGTTCAACACCCTGATGAGGGAAGCATCTATTATTCAACCCATTTTCCAAACAGGTAAACCCAGACTTACAAATTAGAGGCCTGGTCATAGGTCACCAGGGATTGGAATAGGAAGAAGAGTGAAATTAGGAATTCTAGGCTTCTCAGCTCTTGAATTCACCGAAGTGTGGTTAGTAAAATCCTTTGGAGATACCTTCTCTAAGTAGGCTTCACTGAGGTGGGTGATCCAGAGGCATATAGAAAAGACAAACAGCCAATTTCAATAATACTCAAAAGGAGGAAGGGAAAGAAGAAAGGAGTGGAGTTTAATTGAAGATAGGGAAGAATATTATTGAAAGAACATGTTTCAACTGTCTGATTTTTAAATGAAGAGTAAGGAACATAACATTTTTAAACTTCATATTCTGACATAATTATAGACTCATAAAAAACTACAAAAATAATACAGAGAGGTCCTATACATCCATCACCATCTTCTCATGTAACTATATGGTGGCTACATCTCATATAACTATAATGCGCTATCAAGACCAGGAGATCAGTTGGCACAAGACAATTTACAGAATTTATTTAATAGCACCAGCTTGGGGACCATATATATTTTTAAAATTTTAGTTTCATGTGACATACACAAATCTTATGCAGATAGCTTGTAATGAAGTTCCAAGTAAGTAAACATTCATGTAACCAATATTTCCAACAAGATACAGAACATAATCAGCCCCAGTAACTCAACGCTCCCACACATACATAATCACATTTTTGTCACCAGAAACTAGTTTGCCCTATTTTGAACTTTATGTAAATGGACCCATGCTGTCTATTCCCTTTTACATCTGGCTCTTCCACTTACCATTAACTCCGTAAGACTCACTCAGACTTGTTGTAGAGATTGTTTATCATTAGTGTGTAAAATTGTATTGTATGAATATACCACAGTTGCTCCATTCTTCTGTGGATAGGTTTTTGGGTTGCATCCAGTTTTGGGTTACTATGAATAAAGTTGCTATGAACTTTCTTGTATGTGTTGTTTAACAGTCCTAAATCACTCATTTCTCATGGAAGTATATGTAAAAGAAGAGTTTCTGGTCACAGGGCAAGTAGAAGTTCAACTTTTGGAGAGAACCCCAACAGGTTTTTAAAAATACTTGTACCTCCTACCAGCAGTGTGTCACATTCTCATGCAAGTATGACATTGTATTTTAGTTTAACAAAAAACGCAGTTCAGGCCCTCCCTGGTGGCGCAGCGGGTTAAAGCACAGCACTGAGAATCTAAAAGACGCTTCCGCATGAGTTCGATTCCCGCCTGCCCCGGAGGTGACCACATGGCGTGGCAGACCTCTCCTGACCTGCCCGCTGCTCCTCTCAGCAGTGTACATCATAGATCTGCCTGTTCTGTTCCCCA
The DNA here is from genome assembly GCF_000260355.1 of Condylura cristata. Lineage (NCBI taxonomy): Eukaryota > Metazoa > Chordata > Mammalia > Eulipotyphla > Talpidae > Condylura > Condylura cristata. Next base: position 9,109,266 of record NW_004567130.1, on the reverse strand, counting down.
CTCTGTCTCTGGTGAAGCCTCTCACTGCCCCTGAGCCTCTGGCCTGTACCCCAGTTCTGTATGCACAAATAAATAAATCTTTAAAAAAACACACACACACAATTCATACAAGTCCAGCTATGAACCACATGTGCTTCCAAATTCTGGTTTCAAAGTGTTTTCCTGTTCAGGTCCAATAGTGAAGAAAGTATCTAAGAAAATCTCAAAGGCCAAATATGGGGCAGGAAGGTGACATCACATGCCAGGAAATTAAGAAACTACAGTTCTCATTGTATTAGGTAAGATAGTTAACCCCTCTTGGGTGTGGTTCCTACTCTGCCTTCTTGAACCCTGTCCCTCTGTCTCAGTTCCTCTCTCAGAAAATGCAGCAGAAAGATGAGACCATTTCTAAAGTTCCTTTTAGTTCCAAAGTCAGTGATTCCAAATGAAAAAATGCTGATGTTAAGTGAAATAGTCAAACTGGCTTGTACTGTCACTGAGAAAACACAAGGACTAGAAGGAAACACTCAAAGTTTTTGTTGTTAGGTTGTTACATATTTATCACTTTCTGTTTTTAATCTTTTATTAAATGTGTAGCTATATGAGTTTTAAAATATTTGCCTATATAAATATTTGCTATCTAAACACAACTTGATAATATTAACACCCCATATGAATACAGGATTTATTTTTTCAAATTTTAGATGCTACACCAGCCCTGAGATTTCATTTCCACTGAATAAACCTTCAACTCAATATTGGGCATTTTGAAGCCTCCTAATAATTAGCCACAAATCTTTACTGAGTACCCTGTCTATGTCAGGCACAGTGCTTGGCCCTGAAGAAATGATGAATGAATAAGTTACAGTACTGGAATATCTAGAAATGCCTTGCCTGATGCAAGAAAACAGCACATAAATAGATGGGTATAAAGGAGAAATGCTAAAGTTTATTTTAAGCAGCTTAGGAGTTTTCAGGGGGAACCTCATTTAGTCTGGGAAGCTAAATTAATGCCGCGTGGGAGGTGACACTCAACTGAGACCCAAAAGATGATTCAAAGAAAGCCAGGAAGGAACTCCCTGGTGGAGTAGAGGTTAAGTCTCAGTGCTATCAATGTACCATGACTTCGCCTGAGTTCTGTCCCTGGCCAGGGAGCTGACCCATATGGCACAGCAGACCTCTCCTAGCCCACCCACTGCCTCCCTCAATAGTGCACCTCAGTGCATCTGCCTGCTCTGTTTCCCACTCTGTCTCTGGTGAATCTTCTCATCTCCTGCACCTCTATCCTAACCCCAATTTTTCCATGCATAAATAAAATTTTTTAAATCTTAAACAACCAAAAAAGCCAGGAAGAAGGAAATAGGAGTGGGTAGAGCGTACAGCTAGGACATAGGCATAGAAGCTAGAGGAATGCAGCCGGCTTAGGGAACTACAGTCGGCTCAGTGGTGGGAGCTTGGGGAAAAAGATGAGACAAAGTTGAGGAGGCTAAAATGCCTCACACAGATCCTTTACTCACCTTGGGAAGTCACTGAAAAATATGAAGCTGAGAAGTGACACCATAAGCTTAGGGCTCACCATTAAGTCCTGCCCCGAGTCCCCCTGGTATTCCTGACCATAAACTTAGATATTGCCAAATATGTATGAAATGAGATGCCTTTGTGCCTGGCTGGCATTGCAGTGGTTTTCTGTTCTGAAGAGAGAGGAGTGACAGAAGGCAAGAAGCATTGGGCCTGCTGGCCTCATTGGCAGCAAGGAGTAAAGTTTGAGCCTAAGAGAGGTAGTGAGGGCCCTCCTGGGAGGGAGGCCACAGTAGGTGTATGGACAGAGGCCAGAGGGCTGAGAAAATGAGGCATTCATCTGAACAGTGTCAGGGATTGTCAGTAGGCTGGGATAGAGGAAACCAAGCCCAGGAGGCCAAGAAGGAGAGATGTTTTGAGACACGTGTCTGCAGCCAGTGGGGGAGAGGAACAGCCGCTAGTCAAAGGGAGACAGCCCATTCTCCAGGCACTGCTCAATATTTCTGCAAAGGCTGCTTTGTACTTTGTTACTGGCAGCCACCTCAAGCGAGCACTCACTCGGTGCCAGAATGGAGCTGGGGACATGTCAGTCAGAATCAGCAGGGCTCAGCTAACAGCAGGGCACCCTTCCCGGCTGGCCGGTGACATCTTGATAAAGTTCCTAAGGCTGTGAGTCAGAGCCCAACAGCTTCTCTGGATTAAGGTTCATCTTGTGATCCTGCTGCCAGCCTGCCACACAGGGCACAGCGGTGGGCAGTCTGCTGCCTTCTTGCCAAAAAAGGTCTGAGACTCACTGGCTCTCAAGAGTCTTGACTTTCAGCTCCTGAATGCAATGTCCTCTGAGCATGGTCCCCAGTCAGTAGGCAGGAGACCAATTTAAAGTCATGAAATGTACTTTTGTTTATTTTTCACATGTTGTCTAAAAAAAATATAAAGACATCTAAGTCTCTGACTAGTAAAATATTTGATTTATTTTGGATTCCCCCCAAAATAGCCTGACTAAAAACTTCTGGCAGTAGCCCTAGGGGGCATGAAAGAAGGACAAGAGACAAGATAAGAATGACCTTGTAATGGGTGACTGGTGGCTCAGTCTCTCGGGATCTTCTGAGACTCACTGGAAATGGATCTCAAAAGTGTCCACACTGAGGGATGAAAGGAGAAGCCTTTAGCCATTAGTTCCCATTTCTTCGGTTGCCTCATGGGGCAATAATGCCACCCCGTAGTGAGTACCGAGCCTGACAGGTACCCTACCTCCCACTGCAGGAAGTAAGGAAGGCAAAATGTTGTCAAGCTCCACCTGGGATCACTAGCGGTAGGTGCTCCCAGGATTAAGAGATGAGCCTAAGATCATGCAAAAGGGTATAGAGATGTCTGGTCCATTCTAAAGGTAGATCAGAATGTCTCAGTCTCCAGCACTAACCCTCTCTGGAACTCACACAATGGACACCTTTCATTCTTGCTTGTTCAGCATCCCTTCTCCCTTTTCTGGTAACAGGATTCCTATTGGGGGACTGGTAAACCAACTTTTACCCACTTTCAGTCCCAGTAGTTGGATGAGGCTTACCTCCTCACACCCTCAGATGCAAGGGTTGATCCAGCCAATCAGCACACTCTGTCCCTCCCTCCAGCAAGATGATTGGTCCCAGAGCAGTCACTGGATCCTAGCAGTTCTTAATCTTCAACAAGCTATCTATGCTGGCAGAGGTGATTCTATACCAACTTCTAAGGGTAGGACTTGGAGGGCTTATACCAACTTGCACATTCATCCCACTAGATGTAGACACTACCCCCCAGACAAGCTGGCAGCCACCTCAGCAAGCACTCTATGCCAGATGGAGTTGGGGACATGTCAATCAGAATCAGTGGGGCTCTGTCTGGCTGTAAGCCAGAGAGATTCGCAGGACTCTGGTTTAAATTGTTAGGACAGGGCCTCCCTGGTGGCACCAGGGGTTAAGTCTCAGCATGAGTTTGATCCCCAGCCAGGGAGCTGACCCACATGGCCCAGCAGACCTCTTCTGTCCTGCCCGCTGCTCCCCTCAGTGGTCTATTTCCATCAAAACACTTGTTCTGCTCCTCACTTTGTCTCTGGTGAATCCTCTCCCTATACCCCAGTTCTTGTGTGCATAGATAAATAAATAAATAACTAAAATAGAACGCAGGGACAGATGTGATAATTCTGACACAGAGGTGGTTAAAGCAGACTCTGGCACCTGATGATGCTTGAGGTCACTGCAGGATCCCAGGTCTACCAACCACAGTGGAAGTCCTCACTATGAATGGTGAGAAAAAAGACAGAAAGACCAGGTCCCTGAGGATAAGGACATGGGTGAGTTTTTTAGTCAACCAGGCCTCAAGTTCAACTTATTTCTGGACTTCTGGTTATATGAATCAATTATTCCTCTCCACTGTTCAAATCAGTTATAAAAGACAACTGTTACTGCATGTCAAAAAAAAAATCTCAGGGTGGAGACATTGAGTAAGCTGAGACTTAACATCTATGACCTCACTTGATCATCATCTCACTCTGGAAACTACTTCTCTGACCCCCACTTAACAGACAAGGGGGGGGAAAAAACCTCACAAGTGAAGACACTGACTCAGTGATTCTACACTGGGAGCAAATTTGACACTTGACACTTTTTGGTTGTCACAACTAGGAAAGGGGGGAAGGGTGCTATTGGCATCTAGTGGGTAGAAGCCAAGAATGCGGTTCAACATCCTACAGTGCACAGAACAGTTCCCGACAAAGAATTGTCTGGGCCAAATGTGAACAGTGCTAAGGCTGACAAACCCTGCTTCACTAACCCAGGGCCTCTTGAATCTAGGCTCAGAGTCAAATGTAAGTCCCTCCGCTGAATGTGACTTGAGTCCTCTTTGGACACGCAATGTGGCCCAGCACTGGACCTAGTCAGGAGAGACACAGCTAAGACCCAGGACAGCGAGGGGCCCAAGAGCCAGAGGGTAATTCAGGGGCCACTGTCTATGCCAATTTTTCCCTTGGTCAAGGACATTCCAAGGTGAGCCCCTTGCAGATTCCTGCATAATTTCCTGGCCCTCCTAGCCTATGCTTCAGGGGACCTGGTGAGGCCTGTGGCTCCATGCCCAGGGTCTCAATTCCATTTCTACCTGTTTGTCTGGCATTTGCTGTGCAAAATTGGAAATTAATAATTCATCTCACCAGATGAATAATTCAATAGAGGAAACAAAGGGCTGTTGGCAATGGCTGTTTTGAGAAAAACAGTCCCATGTTGCTTTCGAAAGGGAAACTCTACAGTTAGGTTGGTGTCTGGCCAAAATGACTCTAATACTGGACAGTTTAAACAAACTCGCCTTTGGAGGGTGGGAAGTTGGTGAGGATACTGGGGCTTCCAGAAGGGTATTGGAGATTCTACTCCTCTCCCCATATCACTTCTAATCTCTCTTACTTAACTTTCACAGTTCACTACAGCTCAGCGTAACTGACACCTATTCCAGGAAGCTTTCCCGGATAACCCAACCAACCCAAATCTGAAAAGGCTTTCTCTTTGATCCCATGTGTTAGCCATTTAGCTCTGAACGCTGCTGGTCTTAAAGTCACACTCTAAGCCATGTTTTTGCCACCAGAAATTCTTTTAGTGTTTCTCTAGCTGGGGAGGAAGAAAATCTTCAGCTGACAGCTGGCAGAAATGCTTCTTAGCATTTAGAGCACTTGCTTCTTAGAAGCTCAGATGAAAGCCTCAACTTTGTTACTTAAAAAATGCTCCCCACACCTCTGTTGCAATTCAAGGGCACAGCCATCCTGGGAGCTCTTTCATGGAGTCTAGATTAGAAATCTTCTTTCACGGGAGCCTTCTATTAAGGGAAGGTACTACAATTATGCAGAGTGTAGGAAACAGCCTAGTACCTCAGCATGTACTTGCTTGAAGTGGTCCTGTCCCGAGCACCAAAGTATTTTACAAAAGCGAATAATCAGCAAAGAGCTGATAGATGTTTGCTTTGTGGCCCTGGGCAAGTCATTTTCTCTCTCTCAGCCACAATTTCTCTACTTGGAATTGGAAAAATTGCTTTAGATTAGCTTGGCACTTTGATTCAATCATTCATTTAGCAAATATTTATCATAACTTATTAGTACAAAGTTTGGTGAATAAAATGGATAAGGTCCAATCTTTGTTAGGTCACATAGTCTAGTGAAGGAGAAAGTCAGTGATTAAATAACACAAAAAAAATACATGATGAGCTATGGGCTATGATCATTATATGAAGCTATCAGTAGTTAAGAGTGTGTATTACATGGGAATAATTACAAGTTGGGATAAGAAGAAACATGTAGATGGGCCTCCCTGGTGGTGCCAGGGGTTAAAGCGTAGCACTATGAGCGATCCACAGCCACACATGAATTTGATCCTTGGCCAGCTGGCCCACATGGCACAGCAGACCTCTCCTGTCTGGTCTTCTGCTCCCTTCAGCAGTGCAGTAGATCTGCCTGTTCTGCTCCCCACTCTATCTCTGATGAACCTTCTCACCCCCCCACACACACACCTCTGGTCTATACCCCAGTTCTTGTATGCATAAATCATTTTTTTTTTTTAAGAAGAAGCAGGTAGAAACATTACATTAAAATAGGAATTGTGGTGGGAGGAATTTCAAGCAGAATGAGCTAGTGCCTGGAAGGAGGCATTTAGGGAAGGTCAGAATGGCTTCATTCTAGAGTCTTCCAGGGACTGTGTGGCCCAGAAACACGAGAAGGCTAGGCTTCCCCTCTTCTTGTGATGGTCAGGGCATAAACTCCATAACATTTTTTTCATGCTTTCCCAAAGAAAACTAAAGAACTGGCTGTATTCCACTGCATTGAAACCCCATGTTTAATGGATAAAAACAAACTACTAACACTCCCCATCACCAGAGTAGCTGGAGATATCCTTTGAAAGCCCTTTCTCTCAGAAGCTACATGAAAAGTACAAGATGTTACCAAATAAAAATTGTTTAATCTTGAAGTGAAGCTAAGATCTCCCTACCCCTCTGCAATTTAAATCAGGTCTCAGTCCTTGAGAAACTATTTCTAGCTCCTGCTCTGTAGCTCACACTGATGATCATTACTGAGAGGCCTGGAAGTGCCAATTGCCACTTTGATGGGTGGTCTGAGCACAGAATCACTGGGCTGTGTGGGACAGATAGAGCTACCCTTCCATCTCCCCTGGGTGGGGCCTTGGACAAGAGTCAGCATGGGGACTTTGATCCCAGTGTCCATTCTGCAACCCCTGGCAGTGGGCAGCTCTGGGCGAGTCCCATCCTCTCCTCTCCTCTGGGCCTGTTTCATCTGTAAAATAGAGGTTTAGACTACATGTTTGATAAGGTTCTATGTTTGATTTGGATTATCTGCCATTGTTTTCTAAAGGGTGTTCACACCAAAAAATGTCCCCATCTTTTCAACTATTGCTCACAGATCAGTGACAGAAGGTAAGACGACCACTATTTATAAATTATGATGAGTGGATAATCAGCAGCCTTCAAATTAGGCCTTCCTCTTTGGAAGCTGAGAGGTTTGGTTTTAAGTTGTTTATCATCATTTAATGCTGTTTTCTCATTCACTCTAACCCACAGGGGCAGGGGAGAATGACAAGCAGATGTTTTATTATTTAGGGGCTCTGGGGGAAGATTTGAAACTTTTACTGCAATGATCATTCTCTGCATTCTTCTGAGTCAGCAGAAGCTTTGATGAACTCAAGAGAGGGCAGAGGGATTGAGATAGATATAGAGCAGAGGATGGTTGAGACAAAGCATGGCTTAACAGAAGTTGCTGGGTCCAGCAGTTCCTGGCTACAGACAGCATGGGTTATGAAATTCATGTATTTTTATAACATTTTGCAAAGAGATTTCATTGCCATTATTTCATTTTCCCATGAGGAAAATGCCATTGCCTGAGCTCAGAGCACTATTGTCAGGCCATCTCTGTGGCGTCACAGGATAAAGCACAGCACTATGAAGCTAGCCAGCCAACAGCAGTTTCAGCATGAATTTGATCTCCAGCTGGGGAGGTGACCCACATGGCATAGCAGACCTCTTCTGTCTGCCCGCTGCTCCCCTCAGCAGTGTACTTCATCAATCTACCTGTTCTGCTCACCACTCTGTCTCTAGTGGGTCCTCTCACTGTCCCTGTGCCTCTGGCCTGTACTCCAGTTTTGTATGCATAAATAAATAAATTTTTTTAAAAAAACCACCACTATTGTCTCTCATTTGAATCTCCCTAATTGTATAGTCTCCCTGGTTGTGGTATATTACCCTAAAAGTGACCATAAAAATATAAAGGGATAGAAACTAGATTAGTGGCCACTGATGATGGAAAACAATGACTGATTCCTCTTCTCTTGAATCAAAACTGACTTTATAATTTGAATTAACCAATACATATGGAAGAAATGATACTGTGTGTGTTCCAGAGCCTAAGCCACAAAAGATATGGCAATTTTCACTTTTACTTTATCAGGGCCCAATTACTATGTAAAGATCTTCAGGCTGAGACCATGGTTTCTCAATCTCAGTGCTATTGAAATTTGGGGACAAATAATTCTTTGTGGAGGTGGGCTGTCTGACGCACTGTAGAATGTTTTGCAGTATCACTGGCCTCTACCCATTAGATGTTCCAGTTGTGACCACCAAAAATGTTTCCAGATATAATCATGTGCAACCTGTGAGAAAAAAATAACCCCTGCTTATGAGCCACCAGACTAGATGACTGAAGGAAAAGAGACCATGTGATGAGAGAGGCCTACCAATGTCCAGTTGGTCTAGTCAGTCTGCTAAGAAGTCAGACACATGAATGAAGATGGCTTCAATATCACAGACTCAAAGGAATACCCATTTGAATGTTATCAAATGATAACCCTAGAAGACACCACATGGAACAGAAGAACCAAACCTAGTCTATTCACAGAAACCTGAGAAATAATATATCTTTGTGAGCTACCAATTTGAGAGACCATTTGTTATACACATCAACAGATACCTGTAAAACTGTTCTACCTCCATTCTTGCTACCACTGATCTTCTCCACTCCCACGACTACTAGAATGGTCATTCTGAACTACATTTCTGAAATTCCTGAGTTCTAGTCAAATTTCCCAGGTCCCTCCACACCATTCAAATTCCTTTGTATAGTCCACCCAGTACTTCATAATGTCACCTTTCTTGGGAGCCCCTCAAGCCCCAAGATTCAAGCTATACATGTCTACTTGCAACTTCATGGTCCACTCTCTTTTATATCTTTTTGTCTTTGCCCAGAGAATGATCTCTTTCTATTATGCTCTTCAAACCTGTCTATTCCTACATTTCCTGACAATTTAGATTAAAGAGCATCCTGTCCAGATTCCAGATTTGCATTGTTCATGTAGATCCAACAATCTGGTGCTTTCTCCTTATAATACCTCAAAATACACAGTGTAAATCTACTAGTAATACCAGATCTCAAATCACACTGTAATTCATGTTTTCTTCATATTTCTGAAGACTTAAAGGTTAAAAACTTTGAGTCTGTTGTTGCTTTATTGATAGTATCTGGTATATAATAGATCTTAAATAAATATTTGCTGAGTGGAAATAGTAGGCTGAACTAAGTATTACTATTTCCACTATGCAAACAAAGAAATGGAGGCTCAAAAAGTGAGGCAAGTTGTCCAAGTTTTCCCATGAGCTAGGTCTTCAGATTCTACCACCAGTTCACTTCCCACTTCTGATTCATGGACAGGTAAGTAACCTCTCTTCATCAAGATGTAATGACTTGCAATATTGGCACTTCCTTCTGGTAGTGAGCTTGAACAATTAGCAACCTCATCTCTGTGCCAGTTCTAATTTCTAAAAAAGATTCTTCAAGTGGCTATGAGAAGAACTTAGCATCTAGAAATTGTGTTAGCATAGAGCCCAACTCAAAGCATTTTAGGTAGAAACATGAATAAGAAAAATTCTAGGGGTATCTGGATTCAGGTGGACCTGGGTCCAGGGATCAAATAATGTTCTGGGTACTAACTCCTGGCAATTCTAGGCTTTAGTTCATTTTCTGTATTAACAATCTCTTCAGAAAGAGAGTTTTTTGTTTTTACTCCAATAAAGATCCCAGAATTAGATATCACTAGATAGGTTTGAAAAATTATGTACCAATTCTTGAGTCAAATACTGTAGCTGAGTGTTTGGAATGTGCCAATTAATCAGCCTCATCTTAAAGTGATGTGGAAATCAGTTTCAAGACAGCTCTCAATGATCTGCCTTCCCATATCCCTTACAGTCTCCCACATTGAACCAAGGTTGGCCTATGTGAACAATAGAAATATAGTTGAAACGATGGTATGTGATTCTAAAGCTAGGTCATAAAGGTTTTGCTGCTTCTACTTTGATCTCTTGGATTGCTCCCTCTAAGGAAACCAGAGTTGGCTATGTACCCCAATGTGACCTCAGTTAAAAATAATACAATTTTAAAAATATACAATTTAATTTTAAAAAATGTATTGCATGCATACAGAAAAATTCATAACTCACAGGTGTATGTATGTTACTTTTCCAAAGTGAAACTCTATCTAGTTACCCCAGGAAATGTCCTTCAGCTTCCCTTGCAGCCTCTGCCACTTACCAGCCTCAGAAGTAAACTCCATCCTAACCCATCTCATTAGTTTTGCCTTTTTTAAAATTTTCTATAAATACACTTGCAGTCTATACGTCCTCGGTTTTCTTGTACTTGACATCACATTTATGCTTTTGACTTGTTAAAACTCATCTCATGAATTAAATATGTAAAAATGATGACTGAGGTTAGAAAGGAAATGGAAGCCCGAGATTCTGAGACGTTTGGTATCCTACTTGGGATTTCCCGAGGTGGGGAAGGGCCCACTCTACACCCTTTCTGAGAAGCAGAAAGCAAGGTAGAACACACAGGGGGTGTGGTTACAGGCGAGCGGGGAGGAGCCTGAAGACCGTGAGCCTGGCCCCGCCCCCGCACCCCAGCGACAGTTGGCGCCGGGGGCCGGGGCCGGACGTAGGCTTCCTGTTGCGCCTGCGGAATCACCGTTTGACCCCGGAAGTGTCGGCTCTCCGGGAGCTGTCACCGTGGACTTCGGCGGCGGCGGCGGCGGTGGCGGCGGCGGCGGCGGCGGCACAGCGCCGGTAGTGAAGCCGCCGAGGTGAGTGCGTGGCTGTGCCCTGCCGGATGCAGAGCACGGGCTTGGGAGGAGCCGGGGCGGCCTTGGGCCTCCCCGCCTCCACCGCGGGGCCTAGGCTTAAGCTGCCAGAGGGGCTTTCAGTCCCCCTCAGTGCCATCCTGCCCGAGCCACGAGCCCTGGGTTTCGAGACCCGACCCCAGAGTGACCTTGGATGACTCGATGCCCCTTCACCCCGGCCTTCAGTTTCCTCAGGGTTCATTCATTCGTTCCAGAAATCTAATGCCTGCTGCACGCCAGGCACAGAACTAGGCCCACAAGGCTTCCACTCCCATGGAGTTTACAATCAGTAGATGGAGACAATCCTGACAAGGAAATGCACAAGATGATTAAAGATATAATAACTGGGAGGATCAGTACTTTAGAACAGGCAGGGGAGGTCTTGAGGAGAGTAATACTGAGTTGAGACCAGATGGATGATGAAGAGGCAAACTGAGGCAGCAGAAACCATGGCGATGCTTGGTAGTCGGTGCTTGCACCTGCCTCCCATTTTAAAGAAAGCCCTTTCCTTACTTTTGATTTCTGCTGTCCTAATTGGCCCTGGGGATGCAGTGGTTGATGCAGCTGTTGTCATGATCACTGTTAATTCTTTTGGTGTATAGTCTAGTCTTTGGTTAATTTCTACCCATACTTTAAGTGAAAATGCAAATCTTCCCTACTCCTTCCCACAAGCCACTTTTCTCTTGAATGTTTAAATGTTGTCATAGCCTCATGGGCTTTGCTCACGGAGTATATATCACAGTATTTTTATTTGTTTGTATGGTTATTTGTCTTGCCTATAAAGATTGTAAACACTGTGAAGGGCTGGACCAAGTCTGACATTTGTCTCCTTAGTATTTTCTGGACTTCAGTGCCTTGCCCAGAGAAGATGCTGAAAAATCGTTGAATAGAGGAATGAAATGATTAACATAGTCTTTTCTCTCCAGTTGTTCATAGGTGGCCTCTCTTGCCACTAAGTTATTGTCTTCCTTTTCCACGCATGTCTCTCCTTAACTTAAATGACTCCTCATGGCCTAAAGATGAAAGACCAAAATCTTAAGCACTTAAGGTTCTCTTTGAAGTAACCCATCTTTCCTATCCAACCTGGTCTCTCCCTGCTTCTGTAATCCTCTCCCTTACATTGTGTCTTCAGTGATGCCAAATACCTCCCTCTTCATTCAAAGCCAAGACTCTGAGTCTTTGCTCAGGCTTGCTTTTTTCCTAGAATGCTCTTCCTTCTCACCTTTTCTTCAACATGAGGTTGTAGGTCATCTTTTCAGTGGCATTCTCTCTTTCTGTGCTGTGCTCCAATTTTGGAAATTTCCTATTATAGTTCTAACCAAACCAAATGATAGTCATTCACATACCCAGGAGCTGGAATATATTTAGCCAGTGTTTGCTGAGTAAAATGAGAAGGCCCAAAGTGCTCTGCCTGTGAGTGGGACTTGAATAATAACAACAAATAAACTTTAATGAGTGTTCATTATCTGCCAAGTACTATGTTGAACACTGAACATTGATTACTTCTCACAACAACCCTGAGAGATTCTGTATTATCATTCCAGTTTTATGGATGAGGAAATCAAGGTTTAGAGAGGTTAAGAAACTGTCTGTAGGTCTCAACATGGATTTAAAAAAGGCAAAGCTGGGATTTGAATGCTGGCTGCAGAACTGTATCCACCACCTAGCCTGAGTCTGATCTGCCCTTGCAGGCACTGACTTGCAGAGTGGATTTCTTCTGAAAGCAGATGCTGTGTCTACCTGTCGAGGCCTGGACTATGGGCCTTAGAATTTAAAGGGTGGAGAGCCGCCGCCTCCTTCTGACTCTTTCCCCATCATGCGTCCCCATACTTGACACTCCCTGTACTGTCTTTGGAAGATGAGAATGGAAAGAACTGGGCCTATGAGTCATTTAAACTTCTGCAGGAGTGTGCGGGCTACTCTGTTTCCAGCTGCCCTCCCAGTATCTAAGAGGCTAGGAAAGAAGTATTTTTAGCATGTTCGGGCACAAGAGCCAGAGGTGCTAAGACAGAGGAGCTGGGCTTCAGTTTCAGCCTGGCCACTAATGCCTTTCCTTTGAGCAAATCAGCGTCCCTCTTTGGACATCTGAGCATAATAATCTTTGTCATCCTTAACTGGGTTTTTGTGAGAAGCCAGTAATATAGTGACTTGGTTAGAGATAATACAGTAACCCAACAGAGAATATTATCTATGCTTGCAAAGCTGAGAGATGGAAACTCACCCAAAGCCCCTTTAATTTGCTTTGTGATTGTTTCCAGGCTACCTTATATGCAGGGACCGTGTGTCTGACCCACTGAGCTTCTAAAGCTGGAATAGGCTTGGGAAGTGAGACAGCCTGGAATCTCTCTTTCTATTCCTCTAAGATACAAATCTTGACAGTCTTTAAAGTAGACCATGAACCAGGGCTCCTGTGGACAAACTTCTTCCTGCCTCCTTACCTTTGCTCCTGCTATTTCTTTTATCTGGGGTACCCATTTCCCTGGTCAATCTCCACTATCAAGACTCAATTTAAGGGGACCTCCCTCGTGGCACATGGGTTGAAGTGTTAGCACTATCTAGCTAATAAGCAAGCCACTGCCATGTGAGTAAGTTCCCCGGCCAGGGAACTGACCCACATGGCACAGCAGACCTCTCCTGTCTCACCTGCTGCTCTCCTCAACAGTGTATTTTGGTAGATCCACCTGTTCCGTTCCCCATTCTGTCTCTGGTGAATCCTCTCACCTCCCCACACACACACACACCTGGCCTACACCCCAGTATGCATAAATAAATAAATCTTCAAAAAAAAAAAAAGACTCAGCGCAAGCTCTTCTATTCTTTTAGGGTCTCTAGAAATGCTTTTCTAGAGCACTTACCTCCACTACACCAGACTCTGGACTACAAATGTTTAAGAGCCAGCTTGCTTCACCAAACACTAACTACTAACTTACTTTGGATAGGTTTCTTATCTTCTCTGGAGTTTCTGTTTCCTCATAAAATGAAGACAATAATAGAACTAACCTCAGCATTACTATGAGTGTTAATACATGTAAAGTGGGTTAATGTGTGTAAAATGAGTTAATGCAGAGAAAAGTGGCAGCTATTTGAACATGTTGCTCTTGCTGCTATTGTTTTTATTATTGTTGGCTCAAAAACTCCCTCAAACCAGAGACCCTGCCTTCTTCATAATCAGCACCTGGCCTGATATCTGGACACCTGTCTATGCACATATAATCCATGTAACTCATAGCTGACTAGGCCTTCAGCTTATGTGCAAGGATTCAGAGTTAATGGTTTCCTCATTTTGGTCTTGATATATCTTCATGTTGTCATTGGGACTGTGCTAACTTTCTAATGGCATGTCTTTTAAGGGGCCCAATTCACTTCTGTTCCATGATTCAGCCAAGATACTTTCCTTCCTGTGGCTCAGGGCAAGTGGTTTTGTGAAAAAGAATGTTAGATGGGAAGGTAAGAGACGTGAGATTTGCCATTCGCTAGCTCTGTGCCCAGTTTGGGCATCTGTAGAAAGGCGGTTGCACTGGCAACTTTCTATGAATTCTTTCTTCCTCCTTCATCCCTCTGTTCACCCTTGTACTTCCCTGGAGCCCAGAGACAGTTGTGAAATGTTAATGTCATCTGTAAGTGAGGTAAGGCCCAAGACACTAATCCTGAAAAGACTTAAAATCTGATTGGGAATAGAAGCAGAATTATTTATTAAACATTGATGAAATTGCATATTCTTCAGAGCTTTGCTATTCACGGAAGAGGTAACAAGAGAAAGGGAACTCAGGCAATGTCTTCACAGACCTGGAGCCTCTATTAGACAATCTAAATTCTTTTAGCTATACTTCTCAAAGGGGGTAGAAATACATTAGGAGTCACTTGGGAATGTTTTCTTCCTCAACTGAGACTTCTTTAGGCAAAAGAGTCACTTCAATCTGGATTAGTATGGTAGGAACAAGACCCCTGAGATATATACCAGGAATCCCGTGAAGTCAAAGTTGGAAGCTTCTTTCCTGGCCCTGGGCTCAAATCAAAGCCGGCTCCTGTCCTCAGGAGCCTATGTGTCTGCTCTCTTCTTCCCATCCATATTCCTTTCAGGAGGGTCACGCAGCACAATGCCAGCTCTGCCCCTGGACCAACTCCAGATCACCCACAAGGACCCGAAGACAGGAAAGCTGAGGACTTCACCAGCGCTGGTGAGCCGGTGCCTTGAGGCCATTCAGCCTGATACTATCATTCTTGCAATTTCAGAACCAAAAGTAAATTCCTTCTTTATCTGTTCCAAGAATGACCCAAGGGCCACAGTCAATAATTAGTAACTGAGATACTACTAGGTCTTCCAGACCCAACGCACAAGTTTCCTTTCCAAGGAACAGCTTGAATTTGAGTAGTATTTTCCATGTCGCCAGCCCACACCTTTCTCCCAAAGCATTTCGTTTTGAATCAGAATCTGAAGGCAGTTCTGACTCAGCCTGAGCTGGCCTAGAAATGGATCTGGCCCAAAGCCGGGCTTGGGGATTTGACCCTTTGGGAGGTATTCAGGTTTCAGGCAGGCCTTTCTCAGAGCTATCTAAACTGCTATCCACACTTTAGGGGGAGCACTGATTTCAGAGGTCGGTCCGTCTTTTATCTCAACGGGCTACATACAGACTCGGCAGGGCTTGTGAGAATGAAAAATAAGGAGGCTGTGGGCATGTTGATTACCAGCTATGAAGAGAGATTAGAGCCTCAGAGAGGTGCCAAGCTGCTGAAGAAGGAGACAGACGTGGAGACTGGAATGCCCATACCCACTGCTCTTTTCCCAAGAATATGAGCTTACTAGAACAAAGTGAGAGGAAGTATTTTCTGGGGGCTTGAGTAAAGTCGTGGGAAACAACATCCTTGGTGTTTAATTTCCTGCTTTCTGGAGGCTTCCTTTTACTTCCTAATTGCTCTCTGAAAATAGTATTTAACGTTTATAGATCACTTGCTGTGGGCCAAACCTTCCTAAAACTTCACCTGGATTATCTCCTGTAAGCCACACCATGGCCCCTGTGTGTAGCATTTTGGTTACCCCCATTTTACAAATGAGGAAACAGTGAGTTCATGGTCGCAAAACTAGAATATTAGGGTATCTAGTGTGGGAACCTAGTCTAAGACTGACCAGGGCCCACACCAGTAACCTTTTTTTCTATAAAGCCTCTCTTTTAAATAAACTTATAAGGTTTGGAGAGTAATTATCTGAAAATCTAGAACTGTTCTGTCCACTCATGTAGTCACCTAACAGGGTAGTCGTGTCCTCACATAGTGAGGGAGCACTTGCTATGTGGATACTACAATGAGGAACTGGGGTTTTAAATTAATTTCAGTTAAAATAACCCTTTCTGGTGAATGCCTAATATATTGGCCAGCTCTGATAAAAAGTAGTCCCATTGTTGCAGAAAGTTCTTTTGGATAGAGCAGGAGACTGGCTTCTTGAGAAGTCAAGTCTGATTTGCCACCTCCGTCCTTCCCTGCATACTGCATACCCAGGCTTCTAGACTGTGGGCTGATGGTTGGAATACACATGCAGCCAGGAAGTTTCCTGACAGGAGGGGAGGGGTCCCGAACTGGGTATTGAAGGGTGAACACGCTCCAGCCAGGTTACGTAATAGGAAAAGGGTGGACCTGGCAGAAGGACCCGATATGCCTGAAGTCCTGAGAGACCCAACTCCACGAGCAACCACAAGTCACTTGGGGTGGAAGCAGTATCGCCGAGGTAAGGAGAGTGGGTTTTGCGTTTGATCTCACACATACTTGGCTACGTGACTGGGCAGGTTACTTAACCTCTCTAAGCCTCATCCCTAAGGGTATTAATAGAACCAGCTTTGTGGGGTGGTTGTACGGATAACAGAACATAGTAAGCACTCAATAATGATGGTGACAATAACAATGACAACAACAGAAACAGTGGGGAACAGTGTGGGAAGAGAGGTGAGCTGAAGCAGACAACTGTCTTGACTAAGGAGTGGTCTCACTGGCCATGTGGAAGAGTCTCACCCTGCAGGCCACCAGAATCTCCTGAAAGAGTGTACTGAGATGTGTACCCACCCTATATTTGTCTCTTTAGTCCCAACTTAGGACAAGAACGTGTCTAGTCAAGGGACAGCCACCATGCTGCCTTCTAGGGTGCTGGGTGGAGCTAGTGTTTTCTGAGTGGCTACTGTGCACACAGCATAGAGTTGGTGCCATTGAAAATTCACAAGGCCAGAGTGGGTGAATGAGCTTTTGGGGAATACAAGACTCAAATAAGGGAACATTTGGAGGGCAGTGCAAAGTGGCTTTCTTTCAAGATAAACGGAAATTTAATAAGCAGAGAATATTCAGAAGCTTCCTGGAGCAAGGGGGACTTATGTCAGGTGTGAAGGGTAGAAGATAGAGTTGGAGTCCTGCACTGCCCAGAAATCTTCATGGTTCTATTACCTACAAAATAAAGTCTCCACTCTGGAACTTGGCATTTAAGGACCTTAAAAGACTGAACTATCTCGTCATTCATTTCCTCATTCATTTCTTTGTCCAGCCAGTAAATGTATATGGAGAGTTTGTTTGATACCAGGCAGTGCTCAGCAGACTAGGGATGTGAGCAAGGCTCAAATGGTCGCCAGAGACCTACAGTCTAGTGGGGAGACAGAAGGCAGAGCCTCCCTTTTTAGATAATTATACTGGAGTATCACTGAAGCACAATAAACTCTACATTTTTAACACAATTTGATTATTTTTGATATCTGTTGAAGCCATCACCATCACCAAAATAATGAACATTTCCAACACCAACAAAGGTTTTTCTTGTGCCTCTTTTTTCTCCCTGTCCATAGCAATCACTAAAAGCACTGTCTATGCAGTTCAACGGCAGTATTACAGTCAAGGAAGCCCAGAGTACAGGAGCTAGGGGAGCCCAGGTGAACCCTTAGCCCATTCAGGGATGGGAGTTGGGGAATCTTCCTGGAGAAGGTGATGTCAGAGCTAGGATCAAGTGCAAGACTGGGAAGGCGCGTGGACACTGCTGGTCATTTAGTAGGTCTATAGTGATGCTTTGGTTTAAATCCTTAGTTGCCTCCTTGGCCCTGTGACCTTGGCAAAATTACAAAACCTCACTGAGCATTTGTTTCCTCTTCTGTAAAATGGGGAGAATACTGTCTCCTTTTTAAATAGTTGTAGACAAGAGAAAAAATACTGTGGAATTTGCCTCTTCTGCAGCTGGCACAAGGTAATAGTGATTTTTGTTGTCATCATTCCAACATTCTCTTCCTCCAAATCCATCTCCCACCATCCAGTGCAATCTGTGCCCCCTTTTTTATAACGCATTTTTTAATGCCTCCATAAAAATTCTATTTCTGCCATTTAAAGTCCTTCCCATCCTCCAGGGTCCAATCAGATGCTGCCTGTTCTGGGAAACGTGCCCTTGTCCTCCAGATGTAGTTGATTTCCTTTTGATTCCCATAGTCCCTCTGCAGGTTTGCATTGTCACTTTCTGTTTTGTGCTCACTTAATGGCTTAGATGTGCATCTTCCCTTCTAGAGCAGGGGCTCTGTGAGCACCTGGATGCTTCTCTTCATGTGCCTACCTGGCACAGGGTGCCGGAAAATGTTTGCAGGATTGCAAGGAAGGTAGAACCTCAGGGGTATGTGTATGTGTGTCTTTTGGGGAAAAGGGAAAGAAAGTAGTCTGTTCTGAGAAGTGAGGTGAAGTGTCATTGGGTGGGGGTGGGTAGTGGGGGGTAGTGAAAAGGGAGTTTAGATTTCAAGGAGATGAATTTAGGTCCCAGAGAGTAGTTTGACCTTGTTGCAGCCAGCAGGATTATTTTTCAAGAGATTTGTTCTTGGAACCCCACTGTATAAATCCTGATATAAATAGGAGGGGTCCTAAAGACCCACATCAGAGGTAACCCCTGAGGAATCCTTGTGGGATCCAAAGACTCCATAGTTTGAAGACTTGCATTCAGCAGTAGGGAGGCCTAGGTGGTTCTCAAGGAGACAGTCCAATTGTCACGACTTCCCTGTTGCCCCTGGACTAACAGAACTGGAAGTGGGTGCATGAGATTGCTAACAGCTGAGGTGTTAGTCTTCGCCCTCCTCCTGTTTCCACTTCCCGTGGAGAAAGCAGCCCTTCTGTAGACACAGGAGAAAACTGAGCTCTTCGTCTTTTCTTTATGGTGAACAAAGTAAGATTTGTTCAAGGGGAGGTAAGGGTTAGAAGAAAGAACTTGTGATTCTAAACTGAGACCTGCAATTACTTGATTAGCATCCTTTCTTTAAGGAAAAATTTACTGAGGTTTTTCTCTGATTTACAGAAAGGATACAGCACAATGATACATATAGTCTGCTACTGTTTATGTCAGAAAGTTGAAAATAGACCCAGAGAAATACCTTAGATGGGCATATTTTAACACTAATGCCTGGAAAAGATCTGAAAAGACAGTCATCAGATTCTGAGTGGTTATCTCTGGGTGGGTGGGGGTGGCACAGAGAAGGGGAGTCACATCCCAGGGGACTCCCCTGTAGTGTCATAAGAGATATATGTGTCAATGATATAATTCAAAGGTAGTTCAACAAACAAATAAACAAATAATTTGAAAATTAATAACATTCTTTTTTTTAATTTTTAAATTATTCAAGTCATAATTCCCTTGAACCAGAGATAAACCACCATTAGCTTTGGGGTATTTTCTCTCCTATACTTGTTTTTGAACCTGTTCCTGTGTGTGAATGCGTTAAATATTTATACTTTTTAAAAAATCCAAAACCTGGTTATATCAAATAGAGATTTGCATCCTGTTTTCTCTTCCCTTAACCTTTCCCCCGTCATTAAATACTCCCCACCAAAAAGCAGGGTTTTTAACGCCTGCCTAGTGTCCCCGGGAAGCAATCAAGCTCCCTTTGTTAGATACACTTGGTTCTTTATGCTTAAAAGCTCCTTGGAGGGTCACCAATTGGAACAGCCAAGTGTTGTCATTGCTGTGGGTTGGCAAATGGGCCCTCGCTGACTAACCTCTGCCACGTTAACACGTGGTTTTTGGATCCGTAGCACCCCGAGCAGAAGGCAGACCGGTATTTTGTGTTATACAAACCGCCCCCTAAAGACAACATTCCCGCCCTAGTGGAGGAGTACCTGGAACGCGCCACCTTCGTAGCCCATGACCTCGACTGGCTCCTGGCCTTGCCTCACGATAAATTCTGGTGCCAGGTAACATTCTATCAAAATTAATGCTAAGACAAGCACATGACATGCCATTGGTTGGTTGTTGTTTTTCTTCCCCTAGGAGGTGCTTTTTTCTCTACTTCTTACACTGGATCCTTAACAGCAAATTGTGGTTTGGATTATTCTGTCGTGTAGCACAATTTTAATGTTTACACAATGCCCCCCAAAGTGTCCTTTTTAGAAACTTGTGTTTAGCCCTCAGCTCATTCATACCTGCTTGGTCCCTTGGGTTGGAGTGTTTGCTATAGGCCAGGGCTGATGGGCCAAGAGTCTCTGCACAGTCTACCCACAGGCCCTTGGGCCTCAGTGACAAATCCTCTCTCTCCTGTCTCACGTGGTTTAGGTTATCTATGATGAGACTGTGCAGAAGTGCCTGGACTCTTACCTGCGCTATGTCCCCCGAAAGTTTGATGAATGGGTGGCGCCAGCCCCTGAGGTTGTTGAGATGCAGAAGCGCCTGCATCGAAGTGTTTTTCTCACCTTCCTCCGTATGTCCACTCACAAGGAATCCAAAGTAAGTCCCTGGTCCCATGATAGCTTGACACCCAATACCCGGTACCTCTGTGCTGGACTCCCAGGCCCCTGGGAAGGAAGGCTCTGGAAGTATTGGGTTTCCTCTTTGTCCTCCCCCCGCCTTTATTCCCACCACTGGGGAAGAAATCTGTGCCACGGCCCTTATCCTCTAAGTCACCGGCCCATCTGTATTACACCCAGTGTTCTCATCAATGGGAGCCGAGGGCCCTCTGCCAGGCAGCGCGTGACTGCCTTTTCTCATGCGTCAGAGGGAGAACACTGATTCTGAGTTTTTAAGGGAACTTGTATGAGCTTTTTAAAATCCATGAAGCTTTCCCCCCAGATTTTAAAAATAGTGATGCTCTCTGTAGATAACTTAAACATTACAAAAGTATTTTGTAGAAGTGCAGGTCATCCACTAAATCTCCTTCCAAGCTAACCACTGTTACAGTAGATGTTATTTCAGGGAATTCTTTTTTCCCCTCAGAATGTTTGTGTATTTATTTTTTAAAATGAGTTTCTTGCTTTTTAACTTTTTAGTATGGAAATTTTCAAATATGCCCAAAAGTATAATGTACCCCAGATACCCACCATCCTGTTTTAATGATTATCAACATCTTGCTGATCAGTTTTCTCCCTCCTCATGCTTTTGCTTTTTTTCCTGGAATATTTCAGAGTAATCCCAGACATCATGGTAATTCACCAATAAATATTTTCAAACGAATCCCCAAACGACTGTTAAATAGCGCGCTTTTATCTTTTTACATTGAAGTGAAGAGTGGCTATTGCTCTAGGTCGGCACGTGAGGCCCCAGATGTCCACAGTATGGATGGACCTTCATTTGTAGCCAGGCCCCTGTTGATGGACCTGAAGGTGGTTGTTACCTGTGAGCTCACGATACTTGACCGCTCAGGTGCTCTCAGAAAAAGTCTCTCAATTTCTCTCTCTGTACTGTTCCTTAGGATCACTACTTTTCCCCCTCTGCCTTTGGAGATTTCCTCTACGAACACTACCTGTTTGACATTCCAAAGATCCTGGACCTCTGTGTGCTCTTTGGAAAAGGCAACTCACCATTGCTCCAGAAGATGATAGGTGCGTGGGGCCTGAGGCCTGGGGGGTGACTTCCAAATCACACTACAGGTTCCAGAGGTGGGAACTCTGCACATGGGGGCTTCAGAACAGCAACAGCAGATGGTGCTTAGAGGTTATTTAACAGATAGATGAGCGTCAGCTCCAAACAGTTGGCCAGGTGGCAGTGGGAGAGGAGATGAAGATGTCTTGCAGGCTTCGGATTGGGCCACGTGTCAGACAGTTGAGGACAGGGAAGTTTGTTTCGGTGAGAGCTAAGCTTTCTTTGCGTGCTCACGGGGGCCCAGCATTCTGCTGAGCACTCCTTATATATTATCTCACTGACCCACCGCAGCCCTGTAACATACATGTGCTGCCATCTTCCCCGTTTACAGGTCAGAAAACTGAAGTTAAAATACAAGGTGCTTGGCTAAAAGGCCACGACTAAGGATCCAGATTGGGATTTATGTCATAGCTTGATTCTTAAACTCTTGTTCTTTGCCAGTCTTTGCTTCAGGGGTGATGGTGCTGGCTGCAGAAATGTACAGTTTGCATTGTTGCTGAGAACAGATAGGGACAGAGTTCAGAAAGGACTCGGGCTGAGAAAAGGACAGATAGCAGCATTTGTATCCTGCCAGGAGGCAGCGGGCTGAAGGGTTCAACCAGAGACAGAAGCTTTGTTGGGCAGTTACAAAGCTGAGTTATCTCTTGAAATTATTTCCTTCCTTCCTTTTCTCACCCTCTAATAATAAAGGTAATATGTTAATTTAGAAGATTTTGGGAAGAAAATACAGTATAAAGAAACAGGGAAGCAGTTACCAAATTCTTAAACCCAGAGACAATCATTTGGTGATTATATCTTTCCAGTCTCTTCTCTGTATTTCAATATATACATATATGTTTCAGGGTGTATATATGTATATGCATGTCTGTACACACACATACACATGTTAGAGTATTATGTATGTTAAATTTCACATCTAGCCTTTTCATTGAGACAACCTCTGGTCTTCTCATTCAGATCTGATTATTGCCCGGTCATCCATTAATTTATTTTCCCAGAAGACCCTTAATAATTTCACTGTACACTAGACTGTGGCAGAGTGAACACAAGCAGGCATGGTTCGTGACAATTATGTATTCATTCAGTTTGGTTCGAAAAGAGCATTCCCGGGGGCAGCATCGGGAGACAGGAAGGGGAAGCTGAAGCCAGAGCGGGAGGGCTCCGTGCCAGGCTTTTGCACTTGGGAGTGGCATTGTTTGGTGTCTAAAGGGCGGCCTCTGGAGTTGAACTGTCCATTCATACCCCAGTGCCATTTCTGTCTATGTCCTTTTGATCAAGTCAGTTGGTCACTCTACGCTCAGTTTTCTTATCTGAAGAATGGGAAAACTAGTAACATATCAACCTTGTAAGGTGGTTGTGGGGGTTAAAATGAGATGGTGTGAGAAGAGTGCTTGGCATGGCGCCTTGCACCTTACCGGCATTTGGTGTGAGCTCTTATTGTGATGAGACCGTGGGAGCTCTGGGAGCCCGGAGCAGGGTGAGGAGCCATCTGGTAATAAAGTTAATCTGGCATCCTGTGGGTGGGCAGAGTGGATAGGAGACCATCCAGGAGGCGCGCTTCAGTGTGGGTTTCAAGTGAGAGCCTGGTTGAGTTGCTGGGGTGAAAAGGACATTCAGGAAGGAGAATAAATCAGGGCTTAGTGAGGTCAGCTGGAGAGAGAAGTCTTAATGATTCTGGAAAAAAAGGGAAAGGGACTTCAGGAAGACAGGGAGCAGGTTGTGAGTAGAGGCAAGGTCGGCGTTAGATCTGTGGGATAGAAGGTGGCTGTGTGGATACCGGGGGAGAGGATGTCTGGCCAGAGTTCTCAGCAGGGTGGAGAGAGAAGGCTCTGCCTGCTGTGGGGCTCTAGTTTTTTGTGTCACTGACTCTTTGAGAGTCAGGTGAAAACTTTCACCAGAAAAATGTGCCCCTTCTAAATTTTTAGGTGTTCTGATCTCCTGGTTAAGCCCTACATTGGCTTGTTAAGAAGAGCCTTTGTTTTTGTTTTGTTTTACTTTCAGAAGGTGGCTAATTGGAAAAGCATGCAGTATTAGCCATCAATAGCTCCTTTATTGTGCATTACGTGCGTCTGTCTCTACAGGCCCCTTCTTTATATCCCTACAAACATACACACACACTCCCCTCCCGCCCACCCCCACACAAAACAGCTCTCATTCTTACCCATGAGCAAAAGGCACAGCAAGGGGAAACCTCTACTTTCGTTACCACAGAAGCTCTTGAGCAAAGCAGATCAGCTGTGAAAGGGTCGACAGAGAAGGAGGGGACAGGGAATTGGCCGATTGCCCTCTGTGCAGAAGCCTTACCCTCTTCTTTTCTGTCCCTTCCTCCCTTTTGAATCCAGGACTGGTATTGAGAATCGTCGGGTGTGATTTTGAAAGTAGGACCTTTCAGTTAGCCTCTCTTGGAGCTGCTTTGCCAAAGTAGGAGTGTATTGGGCCTTGGCCTTGTTGAGGTTTGCTCTGATCTATTTGTCAATACCTTCCATTCTTCCTGGGTTTCTGAGAAGGGGCATTTCAAAGGATGCCTTTGCTGTCCCTTACCTTTTTTTTTTTTTTTGTATTTTTTAAACAAGATTTATTTATTGTTGCATACAGAACTGGAGTACAGGCCAGAGAGGTGAGAGAATTCACCAGAGGCAGAGTGGGGAGCAGAACAGGCTGCCTGAGGAAGTACACTGCTGAGGGGAGCAGCGGGCGGGTCAGGAGAGGTCTGCCGTGCCATGTGGGTCACCTCTGGGGCGGGGATGGAACTCATGCTGAAGTGGCTTTAGCTTCTTAGTGCTGTGCTTTAACCCCGCTGCATCACCAAGGAGGGCCCCCCTTACCTTTTAACTACTTCTTTAAGAGATTGAAAGTCAGATTTTCATTTCATTGTCACTGGAATAAAATAGAGAGGGCAGAGACTCAGAAGGCCCCAAGGGTAGATTTTGAATTGTAACCTCACTTGTATGCTTGTAAAACATTCCTGGTGCCCCAGTGTATACACTGGAAGAATTGTGCATGCTGTCCCAATTGCCAGCTGGTGTGGTCTAGTGTGGTGAGGCTGACCTGGGGCTCTGGGAATCATGGGAGGAGCCCTCCTGATGGCTGGGGTAGGAGGCGGTGCCTGGAGAAGGTGATGCCTGCTGTATAGCTCTGGGAGGTCACTGCAGGCAGAGGGTGGGAGCAGGGTTTGTCCTCTGAGGTTGAAGATGGCAGGGGAGGAATGTAATGCCAGGAATGGTGATAAGGTAGTCGGACATGTTGGGGCCACATCTCATCTGTCAAGGCCCTTTGTGCCAGGAGCAAGTACAGGTTTGACCTTGAAGATACTTAGGTTAGAAGGGCTTTATGAAAAACAACAGAGGTTGGTGGGGAGACCACTCTGGTATTCCTTGCCTGTCAAGATGAGGTGGGCACAGAGGGCCAGGAAGTTCCTTCATGGGTGTGAGGGGTCCACACCCATCTAGAGGTGAGAAGCACTGACCAGTCTTAGATGCTTGTAAAGCTCAGCTTCTTGAGTCAAAAGCTAAGAGCATCTAGGAAAGTATTTATGGAAAGTCCAGCTACCTAGTTACTTGCTTACTCACCGAGCTCCATCTGGCTTTGATTTCATTCATTTTCAAATCCTAGAGGATAGGGTGAAGGCTCCAGGTTTTCTTTAAGGAAATCAAGGACAAATCTGCCAAGGATTCAGAACATCCTGCCAGTCAGCCTACGTTAGCTGCAATGACTGCTATGCCCCTTCTTCAGGGCATTGGCATTTATTACCTTCACACCCCCTAGCTAGCTTGTTTCTCCTGCACGCCCTCCCTTACCATTTGGACAGCCAGAACACTTGGTTTCTTTTCCAGTCACCATATGCTGTAACCCACGTACTCACAGCCGCAGCAGTTAGGGGATAGTAAACACTTGGAGAGGAGGAGCTTCATTTCACAGGAGCAGCTGCAAAAGTGTGGTAAATCTATCTCCACGTCCCTCTCTGTCTTCTCACCTTGGAGGAGGATAGCTAGCAGATTCAAAAGCAGAGGGTAAGAGAATTTCTAAAAAAATTGCTCCCCAGTGGAGGTGTGGCCTGGCAAGAACCCTGGATTGTAGCATCTAACTTTCTTGAGCAAAGAGATCATATCTGCTCGTGTTCCTGGATGACAGACTCCAACTTCCAAAGCCAGTGCCCTCTACGAGGCACAGTGCCCAAGTGTGAACAGTACTTGGGGACATCAGGGCAGGTCTTTTCCATCACTCATTGGACAGAAGTACTTAAAAGGTTACATTGTGCTGAGCTAGTCCCTTCCCACCCTGGGGAAGTTTCTAGGCTGGATCAAAGCTCCCTGCCAGCACGGCCTGGGGCCAGGACTGCCCTTGCACAGACTGGCTTCCAAGAGAGGAGAAAGGTCACAGCCTGCTGGCAGCCATTTAGGAAGCGTCCTCTCCACCCCCTTGCTCACTTCCCAGTCCCTACCTTTCTCTTCTCTTTTCAGGAAACATCTTCGCCCAGCAGCCAAGTTACTATAATGACTTGAATGAAACCATGCCCACCATCCTTCAGGTACCAGCTCTCAGTTCTGCCCAGGGGAGGGTAAGCTTGGGAGGCAGACCCTCACCCCACTTCATGGTATTCCTTGAAGAGTCAGGGAGAAATGTTTATTCCCACACCCTCCAGACCCAGCTCCACAGGGGCTCTGTCCTGTCTCTCACCGACTCCTTTGAGTTCTCCCTTTTCCCTCTTGAACAGAACTGGAATCTAAGGGCTGTCCAGCACCCATCCAAAAGGAGCTGGATTTGATTTTGAATTGTTTACAGGCAACTAAAGGCCTTTAGAGATAGATCTGCGTTTCTCAAATAAGGGCTTTGAAGCTTTAGAAAATCATTTTACAAAATAATGTTCATTATCAAAAATTTGGATAATATTTTTAAAAAGGAAGAGGAAGATAATTATTCTCTCACAATCCTAGTGATGGGAGCCACTTCTGATACGATTTAGAGTAGTTACATGCTAGCATTCTTGCAAACACATGATTTTCTGATGGACTCTATTTTTCCTTCACTGTTATTTCAATATAGTTCCCATAAATTGCCATCTCCAGGGGATCTACAGTACATATTGCTGAATGTGTATCTTAAATATTCACTATCATACACTTGCCTGGCCTATCCAGTGAGAGAAAATCTGCAGGATTCTTAGAGCTTTACAGAGTACATTTTGCTGTTTGAATCCTCACCAAAATACTGTAAGAAGGGTACCCTCATTATCCCCAGTTTACAGTTTCCACTCTGAACCTGTTTTCTGAGGTCATTGTCCCAACTTGTGGTAGACTGGGATCTATTCCGAAGATTCCAAGGCAGTTTGCAGATCACTCATTCTGCCTGCAGAACAGGGGTCCTTGTGGTTGGCTTGATAGAACGGGAGCAAGTCACCGGGAGCAAGTCACCTTTTGTGTTTCACAGGTCTTCAGCAACATCCTCCAGCAATGTGGCCTGCAAGGGGAGGGGGCCAGTACCACCCCCCAGAAGCTCGAGGAGAGAGGCTGGCTGACGCCCAGCCACATGCCTCTCCTGGTGAGGATTCCCTTTGCCCAGCCTCTTTCTGGCTAGTAGCAGACCAGGAAGCGTCTTCTTTGCTCACAGCCCCTTCCCCCAGCTCAGTGAGCAACCCTTCCAGTCACACAGGTTTAGACTATTTCAGCAGGCTTTCATTCTCCTGTGGGAACTTTGTTTATAGAATAGTGGAAAGAAGAGGGAATTAGAATTCAGATAATAGGGGGGGGGGTTTAGTCTTCATTTCATTCAGCTCAGCAGATTCGTTCCTGCATTATTCATTGAAACAGTCATTGGTTTAGCAATCTGTACAATGCCAGGCCCTGGGCTGGGCACTGGGGGGGTCAAGCAGTAAGCTGAGACAGACAGGGCACGCCTGCTCCATGGCACTTACAGTCTATGGAGGTGACAGACAAAAGGTAAGTATTTAAGGAGTCTGGACATATGTTGGGCCTTGTGCTTAGAAGCACAGGAGGAAAAGCAGGACAGTGGCAGCTGTGAGTCGTCGTCCTTCTGGGAAAGCAGACAGTAAAGTATGTAAGAAAGGAGCACACCAAGTACTTTGGGAACATGTTTTTAACGTGCTTTTAACTTACGAAGGGTAAAGTTCCTTTCCTTATCAGGAAAATGGACATCCTACAGCTGCCCCATTTACTTTTTAGAGTTGGCATAAGAATCAGGAAATTGTGTAAGAAGGCACTCCGTGTTCCATACACCCGCTTCAGAATGGAAGAAATCTGAGAAAAGTGAGGACTTAAAATTCTTATCCTCACTGGGATGTACTTTCTGTGCAGGACCCTGGGTGTTGTCTTCAGATGCAAAGTTAGTTCCCTTCATCTTAAAAGAGAGAATCCGACTATCCTAGAGCTAGCAGTAACCCTAGAGCTTGCTGGGACCACACCCACTGGGGCTCCAGTACCGTGAGGCTTGTGCAGACAGCTAGACAGGGTGACTCACCCAGATCCTGCTCCTAGAGATGGATCAGCCAGGCTTTGCCCCATGAGCAGCGGCCTACTCTCCCCTCTCCAACTTTGCTAGCTTTGTCTCAGACCCTTCACAAAACTGTATATGGAGACAGGAGAATAATGGAGTGTTTTCTTTTGGCAACAGGAATTAAAGGACATTGTTCTCTACCTTTGTGATACGTGCACTACTCTCTGGGCCTTTCTGGACATCTTTCCTTTGGCTTGCCAAACCTTCCAGAAACATGACTTCTGCTACAGGTACAGCAGTAGTTCTGACTGTGGAAGTAAACGTTCTAGTTCACCTACTCATTCAACAAATACGTGCAGGGTACTTAGATTGTGCCGGGCCCCCTTCCAGCTTGGGGGTGTCACAATGAGGAACCTTGATAGCATTCCTGCCTGTGTGGAACCTGCATTTTCGAAACATTCCCATTTTCTGCTAAGAACAGGATAGGGGAGCAAAAACGCAACCAACAAGAATAGGGCAGTTTTAAAATCTACGCTATTTTTTTAAAGATTTATTTTCACTTATTTATGCACATAAGAACTGGGGACTAGATCAGAGGTGTTGGGAATGAGAGGATTCACCAGAGACAGTGAGGGGAAGCTCTCTGTCTGGGATCGAACTTATGTTGCAGTGGCTGCTATTAGCTTCACAGCATGAAGACTTAACCCCTTGGGCCACCAGGGAGGACCTAATCAGCTCAGTTTTGTTTCGCAGCCCCTGTTGTGGACAGGCACAATGGAGTAATAATCAAAAAGTGGCCTGAGGACTTTAGCAATCGTATAGGAGAGAGCACATAGCAGGATACAAGCAGAAGTGGTGGCCATATTATGAAGCACTCTGGGAACCAGAGGAGGGGAACAAACTTCTGTCTGGTGAAAGTTTCACTGACCTTTAAACCGTGTCTGGAGGAACAAACAGGACCCTGCTAGCCAGAGAAAGGTCGCAGTGGTGGAAAGGCATTCCAGGTGGGCGGAGGGAAAGTGTATATACCAGGGATCGTTCTGGGGAGACATGAGGCAGGGGGTGGGGAAACCAGGACAGCAGGAAAAGGGGCTGATCATAGCAAGGAGTCAGTAGAAGTCAGACTATAAGGAGCGCTGAACGAGCTGGCAGGGAGTCGTGACTATTCTATAGGTGGCAGGAGCCCCTGGAGACTTTTATCCCAAATGGTCCTGCTGGGACCAAGAAAGATGTAGAGGAGGACGTGGGCAGCGAGGGAGTGCCTCTCTGTAGTGCCCATATAGTGCCATGAGTATCTGTTTCTTCTGCAGGAAGAAGGGGGTGCGAGGGTGTGGCCTGGTAGCCTGTGCGTTGCCTGGCAATGGTAGGGGCTGGCCTGTTCTCAGTGACCTCTGGCTGTTGTTCTTGCCAGGGCCTCCAGCATTCACAGGCACTTCTGGGAACTGCCCAACTCCATCCGCCCAGCCGTCTGTTCATTTGGTCATTTACTTGCCCACTCAACAAAACATTTACCTAGTGTTGCCATGTGCCAGGGATGGCAGCTGGTGCTCTGACCCTCCTGGGTCTCCTCAGCTCATGAAAATCAGACAGGGGGAGTCATCAGCCTACCAGAGAATGTTAGGAGAAAGCACTGAGCAGCCCTTCCCCCAGAAGAAAGGTTAGGTTGGGACTATAGCTGCCCACTTTTTATGAAAGGCCTCTTTCCTCTGCCAAATGCTTCCAGGAAAATTTGAAAATATCAAGGGATAGCAAATTAAAATTACCAAGAGAGATCATGCTGGGCTTAGACTCTTGTACCTGCTCACTTGCACTCACCATCACCATTTTTTCCATTTTGCTAAAGCATCTTCCCAAATGTGACACAGGTTGCTTTGCAAAAGCCTTTAGACATAGCGGAAACTTTTGCCAGAACTGACTCCTGCAAGGGATAGTCAGACAGAAGAGCATTGCACCCATCGCAGGGTGAGGATGAGGAAGGAAAACACTTCTGACTGCAAGTGACGCTGCCTTTGACCCACAAGTGGACTGGGGCTGGGCCAACCTGTTCAAACTGTGCTAGAGGCCAGGACCGCCCGCTGAGTAACCGCAGCAACCTGGCCCCTGAGGTCTCTGCCTGGGGTTACAGTCACCAAGCCAATCTTCAGCTAATCCCTCTCATAACAGCCTTCTTCCTCCTTCCTTCTCTTTCTCTGTCTTTTAATTCATGAATGAATAATATGTTCACATGGCTCAGAACTCAGGAAGCATAAAATACATAGGGAAAAGTTACCCTTTACCTCTCCCCCCATTCTGCTTTTGTGTAACTTTCCAGCGGTTTGCCTATGTGTATATGCACTTACTTGTATAAGCAAATGTGCATATTTTTATTGCCTGCCTGCCCCCTTTTTAAAATGAGCACTGTGTGTGTTTATATGTATGTAGGTAGATTTCATTCTACATAGTATCCATAGGTGAACCTGTAGGTGTGTTTAAGTTGTTTGCTATTACAAAAAAAAATGCTTCAAAGAATCACTTTGCACATCATTTTTTAAAGTTTACCTGAGGAATAAATTCCTAGAAGTAGAATTTCAGGAACAGATGGTATGTGCACTTTTAATTTCCAAACGTCTTGCCACGTCGCCCTATATCCCAAGTCATCCTTCCACCAGCGTGTTTCCTGGCAACACCTGACTCTGGCTAGGCCAGAGTGCCCTCTCTGTCCCCTGGGTGCCACGCTTGGGCTTAGTGAGGCCTAACTCTGTTGCCTCGTTACCCTCTGCTCTGTACCCACTGCATGAGGGTAGACGTG
Organism: Condylura cristata; assembly: GCF_000260355.1. Taxonomy (NCBI): domain Eukaryota; kingdom Metazoa; phylum Chordata; class Mammalia; order Eulipotyphla; family Talpidae; genus Condylura; species Condylura cristata. The sequence continues at coordinate 9,078,509 of NW_004567130.1, read as the reverse complement.
CCCAGAAGCGAAAGGCCTGCACTTACGGTGCACCCGTGACACATTTAGCACCATCCTAGGCATCGAAGCCTCATTCCTGGCTTTCGGAGGCTTAATATGTTCTCAGGGAGAATGAGGCCACAGAACAGAGGCAGCTGTATTTTAAGTTGTAACGACAATATACTCTGTGCTGTGCGTCTCATTTTGGGAAGGAGTAAATCATACAGCTGCAGTGATCAGGAAGTGTGTGACTAGAATGGAGAGTTTGAATTTGAATTGGGAAAGGAAAGGTGTGAGGTTGCCAAGGTGAGAAGTACCTTGGCCAGGTATGGCTATACCAGAAAGAGAGGTGCTGTAGCTTAATGTCATCGTAGATAGTCTGCTGCTGGCATTGTTTGAGCAAGAAAAGAGGGACCTTGTGTTTGTTTCTCAAATCCCAGTGAACCCTGGTGGTCCTCTTGTTGCTGGATTAGGCCTATCTGGGTCTTGGTTTCCCATCTGAGTAGATCACGAGACTGGAAGCTCTTGAGTCAGGGCAGATCAATCTGTGTGCACTCAGGGAAGAGCCAGGCTGGTTACAGGATAAATTTGTGGCGACAGCTCGGGAACAAGAAATAGGACTTCTCGCATCCTTTGGTTTGCTTTGATTTTCCAACAAAGTGTGCTATTTATAAACTAATGCAGCTTTCTCATCCATGTGTGCCTCCACAGAATAGCTGCCTTTTATGAAATAGCAATTCCTGAACTGGAGTCTGCAATTAAGAAGAGGAGACTTGAAGATAGCAAGTGAGGCGGGGACACAATTAAGAATGTTGGTTTGGGGGAGACCTGAGCCCCAGCCCTGCCTTTCCAGGGCTTCAGCAGTCACGTCTCTATGACGAGGGGGTGGGACCAGGACTGTGCAGCTTCGGGCTCAGGTGTCCCTACCCAGCAGGCTTTAAGCCATCCCCCTTCCGCTCTGCTGCAAGCTCTTGTTAACCAGCCCCCTGATTCCAGATTTACTGAGTGAACTGAGAAGGAACCCTGGAACCAGCCAGGGACTCGGGGCCTGTAGCCCTTTGCCTGCTCTTGGCCTCCTGTCTACAGCACACTGTGAGCCCTTCTCAGTCCTGGCGAGGGGCACCTATAGCTGCTGAGACCAAGTCCCCTTGGTGCCTTTTTATCCCCCAAATCTCTTTGCTTTATTCTCTCTGTTCTTCGAAGGTTGTTAGGTGACCTCTGGCAAAGGCTGTCCCATTCCAGGAAGAAACTACTGGAGATTTTTCACATTCTCATGAGCCAGATCTGCCTTCTCCCTGTCCTTGAAAGCAGGTAAGCCCTTGGGAGCCACCCAAGTCCCTCACTTCACCTGCCATCTCATTGCTTGAGATGGGAAACCTCCAGAAATGTCCTTTTCCTCCAATTGGCCACAGGCCTTGCACAGGGGTGGGGCAGGTGTCTAAGGGAGTCGCAGCTCATCTGCATTGAGTTCATTTCCTGGTGCTCTGTTCCAGCTGTGACAACATTCAGGGCTTCATTGAAGAGTTCCTTCAGATCTTCAGCTCCTTGCTGCAGGAGAGAAGGTGAGTGTAGCTAAGCCGTGACCAGCAGTGGAAAGGCCTGGGACTCTCCCACCAGTCCCTGTGAGGCCCCACTCACTAGGAGCTACTGTTCTCTGTTCACAGTGAGAGCAGATACAAGGGGAGAAGCAGCCCTGTCTCTCATCTACCTTCTGCCCTGCAGGTTCCTCCGGGACTATGACGCCCTCTTCCCTGTGGCCGATGATGTCAGCTTACTGCAGCAGGCCTCATCAGTCTTGTATCCTTCCACCGCAGCTTCTGGGATGGGGCCCGGCTTGGCCAGGTTGGAGATGGGCTGCTGGGACGCAGAACAGAGGTTTAGCTTCAGGACACATGGGTCAGCCAGTTTTTCCTAGTGGCCTGCCAACCCCAGCCTGAGTCTAGAGGAGATGACTACTCTGATCCTTGAGGCAAAAGAGGTTTTTCTTGACTTGTTGAGTACCTGGGCCTGTGTGACCAAGACTGGTTCAGCCCCACTACCATGGACCTCACTGTGGGAGGGGAGATCCACAAGTAAGCAGGTGCACCTGATGCAGCAGAGCTTGGGGTGGGGTGTCAGACAGCGATGGCCGAGCTGAGAGCTGCAGCAGGAGTAGGAGCTGGCCAAGCCCTGAGCCAAGTGCTCCCTGCGGACTGGGGACAGAGAGTGGGCCCATCTGAGGGGCAGTCAGGCATGTGTGTTGGTCACAAGGTGGAGCAAAGAGGAAGGAATCTAGTGGAAGAGGGACTAGGATGTGACAGATGGGCTGGGGGCAAGCAGACGTGCTGGCTCTGGGTGAGACTCACTAAGAACTTTGGACACTGACCTGCAAGCTTCAGGTAGGCGTGAGAGAGTGTGAAGCAGGCTGACCAGGTGGCTCATACTTTGGAAAAGCTCTGGGCCAGGGAGGAGAATGGAGTAGCTGGGATCTCTGTGAGGCCTGGGAGCTCCTGCGGATGCTTTCGCTGGCATCCAGGCATGGCCAGAGAGGGGTTTGGAGTAGAAGTGAAATGGGGGAGTCTAGGGCAACTCCCAGATAGATATCTAACTTGGCAGTGTCCAGGGTGGCAAAAAGGGAAGAGGGCCAGAGGCCATCTTAAAGATTGGGACAGGTTGCTGAGTCCTGCCTCAGGAACAGCTTGTGGGCCCCCAACCCTTGCAGAAGGGCTGGCAGTGACAACACTCTCAATAGGCCCTCCTCCCAGTGGTCATTACAGAGGAGGAGCTGCTGGCTTTTCCAAACAACATGTCCCGGGATACTGTCATGCCAGCTGCTGGTCCTGTGTTAACCAGAGCTGCTCTCTGCTGAGTAGTGCCAGTGTAGCCATGGTCTGCCCTGGTACCTGTGACACCCTCTGGGTGGAGCCCCACTGGCGCCTGGCAAAACCCTGTGTCAGATGCTGGGAAGGGACTGAGGCATTATACTTCCTCAGAGCTGAGGAGGCAGACAGGGCTGAGGCCCCTGAGAGAGATGCCTTAACACGGCCTCACAGGGACGAGACGCGAACTGCCTACATCCTGCAGGCAGTCGAAAGTGCGTGGGAAGGGGTCGACCGACAGAAGGCTACCGTTGCCAAAGACCCACTGGCAGCTGCTGAGGATCCTAATGGGATCGTGGTGACAGAGCAGCCGGTCAGTGGCACACCATCACATCCACAGAACTCAGAGGGAGAGGAGGTGTGTTTCTGGAGCGGCGCTTTCCCTGCTTCCCCCACCCTCCTGGCCCCATCGCCAAGCTTGGGCAGCACAAAACCTCCCTTCTTGGTTCCTGCGCTCAGGGAGCAAGGTTTCTTTTGGAATGACAGCCTCAAGCTACCTTTAGCAGCTGAGGAGTGCTAAACTGGGCGTGAAGAAAGAGCAAATCACTTCAGTTGGCAAGGCCTCAGTTTCCCTTTTATAAAATGGAGTGATGATGCCTTTTCCATGGAAATCCTTCTTGGCACTCTCCTCTGAGAGACAACAGTGGCTGGGAACGATGCCTAGCTTCACTGCTTGGCTCCCTAAAGACCCTCCACTGAACAAGTTTGGAAATCTCTGATCTAGAGCTTTCTCTCAAGCCTTTTTCAGAACTTGCTGTGTCTGTGGCTGAACTGATTGATCCCTGAGCCCAGAATGCTTCCTGGCTTGGTGGGAAGCAGCATGACAGCGATTACGAGCACACGGTCTCTGGAGCCAGGCAGCTTCTGCTGCCTTTTGCCAGCCGTGTGGGCTTCGGCACAACCCTCACATCGAAATCGGCTCCTTATCTGCAGACGGTGATAGTCACTGTCCCACCTCCCAGAGGTGGTTGGGATTTCCAGAGCCACTGTGTGGAACACTCTGAGGCTGGAGGGCTTCGGACAACAAGTCTCCTCCCCCTTCCCCACCCTCTTCCCTCTTTGGCTTCTTTTTTGTCTCATGGAGGGTTTTTATTGACTTTTTGACTTGTGTTTTTCCTTACATGAAAGGCCTAATGAGATTAAGTCGCATTGAGCAGTCTATAAAGCCAACCCCCCTTTTTCAAGAGAATACAGTTACAGGGGAGCATCTCTACAGAGGCCACCAGCATCAGCCATCAACCTGCTAGAGCTGGAAAACCACCTGACCCGTAGACTCCATGGCTGTTTATGGGGTGCTTAGTCTGTGTGCATTTCAAACAATCCCATGGTGGGTTGGTAGCATGCCCTTTTTGTAAGGAGGAAACTGAAGTTCAGAGAGGGGAAGTGCCCTGCCCAGAGTCACACAGCCAGAAGTAGTCCAGCCAGTTAGTCATAGAGCCCCTTTATCAGAGGTGAGGAAATGGTGGCTCCAAGAGAAACTTGAGTCACTTGGCCAGGAGCTGTGGCAAGGAGGGGCAGGGCTGGGACTCAAGCCAGGTCTCTCATTCTAAGTCCAGAGCTGTTTGGAGCCTGCTGGCCTATCACCTGCTCGGCCCAGCCTTCCCTCCATCACACTGCTCTCCTCACAGTGCATGGGGGCGGCTGCTGCCCTGGGCCCCCCTGTTTGTGGCGTGGAGCTGGACTCCCTCATCTCTCAAGTGAAGGACCTGCTGCCAGACCTTGGTGAGGGCTTCATCCTGGCCTGCCTGGAATACTACAGCCACGACCCGGAGCAGGTGATCAACAACATCCTGGAGGAGCGGCTGGCCCCTGCCCTCAGCCAGCTGGACCACAGCCTAGACAGGTGGGAGAGACGGGCTGGAGGAGGCTCGCGGCATCCAGCCTGCCTCAGGGCACTGGCTGGAGGTACTTTGGGGCCCTTGCCAGGGGCCCTTCTAATTCTCTCGCCTCCCACTCTTCTTTCCCTCATGTCCCACGACTTGGTTTGTTTTCTCTTGCCCACAGCAGTGTTTCCCAACCATTTAAACTGCTGTTCTCTTTGAGAAGAACTTAGGTGCTTCAGGAGGTTCTTCCACGCCCCCTGCAGGGCAAAGAGTGTGCCCAACTGGACATCCTTGCTGTTCTTTGTGGGAAGACCACTTAGAGAGAGACACGGGATGTGACAGAGGGGTTGCACAACTTCTTAGAGCTCCAAAGTTGCCAGCCTATCCCTGCCATTGCCACCTTCCCAGTACTTCTGAGGGGGATGACCAGAGCTTCTCACTTCCTTCACTCCTTCCCTTTCTGAGTTTGGCCCACTACAGAAATGAATGTAGGGTCTTTATTCATAACTATCAAAGAATAAGTGCTGTTTATTGATTGTGTGAATGATGGTAGCTCTGTGCCTTTTGGACACATTCCTCAGCCTCTCTGTGCCCATTTTACAGATGAGAATAATGAGGCCAAAAGATGGATTAACTTATGATCACCTATCTTGTAGGACTGTTGAGTATTAAATGAGAGGAGGAGTTTGCATGAAACAGAAGAAGAGGCTGTGGGAGTGGCTCGCATAGCCAGGGGTCGCTTTGTTTGGGGTATGGCTGCGTGCTCAGGCAGGGGCCCGGCAGAGGCGGTGTTTTTCAAGTGTATCCCACGTGTGGAGAATCTGAGGGCTGTTGATGGTAGGCGAAAGTAAGGCCCAGATAGGTGTCAGCTGATGGGGTCCTGAAATTGATTTTCTTGCCTCCCTCTAGAGAGGTGAAGCCAGACCCCACACCTCTGCTGACATCTCGTCACAACATCTTCCAGAATGATGAGTTTGACGTGTTCAGCAGGGACTCAGTGGACCTGAGCCGGGTGCACAAGGGCAGGAGGTGAGTGCCATGGGCTCAGGAACCCACAACTCTGCACGTGTGTAGTGGAACTGAGAGAAATTAAGGGCCTCTTCCTGCAGAACTGCCTGCATGTGTTAGGACATCCCCAGCAGCGCCCAGCAGGTAAGGCAGCTTCTCATGAGTCTGCTTTAGGCTCCTGACTCTGCACACTGAGTCCTCTCGACAGCAAAAAATCTGGGGCCCAAGTTGCCACTCTCTTGCCTTCTCATATCCTTTGAGGTGTTGGCCATCGAATCGATGAATAGTGAAGCAGGGCAGCGCTTCTAAGAAGCTCTTCCTCAACCCGCTTTTCGCTAGTTTGTGAGAAAAATGAGGAAATTAAAGACCTGTAATGAGCAAACTTTCAGAAGGTGAATATATTACATTTTAGGATCTTTCTACTTATTTTTAGTTTATGTCCTTCCTACATTTTTGGCATTGAGAACCCCATTCATAATTTATTCATTCATTCAACAAATATTTGCTAGGTGCTTATGGCATTCTAAGTCCTGGATTTATTAAGTGCTGGGATGTAGTGGAAGTGAACCAGACATAGCCCATGCCACGTGGAGTTTGCACTAATCAGTTCATCCAACAAGCAATGCCAAATTGCAAGTATAGCTGTTACTGCATGGTGGGGTCTGCCTCTAGCTTGAGCCTCTGGTAGGGGCTCAGTCTGGGCAGGAAGCCTCCTCTGAGGAAATAATATGGGTGGGACCAAACGTAGGATGAGGAAAGGTCAGTTCTGAAAAGAGGGGTGTGGGGAAGGGAAATCTTGCCAAGCAGAGTGAACGCTGGGGCCAGGAAGCCCAAGAACATGGGCAGCAGCATGTTTTGTTTTGGGAAGATGGTCTGGCTTTGGAGACCCATCAGAGGGCCCAGGAGTCAGCACTCGTGGTGTAGAGTGGGACATGGGAGACACTGACAAAGCTGTGACGACACTAGTCCCTCGCCTTTCTCTCAGTGTTGCTTCACGGAACCCAGAAAGCTAGTGCCTGCTGGAGACAGGCCTAGAGGCGGGAGGGCACTGCTGTATTCTCACAGGAGCCCCAGTGACAGAAGTGCAGGTTGTTGCTTCAGCAAGGGACCCACGCTGTTCTCCCCACAGACCATCCAGTGCTGGAAGCTGCTGGAAACTTGGCTGACCAAGGCTGGGGATGCCACTGCAGGGCAGCTCTGAGTCATCTGGCTGGCTGGATGGGAAGCAGAGCAAACTGCTTACTCACACGCGTTGTGACATCCTCAGATCCCAGGCCAAGGTGTAATCTGCGTCGGTGGCCACTGTTCCAGACCAGAATGACCCTTGACAACTCCCAACATGGAAGAAGGGCCGATGAGGAGGGCTGTACTCCCTGCTGTGGGGGTGGGGCTGGTGTTTACTGAACTCCTTAAGCTGGGTAGCCTAGGGACTGGGCACTGCAGAGCGGTAAAGCCTCTGTTCATGTGTTCATTATTTATTCATTCAGCAAATATTTATTAAGTGATTTACTAGCGCCAGATCCAATACCAGACACCAGGGAAACAAGGTGAGAAGGACAGCCAGCTTCACCCTCAAGCAACTCAGTAGCAAGCAGACTTGAATCAAGAGCTCCGTGTTCTGGCCTTGTCTTTGCTCTGTGACCTTGGGAGGGTTGCGCTGCCTCTCTGAATCCCTTGGGCCCTCCCTGGGAAGGAGGGGTCTGTTGCCTCTGTAGACCATTTAGAAGTTCAGAGATGAGAGATACCATTTAAGAGCCAGTTTAAAGTGGTCCTTGAGGGATAAGCTGGAGGAAGTGAGGCGAGGAAAGGTGGCTGGACTTCAAGGACGCCTGCGTGTGTCTGGGCTTGCTGCCCATCTTAGAGGAGGCTGACGAAGCGACCTGTCCCAAACATCTTCTCTAAAGCCATGCTGTTGGCTTTCCTGATTGGCCTGAAGTTCTAGCCCTCAGGTAGTTTTATCTTGGATTTTCTTTTCCTTCCTGACTCTAAGTAGGGTCACAATACCATAGCTCAGGATGCGCAGGGCATCATGCTCACCTGTCTCTACCAATGTTTTCTCACTGGATCTGCCTGGGGTGGGCAGAGTATGCCAGGCTTCTCTCTCTGATCTTGCCAGGGAACCATACACCCACAAGTGACACAGTGCCAAAAAACTCTCTGACTGCCCAAAATTGGGTACAGGGAGGATCAAGAATATAGACTGTGACACCTCTGAGTCATACTTGTCCCTTGGCCTGGTACAGGTCATGGCACGTAGTAGGCCTCAGGAAATGTGTGTTGAATAAATAGCTATGCTCTAGCCAGTGGCAGGACCCCTAAGGCCAGCTTGGGCCCCTTCTGTTTCCTCTCCAGCCCCCAGCCTGGTGAAGAGAGCTAGGTAAGGGCCACAGTCACAGATCCCTTTTGGTCAATGTGAAGAACTACTGTGGATTGAAAATTTTTCCTGGTTCAGATCAAACCACCGCCAACCATAGAAATTCTGTTACCCCTTCACCAGACCCCTGGCTAGATCCCAGGAGCCAGAGTTCATTTCATCTTTGTGCCGAGGGCATGCCGGCCCCTGTTCATCACTTTTCATCTTGGCTGCCATTTGCCTCTCTGTCACCCCCATATGCTGTGAATTCCATGAGAGCAGATCCACATCTCACTCTTTGCTGATTCTCTTCCCAACGCAGCCTTCTACATGGTTGGCCCTTAATAAAAACTGTTGCAAGAAGCCAAATCCTCCTCTCTGGGAGCTGTAGTTCTAACCTGCCCAGGCTCCCAGACAGACAGCCCCGCAGGCCTGGCTCCGGCCCCTCCCTGCAACAAAAGGCAGCTAATAGAAGATTTTTACGGCAGGGCAGCTGTGTGACTTTGTGTCTCCTGCTCCCTCCCCCCCCCAGCCCCGCCACTGCACACATTCCAGAGACCCGATTTCACAGCTAAGCTGGATTTTCTTGCCTGGCATCTCATACTGATTTTCCCCTGCAGGGTAGAAACTACATTCCAGAGGCCCATCTTATGTCTGACAAGCCAGCTTTTTCTACGGATTTGCAAAGTCATGACCCAGAGGCTGATGTCCCCACTGTGTCCCCAAGCACCTCCCCCTCCTCCTCGCCTCCACGGCACCCAAGTTTCCTCATCTGCAATATGAACTTCTAGAGTCTTTTTTTCCCCAATGCAGTGACAGGGAAGAGTGAACTGTGTGTGTAGAACAGTTAGAGTTGCGGGGAGAGGATGTCCTGAACGAAGTCCACAAAGACAGGTTTTATGGACTCCATCCCCACCCCAGACCAAGAGATCAAGACATCAAGGACTACAAATCCCACAGTAGGGAGGATGCTGGGAGCTGAGGGTGGAGTTAACCAGCCAGGCTTGGGCTGTAACCAGACAAGTGGGCCTTGGTGGCCACTGGACTTCAATTAGGGATCCCAGCACAGTGGAACTGGTAGGACGCATTCACCTACCTCTCTCCCTGGGTTATTCCTCGCTTCATTTACCCTTTTTGTAAATAAGCCCTTTATCAACCTTTTGTGTGTGCGCCTGCAGTTGAGGCTTACTGTAAGTCCCTTTTACATGCTCAGATGGGGGCTCACACTCAAGCCAACCCATTTCACCCCAAGGCTGCCTGTTGTATAGGCGTCAGCTGTGGTGAAATGGCAGCACAAGGAGGAGGCCAGCACCTCTCTTCCCCCAATACTCAGAAATCATATTTGACGGTGCTCTTTTTAAGATTTTATTTCATTTATTTTTGTGTAGAAGAACTGGGATACAGCCAGAAGTACGGAGGTGAGAGGATTCATCAGAGAGAGTGGGGAGCAGAACAGGCAGATGAAACACACTGCTGAGCGGCGCAGGGGGTGGGACAGGAGAGGTCTGCTGTGCCATGTGGGTCACCCTCTGGCTGGGGATTGAATTCAGACCTTTGTCCCTTTGAGGACTATGGCAGTGGAGCTGAGATTCAGCCCAGAGGGGTTGGGGTCTCGCTTTCATCAGTGTTTGTTTTCAAAAGATTCAAGTCACCTTAGGTGGGGTAGCCACTGTCACTTGGCTGGGCGCTTGCCAGCCCTCTCGGTGCGGGTGGTGTGCGTTTGCATGCATGGCTGTGTGTGTCCAGGAATCAGAGACCGGTCTGGTTTGCTTTCTGCTGTTTGTACAGATGGGCTCAGACTGTGCGTTTTTCTGTAGCTTGCTTTTTTTCCCGGGAGTGAGTCTTAGAATTCTTTCTCTGTCAGCACAAACAGATCGATGTCATCCTTGAGAACTGCCGCCCAGCATTCTGTAATACAGATGTGGGACGGAGCATTTGGCTGTCTCCTTTGGGGTGGTCATTGCGTTGCAAATTACTTCCCCCTTTTCACTGGTACAGACAGTGCTAGGGAAAAGGACCTCCTGTAGGATCTCGCTGTGCTCATGGCCAGCATTTTTCTAGGGTGGACACCTCAGAGAGGGCTTTCTTGGTCAAAAAGTGGACTACCCTTGGGGATTACAACTGAGCTGGGAAAAGGCACAAAATGATGTAAAAGTAAACTTTTTTTTTTTAAAGTGGGCTACCAGCTCCTCCCGGGGTGTCCTCCACTGTGGCTGGACCCATCCCCGTGGGGCCCCACACGCCCCCAGTCTTCCACACGCCCCTCGTGCCGGGTGTCAGTTAACTCAGTTTGAGTAAGCCTGAGCGGGAAAGAGCTGAGCCCAGGGCTCCCTGGGCCCTTAGGCGCCAGTCTGCAAAGCCTGCTGGTTTTCCGTCCTCTCCTCACGGCTCCATCTCACTGTCAGGAAGGAGGAGAGCACTCGGAAACTGCTGAACGACAAGCGGGAGGTGGCGGCACAGCGGCAGCGCTACGAGCAGTACAGCGTGGTGGTGGAGGAGGTAGGGGCGAGGCCAAGGGCCGGGCTGGGTGGAGGGGCAGGAGCCCCTGGGCCCCGGCCCCTCCTGCCCACACTCCCGCTGTTGGCAGGTGCCAGTGCAGCCAGGTGAGAGCCCGTCTTACCGGGGCGACGACTACGAGGACGAGTATGATGACACCTACGATGGCAACCAGGTGGGCGCCAACGACGCCGACTCGGACGATGAGCTCATCAGTCGCAGGTGAGACTGTGGGGCGACAGGCAGAGAGCAGGATTCCTGGGGCGGCGGCTCTCGGCCCCCGGGCCTCCCCCCGAGCCTCCTGTTTGTACAGATGGGAATCCCCAGGCCCTGATCACAGGAGCCAGGTAGTGGCAGAACCAGGGCCCAAACCCAGGCCTCCTGACTCCTAGTCAGTGCTTCCACCCCCACCCCTTGGCCCGCTGAGGGGGGCAGTATTTATTTGGTCTCATGCGGTGGTTTTACCTTTTTCTTTTTAACTGTTGAAAACTTACCCCAGTAGAATTTTATGGAGGTTCCCCAATACAGATAAAAGCAGCAATGCCCTGACTAGAGCAGACTGGACACCCTCCCCCACCACTCCAGTTCAGCCTCCCCTAAGTCCCTACACAGACCCTAAGACCCTCAGAGAGTCCAGGACTGGAGCAAAACAAACTTTTGAAAAGCACTTTGGGTTGTCCTGGCCCCCTGGGTCAGCCCCGCTCCTGGTAGGGCCCCTTCCCAGGCTGGATTCCCGCTCTCACAGTTCTAACCTTTCATCTCATTCTCTGTGAACCCTCAGGCCCTTCACCATCCCTCAGGTGCTGAGAACCAAAGTGCCCAGAGAAGGGCAGGAGGAGGAAGATGACAATGAGGAAGAGGCTGAGGAAGAGGCCCCCAAGGTACACCTTGACAGATGGTAGCAGTGAGGGTAGAAGATGAAAGGAAGGAGACAGTTCAAAAGGGTGTCTGGGGAGCACTGTGCCCCCTCCCTTCCCTTGGCCTCAAGGCAGCCCCCTCTTCACTGCCCCAGAGAGGAGGGGTCTCTTCGAGTCCATATGTCACTTGGAGAGCTTATACCTTTCAACTCACCTCTGCTGCCCAGTGAGGGCCCAGGGGACAGATCAGAGAAGGGCCTTTGAGCTGCTGGGTTCATTAGGCCCAGGAGCCTGAGGGCCAAGTCAAGAGCAGCTGTCGACTGCTGTGCCCAGGATGGCAATTCTTAAAATTAGAGGAGAGTTTTAACTCAAGGGCTTTGAAGGTCATCTGGGCTGGTGAGTTTGAAAATTGTATTTTTCAGCAGCTAAACTTTTTCTTCAAATGGGTCTTAGCACCTCAGCATATGAAACAGATAGAAGTGGTAGTACTTAGATGGAGGGAGGCAGCAGCCTGAGATCCCTGGAGCTCCTCATCCCCTCCCATCAGAGGGACAGATTCGCATCTCTCTGGGGCCAGGCTGCCCAAGGAAATGAGTGATGGCACAGAAGACAGTTCTCGAGCGCCCACGTTCCCACAGCAGGTTACTGGTGTTGCTGGAGTGAGGAGCAGTCAGCTTCCAGGAGTGGCTCAGCTCTCAGGACCCTATGTGGCCTCTCATTGGGCCATCCTTGCCTTTCCCCATTTGTTGTCAACATTTCCCAACCGTAATGCACCAACCCTCCCATGCCTGAAGCTTTTCCAGAAGTCCTGGTTCTCTTCAGCTGCCTGCCACGTAAGCAGGAGTTGGGAGGCACAGAGAGGACTTTGAACGGGAACCTTGGACCACAGCAAACCCAGCTCCATTCTGGGGTGTCACCCTGCCGTATTTTGGCTGAACCTTCTCCCCACTTCTGGCATGAAGGTGTCAACAAGATTCACTGGAAGATAACCTTACCACAACTCAGGGAAGTGAGACAGCTCCTAAGTCGACATTTTTTTTCTCTCCTCCCTCCACAGCCTGACCATTTTGTGCAGGACCCTGCAGTGCTGCGGGAGAAAGCAGAAGCCAGGCGCATGGCCTTCCTCGCCAGGAAGGGGTGAGCATTTTAAGCAGCTCTTTCTGATGGGAGGGGACATATCTGGGGACAGCCCAGCCAACCACCCAGTAAGCTCTTACAGAAAGCCAGAGTGCTTTTTGTGTATTAATTTAGTTCTCACAATGAACGGCCCTATGAAGTAGCTGTTACTGAGATACCTGAGGCCATCCCAAGTCATGCCCCTCTCCTTGTGGTAGTCAGCGGTCTGGCCATAGCTCGTCCTCTCCAAAGCTTGGCCAGGTATCCCCTCAGGCAAGGCTCAGAGAAAACTCCAGGCACACGGCTGTTGGATCCCCAGGGCTATACCTCTGCGAGGTCCCATTTCTCCTCCTACCAGAAGCTGAGACATAGGTGTCCTGGCCCAAACTGTGTGTCCTCTCCCAGGGACCTCAAGGAAGAAATGGGCTCTTCCCTTCAAAGCCTCTTCTGGCTGATGGGCTCTCCCGGCCATTGTTCCTCCCTTAGGTACCGGCATGACAGCTCTGCAGCAGTGGCTGGCAGCCCTCGGGGCCATGGGCAGAACCGGGAGACAACCCAGGAACGCAGGAAGAAGGAAGCCAATAAGGCAACGCGAGCCAACCACAACCGGAGAACCATGGCCGACCGAAAGAGAAGCAAAGGCATGATCCCATCCTGAGGCCACTATGCCTGAGCCAGCTGGGAGGCAGCAGCACCAGCTCCTCAGGCCGCATTACCATCGCCTGGGGTCTCCTGACCAGTTGGCCCCCTGCCCAGGCCCTAGTTTCTCCTCCATCCCTCAACAGCCTCAGCTTTGCAGCCCCTGAGAAGGCCGCCTCCTCATCCACCAGCCAGCCGTGAGCGCCTTCTTACAGAACACACAGTGCCTTATCCCACAGCAGAGGAACCTGTGGCGCCAGCAAGCAGGCAAAAGGGACAGGAATAGAGCCCCAAGGCCAGCCCCCCCGCCCGACCTCGTGCAGCAAGAACCCACTCCTTTTACCCTGGACAGCAGGAAACTTGTATATTCAAAAACAAAACGCAAAGGCCTGCGAATAAAGTTTTTGACTCTTGAGCAATGATCCATGATGTGCAGTGACCCGTCCCCCATGTCCCATTCTTCAGTGACAGCTGCCGCCTGGGGAGGAAGAGGTCAAATGATCACTGTGCTCTTTTCATCGACCTTCTGTGATTGCCTCTCATGCTAACCCTCCTGATGTTCCTACTGCAAGTAGGAACCCGTGTGACCTTGAGAATATCACCCACTTCTCTGAGCCTCTGGTCCCGGCCTGTGGAGAGAAGCGCTGAGGGGTGTGGCTGTGGTTATTTCTGTTACTTCATTCAGTCCCCCGTGACCTCCATGCTAGGAGGAAGGTAATGTGTTCAGCCCCATAGAACAAATGAGGAAGGTGAGGCACTGAGAGCTGAGATGTCTGCTCAGGCCACAGCCAGGAAGTGGCAGCGCAGGGACTGGGCACTCAGTCTGACCTCTGAATCTAGAAGGTCCTGGATACCCGTAAATGACGTCCTGTCCATCTGAGAGTTGGCTGAGGACACCTGCCCAGAGCAGAGCCAGTGTCAGAACTTGGTGCCTCCTGCTTGTGCGCACTCTGCTAAGCCCTTCAAATAGAAGGGTTGGAGATGAGAAGAAATGAGATGTCACTGGCAAATCCTGTTGAAGTGAGTGGGACTTAGGTCACTTTCCTCCAGTTCCCCTTCCAGGCGTGGCCAGCTGACTCCTGGCATGGCAGCAGGAGTCTCCCCCTCCCCCCGCACAGTGGCTGATTAATAGTGAATCCACAGTAGGGCCTTGGCAGGGCTGGCCTGGCGTCCGTCAGAGGAAGCCAGGTCCCTGCCCTGCTAGACCTTGACAAATCACCCTAGATGCTAGTGCACTTTATTTGCACGTGGCTAGGATGAGCATCTGAAGCAGTGAGGCAGACAGGCACTTGATGAATTGGTTTTCTTAGGTCATCCCACACAAGTGAAAATCAATAGCAATTCCTCTGTGTCCTGCCAGTTCTTTTGGTGCCTTTGAGATGCAGAGCAGATGTGGGGGTGGTGTCCTCTCACACTGCTGAATTAGCTGAGATCAGGCCCGGGTTAGCCATCCTGACAGGCAGCAGGAAGACTCTGTTTCCTCCCAGGGACGTTTGCCTGGAACTAAGCTCAGTGGCAGGGCCCTGGAACAAGGCGGATGAGTTGGGGATGCCTGGGCTTTACCTGCCTTACCTGCTACTGTTTTACCGCCTCTCTCAACTACACTTTGTCTTCTGTACCTCCTGCCCTCCAGAGTGGTGTTCAGGCTCCACAATAGCGTCCTGAATTAAAGGGTTTGGGAAGACAGAGGTAGTTTCCAAATAGTCTCTCTTGAGGAACTGTGGACTTTTTCAACCCTTTCAAGTTGCTTTGCAAACAGCTCAGGGGTCATCCAGAATGGTGCTGGAAGGCACACCCCATCCTTTCTTGGGGACTTTACATCTGTAAGTGTCAGACTAGGTGAATGGTTTCTATTTGTGCCAATCATATCCTCTGTGGAAGCCCTGAGATTTAAGATGGACTTGCAGAAGTGTTAATAAGTGAATTGAACCCTGCCACGTGGTCCCGGCACCCCAACTACTGCTCCTAAGCAAGAATTTTCTAAGTGCCTTCTCTGTACCCTGGCAGAGAACATGAACTACAGGCATTTCCAGGAAGTTTTTAAGACCCGTGTCTCTGGGAGGACTTAAGACTTGACTGTCTTTGTTTCTAGTCCATGAGTGGCAATGATGTTGGATGGTGTTTGTTTTGAACAGTGCTTCTGTGGCTCTGTGAGGTGGGTGGGGAAGAGCTTGTCACTGTTTATCAAAGGGGACTCAGGAGCCCAGGGAGGACAAGTAACTTGCCAGAGCCCGGGGCAAGTTAGCAGCAGGGTCTAGAGGCAGATCTTTTCTGAGTGCCCCCCTTAGACAGCAGGTGCAGTCTAGAAGAATAAATGAATTGAGAAAAACTGCCTGCCTCTTCCACACCAGGTTAAATAACAGAGAGAGGGAAACAAAAGTGACCTCACCAAAATGCAGGGGGCGGGGCGCTCTGTAAACCTTCAAAATGATGTCAGTGAAGACTTGTAGCACCTTGAAAAACTAAATATTCAAGAATAATTTTTTAAAGAATTAATTTGAAAGCAGAATACATATGGTAATATGCCACAGTTGGTGAAAATGTTTTTTAAAGATGCGTGCTGACCAAATCGGGAGGGGAATGTACATAAATGAAAATGATGGTGAGAACATGAATGATGGCGGTGGTGAGACCATGATGATTTATTTGTAATAATAAAAGCATTTCTTGAGCTCTTGCCATGGCCAGTTTCTGCTGGGCTCTTTTCTTGTATCAGTTTATTGAATCCTCACAAAGTGGGTACAGGTGAGAAAAGTAAGGTTAGAGAGAGTGGGTGACCTGCTCAAGGTTAGTAAATGACCCAGGAGGAATTCAGTCCCAACATTTTCTCCTAAAGCTCATACTCAATCCAGAAGCCACCTGACATTCCTCCCTGTCCCACACATCTGTGTCTTTGTTGATGTTCTTACAAAGAAAGAAGAAAATCCAAGTGAAGTAACTGCAGAGCAAGAAGATAAGAAATCCCACTTTATCAGGCCAGGGCGGTTAGAGTCCCATGAAACATATGTTGGACGAGAGGACGTTACTCCACAGATCTCAGATGTTTTGTACCCTTTTTTTCACTTCTATTTTCAAATTTATTTACTGTTTCTTCTGTATGTCCAGTCTGCCATTAAGCTCATTGAATAATTCTTCATCCTTGGTGTAATCAATCTCTAGGGTAAAGAAAAAATGGATTGGCCCTCCATGGTGGTGCAGCAGGTTAAAGCACAGCACTGAGAATCTAAAAGCCGCTTCCACATGAGTTCGAGCCCCGGCTGCCCCGGAGGTGACCACATGGCGTGGTGGACCTCTCTTGACCCGCCCGCTGCTCCCCTCAGCAGTGTACTTCCTTGATCTGCCTGTTCTGCTCCCCACTCTGTCTCTGGTGAAGCCTCTCACCGCTCCTGAGCCTCTGTCCTGTACCCCAGTTCTGTGTGCACAAATAAATAAATCTTAAAAAAAAAAAAATGGATTAAGGGTGGAACAATCTCAACTGAAAGGGGGCCGGCAGAATCTGGAGAGCTCTGGTGCTTGGGAGGGGCCCAGAGACTGGTAAAGTCAGAGTCCAGGGTGAATGAAAGAGGGGCAGAAGAGAGGGAGGGAAGGAGGAAGGAAGTCCCGAGTTGAAGCTACAGAACAGCCCAGGCCATGGTCTAACCATTTGTACAGAGCAGCAGCTCTGTTTGCTGCCTGTCCTCAGGGCTTGGGGCACGGATGATCTGGCTGCATGGGAGAAGCAAAGAAAAAGGAAAATGACTTTCACTCAGTACATGTTCACCAAGATCTACTAGGTGCAGGCACTGTACCAGGCATTTGTGAGGAAGTCCTGGCTCTCACCCTCTTGGAGTTCACAGATCAAGAGGAATCTGAATGTTAAGCATTTTGGAAAAGCTGGAGCTTATGCTAAGTTCTAATAAATGAGTGAAAAAATGAACAAGTTCCACAGAAAAGGCAAGAGTAGAAGACTTTCTAAAAGGGTGCTGGGTCACAGTGCCAGGCAGCAGTCAAGAGGTCAACCAGGCTAGAGCAATGGAACTTGGGAGATCTGTCCCAGCTTTCCCAGGAAGTGGTAGGGAAGGAGCCAGGGGAAGAATGGAAGATGAAAAAGAGAAGACAGGAAAGTGGGCCCATCTTGAAATGAACTTGGGATCAAAGAGAAGGAAGAGGGATTCAAAGGTAGGAAGGGAGTGTGGGCACATTGATCGTGTCCATGGGACACCTAGAAGAAGCCATGGAAGCCTCGGAGCTCCAGGGCACCCACCTGGGAAAGGGTAGTCTCCAGTGAGGGAGGGGTGAGGCCAGAGACAGTGCTGAGCTTCCCAGGTAAGCACTGGGGCACCCTGATCAAAGATCTGGATCTCTAGGTGCTGGGCAGCAGAGAGGGACCTAAACTGCGGTGAGAGGCTGTTGTAATTCTGTAGCCTAAACAAAGACTTTTAAAAAATTCAACCTAGAGTTTACTGTGTCCAGCCTGGGGTGGGGGGTGTGGGGAGGGTAACACAGGTGTCTTCAAATGAGTTTACAATTCCACCTTCCTATCTTACTGGAAATTCTCTTTCAATAATAAATAATCAAGAGAATTTTACACAGCCTGGCAGAACCCAGAGAGCCTTATAAGGCATTTAGTACTATGTTTCTCAGCTTATTTACCTGCCCCACCAACCTGCCTTATTTTCAGACCCTGTGATTTCAGGTACCCCCGTCTGCCCCTAAGGGTGGAAGTTTTCCTTGCTTAAGAATTCACTGGGCTTCCATGGTTCTCCCAGCCATGGAGGTTGTGTCTAGTTTTACTTGCTGTGGTGCAAATTACTAAAACAACAGGTACTTAATTCTAGTTTTCCAAGACAGAAATTAGGACACTGAGAATGCTTTTCTGGCTGTATGAGTTCATCCTCAACACTCTGACATGTCCCTCAAGAGCTCTGCCACCCCAAGGAGTAATTATGGTTTTCTCCTCCTCTAAGTGGGCTTCACTGAAGAGCCTGGTAGGAAAGGGGGCTTCAGGGGGAAGAGCACCAAGCATTCCCTTCCACTTAGGAATTTTATTTGCACAGTGTACACTCAGGCTACCCTAGTTCCCTTTCTACGGTCTGATCGACTCATTTCCTGCTCTCTGTGCCCATCGCTTTTATTGTTAATTTGTCCTAAAGGTGGCCTGGGTGGTGAAAAGAGCACCGGAATAAGGCCCCAGGCAACTAGGTGGGCCCCTCAACTGTGATCTTGGATCAGTCACTTTAAGTCTCTTGGTCTTGGCTTCTTCTTGTGAGAAGTAGAGATGATCGTTCTTCCAAACCTCTTTCCTCGTGGGGGTAGACAGCCATGAGGGCAGACAATATTCTGAAAACGCCTGTGGGGAAGCCCCCCATCTACTCTGCCTTGAGCCAGTTTCCACCTCTCTCTCAATCACCCTATCAGAAACCTCTTTTATAAATCAGCTGTTATTTCCAGAAGACATATTTCCAAGCATGGAATTCTGGGGTCTCAGACCCATTAATTGTTTTAGAGATGGCTTATCTGGAATTGTGTCAATAGTTCTCACCAGGACAGGATCAAGGAAGTGGCTTGAAAACCGAGGCTGTAGCCTCCGTGGGTAAGTTCATGAAACAGCTTCCCTCATGTCTTTTGAGGAGGTTGGGAACTATTGAATTGAGATCCCTTTGGACAGGAGTTTGTTTAGAAGAAGGTGAGGCCACTGCCCCCATTTCTCACAGGCTCATGACAGATCCAGTTAGCAGAGCCAGGTCCCCAAGTCCAGCCAGCCGCTGTCACAGGAGTAGGGCAACAGATGAGGACCAGCTGGATGACTTGCCAAAGGGGATGGGATAGCTGGTCACATCTGGAAAACCAGATTTGCGCCCCCCACAACCCCCAAAACACACACTCTGGAGGGGTTTGTACTAAATGGCATGCCTCCTCCCCAATGTTTTAACTCAAAGTAACATGCAATGATAGTTGGGCCAGAATTTTCCCTTGGGGATCAGGATCCTCTGAATGGCTGGTGGTCTTTTGCCATTCAGAGAAGGGGTGAGGCTCAGGGGTCAGTACCCAGCTGGCCTTGGTCATTTCGAGACTGTGTGACTCCAAAGAAGAAGCCTCGCTTTCTGAGCCACAGTTGTCTGTAAACTGGCAGATAGTGACTGGCTTGTGGTGTGTAGAGTCCTAGCCTCCTGCGGCATCAGGCCAGTGAAACCTCAGGACCCTGCTCACCAGCACATAGGAGAAGGTAAGTGGGTGTTTCCCACCATTTCTCAAGCAGCTTTCAAGTACCTTTTCCCTCCTCGGCACAGCTGTCCCGACTCCTCCAGGCAAGTGCTCTCAGAAACCTCTGGGCTCAGGATAGTCTGAACACACAGAAACTGGGTAGAGAGGAGGACGAGGATAATCCAGCCTGGTGTGTGATGGGTGCACTTGTAGAGTTACTCAGAGGAGGTGTCCTGCTCAGCCTAACAGGACTGGGAATACCTCATTGACTCCTTGAAACAAAGCCAGGCAATAAGTATATTTATAAGCCCCATTTAGGTGTTCCATGATGACTGAGAAATGGTCAGGTGAGGATTTGCCAACCTCCAAAATCCATTCTCTCAGCCCATCAACTTCCTGCCTACTACTTGACATTTGAACTAGAAGCTACAATATTCTACATGTGATTGGTTCAACATGGAAAAGAGGGCTTACTACCTCCTCTGTTCTAAACACTATACTTCTGTTAATATAACCTATAATTGTATTATTTTATAATTGTGTCATTCCATTTGACAGAGGCAAGGAAAGGAGACGAGAGTAGGAAGATTTTCCAAATCTGCTCTTTGCCATAGTCTATCTCCCCGCCTGCCAGTGGAAGGAAGAGATGCCTCATGGAGGGCACAGTTTGCAGGAGTTGTTTCACTAGGAAAGCTTAGTGAGCTGTAGAGATAAAATAGCAAATGGAATTTCAGTGCCGTGGCAAGACATAGCTTCTCTGTTGGAGGCCTGGAGTGGGGAGACAGAAGTCTGCTCATACATCAGGAAGGAAGGAAGATGGAAAGAGTGGAGGGGACTCCCGTATGGTGAAAGGTGTGGGGAAGAGATAAGGGCTGCCTGTGGAAGACAGGCTGCTGGGTTTAAAACAGTGTAGAGATGCTGAAAATGAGATTGTCAGAGGACACAGAGGGGAATGCAAGGAAGTGATCTGGCCTCAGAGGGTTGGAAACGATGTTGGAACCACTGTTTTAAAACGGTTGCAGCAAACCAGGTTGGGAGGAGCGCTTGGGTGATTCAGCTGTACAGTCATCTCCAAAGCTCTCAGCTGGCATGTTGTGGGTGGAATACGCAAACGGGGCACTGATCCTTGAAGGCTGTGCAGGGAGACCCCTTAATTTACTGGCTGTGGCAACATAACAAAACCGCCCCAATAGACCAGCATTAACTGAGCACAGCACAAGTATTGTCTCACATATCTTCCTAGCCTCTCTGGGATATATTATTATCATTGTCCCATTTTCCACATGAGAAAACTGAGGGGTAGCAGCCCACCCAAGGTCACCTAGAGGGCTCAAGAATAGCAGAGCCACAATTCAGACGAGGCATGTGTTGTTTCTATAAACATGGCTGGGCACAGAGGTAAGAGCAAAGGGGCCGACAGCTAGGAATTTGAAGTTTGCAGAATGAGATTTGAGTTAGCCTGGATCGTGAAATGTCAGGATGAAGATTATGAGTTTGATCTTGCAGATAATGGGAGTAGCCAGCACCCTGGTACCCACAGATTGCTGGCTGAGCACCTCGTAGCTCATGCTTTCTTTACATTTCATCATAATCTTGTCCTTGATGTTGGCTGAAGGCTGTCCTTGGCATTCGATGTATATAGATTCAAGCATATCAGCCCAAGGCCCCAGTGAAAAGAGAAAAAGTATTCCTACACAACACGAGCAGTCAATGAGAGTGCAGCCTCTGGAGCCAACTGTTCTGTAAGCTGACCCTCTGTTCCATTATCATTAGCTGTGTTACCCTGAATAAGACACTTAACCTTTCATTTTCCATTGGTAAATTGGGGTGAACAGCAGTGCCCACCTTTGACTGAGGCCCCAATGACAAAAGGTATGTTAATAGCACCCAGAGTGGTCTGTTCCTGTGTTAGTGTTTGTGGTGAGTGAGAGAGAAACTGAGAGAAAGAGAGAGAGAGAGAGAGTGTGTGTGTGCGTGTGTGTGTGATCCTCTCCGGGTCCTCTGTTCATCTTTCTGTAACAGGTCAGGCAGCTGCCATGATCTCCATCTTGCCTGAGGAATTTGTATTCTCTCCAACTTTTCACATTGCTCAGACATTTTAAATTCATTGATTTCTGTCCTTTCCTGGGAAGGCTTCTAACTCATTTATAGGATAGTCCATGTTCCTTGTTATTGGAAGGGCTGACTGAGTTATGGGATGGAATCTATTTCTGTTTAGTAACTTACATTGCTTTAGCGCCCTTATTACAAAAGCAGTAACATGCCCGGTGTGGTTCACACAAATAAACAGAGGAAAAAAAACACCAAGGATCCATCTGAAATAACCAGTTAGGATTTTAGTTCTTATCCTTCTTGCATTATTTTAGAAAAAGGAATATATAAACTGGCTATGTACAAAATGGGAATAGTACACATGCTGTTATCACAATTTTTTCAATTAATAATACATTATGAACATTTTCTCTTACCCTTTTTAATGGATTAATAGTATTCTATGGTACTTCACTTGAATCAGACAGTTCCTTGTGATTATACCTTTAAGTTGTTGCTCATTATTTGCTACTAGATTACAACTGAACAGCCTTCTGGCTAAATATTTGTCCACGGTCATCATTCTTTCTCAGGGTAAATTGGTAGGTCAAGTTTTTTGACTGTCAAGTTGGCCTGCCTACCAGCGGGATTTGAGAATGATCATTTGCTCACATGGGGTATTATAATGAAAAAATACCTTCATGAATTTAGTAAGCACATAACTAGTTACTTTTATTTTGCAAGCAGCCCTTGCAGAGCAAAAGCAAGGGATAAGCTGAGCTTGAGAAAGATGAAGTGTGATAGGGGAGTGTAGGGAAGGCAGAGCTGGGATTCCCTTGCAGGGATGAGGAAGAGCTGTCAACCCACAGAATTACTCAGGTAGTTTATCTGCCCCTCCCAGTGACCAACAGGAGCTGTCTCCTACTCCAGACAGCTCTGAAAGGTCATTCTACTGTCAGAACTCCCCAAGCTGTGGCCTGCCCTGAGTCTGCAACCACCCCCAACTGCTTTCTCACAGATCTCTTCCTCTTTTGCACCACTATTGACCTCAAGACCTTGATAAGCTTCCTACATACTAAACCCAGCCCTGAGTCAGCTTGCAATCAACCCAGCCTCTGACAGGCTGCAGAAATCTAGCATGGACCAGCACAAGCCTAGAATGTTCTGAGGCCTGGAACTTCTTTCTTTGAGCTTCCAGGACAACTTGGGCTTCACCCAGACCTGAAAAGTTTTAAGCCTTGGCAGGCAGCCCTGGAATGCCAGGAGGCCGGAGAAAAGCCCCTGGCTACGTTAGTAAAGTAGTAAGCTGGGTGAGGATTTACTGTACTGCAATCCTTATTCTCTTTCATACCCAAGATGATAACATCTCCAGAAATAACAAGAGCCATAGCTGTCATTGTACAATGACAGTGTGTTATCTTTGAGATAAGGAAAATGGCGCAGAGAGGGTAAATGACTTGCCTGAGCTCACACAGCCAGGGAGTGGTTTGAATTTAAGCCAGGATGCTATGCTGCAAGCAGCCCTTTTTACACTTCACTAGAGCTATTCAGTGGGAATAATCATATAACCTCCAGGATTACTATTCAAGTGAAATGACACATAAGCTGCCAAGCACTTAGTATAAGCCTGGCTCATAGTAAGTGGTTGATAAATAAGAGCTATCAATCAGGAACCCCACTGGGGCCTCACTTTCTTCTGAGAATGAAATCACAACTCTTTTTATGCGACCTGCATGTCCATACAGTACCTGACCCTTTCTATCATTCCCTCACTTCCTTCGATTCAGTGAACAAATCAGACTCGTTACAATGCAGGCGCTGTCTGTCCAACATTCACAGAGGCGGTGACCCTGACTTCAGGTTTGAGGAAAGCAAGCAGCTGTATTGCAAGTCAACTGGCAAGGAGGCAGGGGGTAAGCTCAAATCTGTCTCTCTGGTGAAGAAAGGAAATGAAGTTACATACGTTTTGGGGATTGGGATCGAGAACAAAGTTAATTCTTTTTTTAAGATTTTCTTTTCTTTTTTTATATATTAAAAGATTTTATTTATTTATGCATACAGAGCTGGGGTACAGGCCAGAGGTGCAGGGGGTGAGAGGATACATCAGAGACAGGGCGGGGAGCAGAACTGGCAGATTGATGAAGTACATTGCTGAGGGGAGCAGCGGGCCAGACAGGAGAGGTCTGTCTCACCCTCTGGGTCACCTTCCTGGATGGGGGTCGAACTTATGCTGAAGCGATATTTTATCTTGCATTTTTTATTAGTGAAACTGGGCATCTTTTCATGTTTGCAGCTGTTTGTCTTGTCATTGGTCATTGCTTCCATTGAATTACTCATGTTTCTTCTTATTAATTGGGAACACAGCTTCATGTGTTAGTGAGGTTGGTACTTTGCTATATTTGTTGGATCCTTTAATTTTTTGGTTACTTTCTCCTAGTTAAAAGTGGTTTTAAATGACTGCATAGTTCACGCCAGTAGTAATTCCTATTTTGGATATTTTATTTGCTTTCATCTTCCCACATATTATAAACACCATGGTGAACACTGGTGGGTATGCACATTTCTTTAGGAAAATTTCCAGAAGCGGGATTTATGGAGTCAAAGGTATGCACATTGAGGATCTTACCACATACCTACAAAAAGCACCCTAGAAAAATGGTGCTACTTCACATACAAATAGCACCTGAACACCATTTGTTCAAAACGGTGTTTAGCCTGGCCAAATTGAGAGGTATTTTCATTTCCTAGGGCTGCCTTAACAGATTACCACAAATGGAATGCTGAAACAACAGAAATCAATTCAGAGTTCTGAGGTTAGAACTCAAAATTCCAATTTCAGCAGGAAGAATCCTTCCTTGCTGCTTTCCTTGCTTGTGGTAGTTGCGGGCACTCTTTGCCATTCCTAAGCCTGCGATAGCATAATTCCAATCTCTGGTTCTGTTTCACACTGCTTTCTTCCCATGTGTCCTTACATGACCTTCTTAAAAGGACACCAGTCACTGAATGACCTCATCTTAATTAACTAGTTACATCAGCAAAGACCCTATTCCTACAGTCAGGTTCTGAGGTCCTGTGGATATGAATTTAGGGGAGACACTATTTAACCCCATATGAAAAGCATGGCTTATTAACATTTTAATGTTTAGTTCTTATTGCAAGGTATCTCTCTCTCTCTCTCTCACACACACACACACACACACACACATAACCCAGCCCAGATATGCTAATTAACAAGTTATGGGGCATCTTGACTGAAGACTGGCTTCTACTTGCTTGTTGCTTGGACAGGGCCCCACCTGAGACAGGTGATTAACCAAGCACATTTTAATCCTACTGCCCTCAGCTTGTCATAAGGTATTGTAGAATAACAATAATTCTGTAACAATGCTTCCTGCTTTGTTTTTGCCAGCACACTGCCCTCAGGTTGAGATGCCTATGTGACAATCTTCAATTCTCAGTATTACTATTTGAAGCTGAAATCATGCTCTTAAAAATTTTACAATAGCTCTGCTCTTCTTCAGGTCTTAATTAGCCCCCCAGGTCTGTACCATCTTTGACAGATATTTCTTTAGGCCTCAACTGCATGAAGGTTATGTCTCAGGTATCTGGCCAGTTTTTAGGGTGATTCCTAGCTCTGCATGGGTTTCCTAGCTTTTCCCCTATCAGCTGTAATACATGATCCAGCCAGAGCCAGATCTTGGTGAAAGGTGGGAGGTGAGTCAGTCTTCCCAGGCCAGTTACAAATGCTTCTTCCCATGGTTCTCCTCTGCCGTCCATTAGTCCTCCTGCATTTCCAGTCTCTTACAACCATCCGCTCTACCATCCACTCTAATCAGCACAGCAACAGCCTCCAAGCTCTTCTGCCACTCGTCTGCCTCCCATCTAATCAGTCTGCAGCTATTATTTTTTAAAGATTTATTTATGCTATTCTTCTTATAAAAGAACAAAACTTGTTGCTTCCTTAATATTTGTCAGCAGCTATTCATTTCAGTCAGATCTGGGTAATCCACTGTGATTCACCAGGTCCCCAGTTCCATTTATTTTCAACCTTCAGCCTCCCTCACTTACCCGTCTTTTAGTTCCTCATATATAACAAGTGTTGGTCTTCCCTGGTAACGCAAGGGGTTAAGTCTCAGCACTCTGATGCTACCAGCAGCCACTACAGCATAAGTTCAATTCCCAGCCAGGGAGTGGCAGCTCCCCCTGGGCCCTCCTGGCGCAGCAGACCTCTCCTGTCTCACCCGCTGCTCCCCTCAGCAGTGTATTTCAGTGGACCCACCTGTACTGCTCGCTACTGTCTCTGGTGAAGCCTCTCACCCCCCGCACCTCTGGCCTACACCCGTTTTTGTGTGCAAAAACAAGTATATCTTAAAATGTAGGTATATAGCAAGCACTTTCCTCACTTTGTGCTTCCAAACTGCTACATCCTCTGCTTTGCCTGCAAAGCTTATCTTTATGACCTTCAGATCTCAGCTCAAATGGAAATTCCGAGGCTTCCTGAAACTACCATGTCAATCCTGGTGGTTCTCTCCTTGATTCTCCAGAACTTTTGGCCCAGTCTGTATCTATGTTATAGGATGATATTTACAGTATCTCCTGTAGGAATTCAAGCCCCATGCTTACCACCATGTGCCCAGCACCTAGCAGTGGCTCTGACCATGCCCACCCAAACATTTGTTGAGTGATCAGAATATGATCGCTGAACCCTCTCCAGAGGCTTCTGGTATAACCTCCGTATCTCTCTGCCAACAATTACTCCATGAGTCAGGATCTGTGATTATGTTAATTGCACTTAATATTCACAAAATATTCTTTAATATTCACAAAAACCCCATGTAGAACATACTATTACCCTCATCTCACAGACCAGGAAACTGGAACTCAGCAAGGTTAAGCAATCCACCCTTGGTTCACACAGCTAGAATTGGTGTGAGGATTCAAACCCACTAAAAATTAAACTCAGAGCTCTGGTTCAACTTTATCAACATCAGATGGGCTGTGGCCTAAAGCTGTATGGCAGCTTGCCCTAAGACACTCAGCAAGTTAAAGGCAGGCAAGACAAGACTCTGGCACAGGGAGTAGACCGAGACCTCCAGGCCAAGGTCTTTCCCAAGCTGAGGAAATAGTGCTTTCATAAGGTAAGCCAGTTAGCTCTCTTCTGTGTGACTTAAGAATACAATTGTAAGTTAGAAGGCAGATGAAGGAACATCTAACTCTAGCTCATGTTTTAAAAACCAAATTCTCTGGAAGAATTTGAGAAACACTAGTCTCTGCCCTGTAGGTATTTGGAGAGGACTCTGAAGCTGTCTTAAATAACTGACAAATAAAGTTTACATATAGTTAACAAAGCATCCAATGCAGAAGCAGGTCTGAAGACAATTTACATTTATTTGTGGATGACTCTAACTATACATATTTCAAACACAGAAGTTAAAAGAGTCTGTCAGGTGAAGCCAGTTCTTGCAAAAGGTTAAAGATGGTCCATAAGGAAAACTTAACCATCATCTTCAAGCTGAGGCCCTGGTTCCGGGCAAACAGTTGATGAGTGGACCTGGTTCTTCTGGCCTGGGCAGAGACTTCCGAGGAACTATTCTTGGTTTTCATACTTGTGCTTGATGTGTTTCCACAGCTTCTGCATTTTGAAGACAAGAGCCACAAACTTTCAGTTTCACCTCTTAAATTTTACAACTACTCCCACTGCTCTGGTCTCTAAAACAAGCTTGAGAAAAACATGTACCAAATCCTGACAGCTGTGGTGGCTAAAGTGGAAGCAACACTAGACTTAAAACGCTTACTACTAACATTTATAAAATACTTTGATGCTCTCATCACACTGTGAAGTGGGAAGGGATGATCTTAGTTTTATAGAAAACTGAGATTGTGGGAACTGCTCCAAAGCACAAAACGATTAAGAAACAGAACCTAGAAGTTGTCTCAATTCCTCAACACTCCAATATGACTCAAGAGGTCCTAAGTGCATAGTCCCCAAATACTTTACAGTGAGTCATTTTTTTTATTTCCTCTTTTATATGATCCTTGGGGAAAGAATTACCTGGATTCTTGTCCTAAAAGCACAGACAATGGGTGGATTATGACAGCATACTTAGATGCCTTTCCCACTCAAGAGGAATATGGTCAATAATTTGTAAAACAGCCAGCTTTAGGAGAGATGGAATACTCTGATAGGGGCAGAAAGTTGTCCCAGTCACAGACAATAATAGCATTAGCAAACATAGCTGACAGAGTCTGCCCAGTCAGTCCTGCATTAAAAGCATTAGTGAACAGTGGAACAGGTCTATGGAACAAGATCTTCCCCCGTACAAGTCACAATCTAAAGCTATAGAGCATGCACAGTACCAAGCACATGTCATTAGTCCCCACCTTATGCTTCTACTTCCTCCCAAAGAAGGTAATGTTATTGAGTGGTACCACGTAGGCACTGTGGCATCTTGCCTGTAATCATATAATCCTTACAATAATTCCCTGAGATAGTTATCTTCCCTGAGATAATTATCTTTATTTCACAGATCAAAAAAAAGTTCAGCCGAGATTAAGAAACTTGTCCGACTTAATGCTAGAGATATTAAGTGACAAGGCCCTGTATCCCCGTGCAGGGACTGTGATTTCATAGTCCCCACTCTTAGCCATGATTAACAGCTAACTGCCTGCGTGGGAAACCTTGGGAAGTGAAAGTGCTGTCTGAAAAGGTCGGCCACGTTAAGATGTCCTCTTCACGACCCTCACCCTCTCAAATACTCTCCAAGGGGACGGATCGGGGTTCCAGCCCTCACTGCTAGAGTGGCTACTGCTAGGGTAGTCCTAGGAAATCCTTAGCTCTAACTAGGCTTTAGATTTCACTTCTGCAAATGGACAAGTGGGTATATGGGGGGCCCGAAGGAGGGGGCAGAAATACAGCCCCTGCGAAGTGGACTCTGTGATTTCACTTAACGTTTTGGGATTCACTCTACGGCAGATTCACTCTATGGCAGTATACAGACACCCAAGATTTAACCGGTCCCTCACAAAGGTAGACTGAGTCCCGCCCCGCCTCCACTCCCCGTCACCCCTCAGGCGGGCCCAAGGTCAGGGACGGCCCAGGCCCTCACCCCCTGGTTGATGTTTTCGTAGATCGCGTCTGCGCCTTGGTCGAAGGCGCGCTCGAAGAACAGGGCGCCCACAGCGATGGTGAGGGCGAAGGTGGAGGTCCTGCGGAATAGCAGGGAATACAGCCTCGCAGTAATCGCCGGGCCCGCCATGTTCGTCCAGTGCCGAATTCGCCCCTCCGCGCCTGCGTAGCGACGACCTTGCGCTCCAAACGTCCTCGAAGTGCGATACTTTGTGGGATTTGTAGTCCCACTGAATCTCAGTATTCCTTGTTTTGAATCACGAAAACAATAATGGCCTACCGTAGGTGAAAACGCTCACATGATTTAGACTAGGGCAGCCCAAATAGTTTGGTAAGATTTATTGCCCAAATGTTTTTCCTCAATCATTTATTGCTGGTTGACTCTTTTGAACTACAATACCCAGAAGCCCTCGCGCTTCTTCACCACTTCCCCCACCCGCGCCGTCTCCGCTTGATTTCCAATGGTTTCTGGGAATGATGGACTGACACCAGGAAAGAACTACGAATCCCAGCAAGCAGTGCGTGACGCGAGGGCGCAGGAGGAGGAGCTCGCAGCCGTCTGGTCCCGAGAAACCAGGTACCTTCTTTGGCGGAATGTCGAGGGGCAGCCCTTGTCTCCCTCCCCCTCGCGAAGTATTTGGGCTTTTCTGGCTAAGTACGATGGCCTCGTGGCGGGATAGGAAGTGAATAGAGGGGTGAGGGAGTCTGGGCGTCCGGTCCCTGACTCGTTTCTTCGCCGGTCTTAGTGCCAAATCCTGGCCGAGAGTTGGAGCCTTCCGCGAAAGCAAGAATCCTGGGTGCACAGCCCTCAGCCCCGACTCTAGGGGAGGAGAGGTCACCTGCCCTTGCTTTCTGTTCGTTACCCCGTCCTAACCCCACCCCCCCCACCCCCAGGGTTTCTCGTGGAGTACCCAGGCCCCAAAGACCTGAGGGCTCTCATTTCTTCTTGGGAATAGAAAGAGCAAAGGCTTTGGAGCACCGGGCCAGTCAATAATGTTTTCTGGGCGCCTGCTTTGGACTGTGTGTGCTGGGGACCCAACGGTGAACATGTCACTCTCACATGGATCGCTCATGTGATTCTGTGTGTGGGCAGATAGGGAGGTGCAGAAGCCACAAACTAGTAATGTTGAAGGGGAAGCCGGTGAAGGCACTAGTTCAGCTATTAGCTAGGGTGTCCAGGATGACACTCAACCAGAGCGCCGAAGAATGGTAGTGGGTCAAACAGGAAAATGTGGCAAAGGCCGCGAGGCTGTTGCAGTCCTGGGAAGTCTGAGGGAAAAGAGTGAAGTATGAAGAGCTTAGGTCAGCTCATATCTGGCTTTACAGTCCATGGTAAGGAGTCTAGTTTTTTTGACTCGTTTATCTAATTGCATTAGGATGCCTCTGAAGGGTTTTAAGGAGGGATGTGACATAATCTAATTTGTCCTAATGCCATCACTCAAACTACTCGAGAATAAACTGAAGAAGGGAAGTGATTGTGGTAGTTCAATTGAGGCAGGATGATAATTTTGATTAGGGCATGGATTAGAGTAGTGATCAGGTTTGGGATGTGTCTCGGGAGGTTGGACAGACAGAACAGGCTGACAAAGGTATGTAAGTGGTACAGAAAAGAGGATTCAAGATTTGACCTCAAGAACTTAAAACCAACAAGTTTGGGCAGCCCCTTAGACAAATAGGGATTTGGATCTGGAGTTTAGAGATGTCTGAGCTAGATAAAAAATTTATTGCCATAAGGTAGCATTGAAAACTAGGGACTGGATTCCAGGCCTGGACGGGCCTCTGACTTAAAAGTAATGTCTAATTAGGAGAATAGCAGGAAAAATGTGAACTGCTATACACTCTTGGTGAGTTATTGCTACAGCTGTTACTTACTGTTTGCAAGACATCCTATCCCCCAGTGGGCAGGAAGTTGTGAGACTCTTGGGAAGGAAAACTTCTGACAATAACTGACAGCAAATTGGGCTGATAAGTTCAGAGGTGGGATGGGTAAGGAAAACCGCAGGGAGTTAAGGTGTGCTTGCTTTTATTTTTGTCATTTTGGAGTAAAACATGATTTCTTTAACCTTAATTCAGCAATTATTATTCTAAACATAAAACTAGAAAAATGACTTCAGCTTATTCTTTGATTAATGTTTACACTCAAGTTGAATGAACTAAGTTCCTTTAAATATTCAGTACTATTTACAGCTTATTGCCTTCTCTTACACATTTAACACCACTTATAAACTTAATATGCTTGATTTTCTTTTTATAAAGTTTTATTTATTTATTCATACAGAGTTGGAGTACAGGCCAGAGGTGCAGGGGCGGTGAGAGGTGTCACCAGAGACAGAGTGGGGAGCAGAACTGGCAGATCAACAAAGTACACTGCTGAGGGGAGCAGCGGGCGGGTCAGGAGAGGTCTGCTGCACCATGTGGGTCACCTCCAGGGCAGGGATCGAACTCATGAAGTGGCTTTAGCTTCTTAGTGCTGTGCTTTCACCCGCTGCGCCACCAGGGAGCGCCCAGCTCACTGCTTTTAACAGACTTAATGAAATTCTTTTATGTCACTGGTCCTGAATCTGGGGAGCTTAAAAATAATAGACTCCATCGCTCACATAAAATTAGAATATGGGTGCACCCTTATTAGTAGTTTGCACAACACCCCAGGTGATTCTAATATGTAGCCAGTGTTTTCTGTCATTGCTAATCACTCAATGTAAAATAAGAAGTCTAATGATAATTACTAACATATATTTTTATCAATTACCTAACTATGTATTTTAACTTTTATATTTTAAATTGGAATTGCAAGGCTTTTCTGTCATATACTCAACATATCAAAATGTTTTCAATGTTACAGTTATTTTTGGGTTTTTTTTTTTTTTTAAGCTTTCTTTTATTTACTTAATGCATCTAGCTCCCTGGCAGGGATCATATTCATGCCTCAGTGGCTGGCAATAGCTAGATAGTGCTGAGACTTAAGGAGGACCCTCAATGTTATAGTTCCTTTTAAAGGTCACGTCTACACTGATTATTGCTAAACATAAGCCAGGAACATAAATATCATGAGTTTGATTTACTCATGCAATTCTAAATTTCCCTGGAGTGTGACAGGATAGTTAACATATAAAGAAAACAGTTTTAGCCTCTCTAAATAATTGTGCTTAGCATTCCAGTCAAGTTGGGGGCTAGTAAGCTGAATATAATTGTTCCAGTTTCTAACTGGGATATCCATGGGCGCTGTGTCTACCCAGACTGCTATTCCCTGGGGAAGCCTTTTCTCCATGTGTTTCCTTCTGACAAGTACTAACTAGGAGGGTGATATGCTCTATAATTAAAACGCACAATTCTAGCTAACCTACCTTCCTCACCCCACTTCCCAACCCAGAAAGACTTCATTTTTAATAAGCTCCCTTCTTGGGAGCCATGGAAAATTTTGAACAAGAGTCTTTTCTTAAGAAGGTTGGTCTGATGCTACCTGGGATGCGGTGAACTGAGGAGGCTGGGGGCAGGGGGGTGAGGAGAAGAAAATGGACTTGGAGAGTGGTGGTAACAAAAGGCCAGATGGTATTTGGAGCCCAGACTGGGGGTAGCAGAAGGGAAAGGCAGAGGTGGTTCTGAGTCTGGGTATCTGGTTTAGGAGCCTCCTTCAGACTATTTTTACCTTTCTTATTTGGAAACTCCAGCCTCCTGGGGCCCATAACTATCTGATGAGAGAAACTGTCTCCAGCCTGCAGCTCCCTGGAGCCGGCATTCAGGTTCAGCCAACCTTCACTGGGCCAGGTCTGCTTGGAATCAGGGCATGCCCTGTAAGCCTTCAGCCTGGGACTGAAGGAACTGTCTGCATCCCTTTTAACACCACCTATACCTAGCAGTGACCCTGGTCATGGAATCTTCCATGGCATTCTTCTGGGGGAGGAAATAGAATTTATTATTACAGCATTTTTCTTGGGGGAGGGGACATTTTTAAATTTTTAAAACAACTAATACTATATATAGAAACTTAGAAAAACACAAAATGAAAAAGAAAAAACCCATAGATGATCCTATTCAGGCATAACCGCAGTAAACGTTCTGTGTCTGCTGGCTTGGGGTGGGGGAACTTGTGTGAGTGCCTGTCTCCTTAAGAAAGTGGTATATTTTACATACTGGGTATCTGATTCAGTTATGATAATAAGCTGTTTTTCATTTAGCAATATGGAGTGAACATTTGTGTGAGGAAATAGCTTCCTTTGACTTGATTTTTTAATGGCTGTGCTTCGCTCTATTGAACAGATGTGGCTCATGCCCTGCTCTTGCTCTTTGCCAACTGTGGGCTCCTTCTGCCCACGATGGTTTTTTTTTTTTTTTTTTTTGGGTAAGACATTTAGATTTCAGTTTTAGGACAAGCAATGTTGCGGTGGCAATCTTGGTACCTAGGTCTTTGAGATCATCTCGGATCACTTCCTTAGAGGATTTCCCTGTTGGATGCAGGCCCCTGCCTTGGTGTCCCCTGGCACAGAGCTTATTACCTGGTCCGGTTACTGGAGGCTCCAGTCAGCCACCTCCAGCCAGCAATATTCAGTGCCCCTTCCTGTGGGAGCAGGAACTGCATTGGGGGCTGTGAACCCCAGTATGATGGAGGGGAAATGCTCAGCAAATGTTTGGCTGCTGAACAGATGACTAAAAAGGGAACTGAGAACTTTAGGGCTGTGTGTGTGAGGCTGTTTGGGTGGGCGCTTGTACTTCACTAAGGAGTGTTTGGGATGCATGGCACATTGTTCCTGTGGCCATAAGAGATTGTAAAAGTGATTTGATTTTTCCATTCGTTTATTCCACTGTATTTGATATCAATTGCTATATAACAAATGACCCCAAAACTTTGTGACTTAACACAAAGTCATGGTTTTCTGATGGTCAGGAATTTGGGGTGGCTTAGCTTGGTGGCTCAGGCCCAGTGTCTTATGAGGTTGCAGTCAAATGTCAGCCAGGGTTATCCTCATCTGAAGGCTTGACTGGGACTGGCAGGTGGGCTTCCAAGTTTGCTCATGGCTATTAGCAGAAGGTCTCAGTTCCTTGCCACTTGCGCCTCCCCAGAGGGCCGCTCATGATAAGGCAATCAGCTTCCCGCCAGAGAAAGGGAGCCAGTAGGCTGGAACCTGCAGTGCCTTTGGTAACCTGATAATGGAAGTGACATACCGACTGTCACCTCTGCGTTATTCTCATAGTCACACAGACTAATCCTGATAGGGAACGACATACCCTGCCAACACCAGGAGGTAAGAGCATGGGGAACCACCAAGGCTGGCAGCCACATCTCCACATGTGAGTTGAGCACCACTGGGATACCGGGCACTGCTCTCAGTACCTGGCATGTGCGATTTAGTCATACTAGTGATATTATAACATGGTATCATTGCCCTTGTTCTTCTAGAGAGGCTCAGAGCGTAAGTATTTGCCTAGTTTCACAGCCTGATGATGACAGTGGTAGATTCAGGCTTAGGTTGAGTGATTTGAGCAGGCTTTGGCTTGAGGGGCGTCCGTGTGATTTGGGGCAAGTGTTTGGCCTCTGTTCTTCAGCCCATTATCTGTTGCCCTAGGCTAGTATTTGTCCAGTTGTGTGGCCTGTGGGCTTTGCATTAGCGCTTCCTTAGATCCTGGCCCTGTCCTAAACCTGTCTGGTTGCTCTAAACCACCAGAGCATCCGAGAGACCCCGATACACCGGGCTTCTGTCGGGGAAGACATCTGATCTTCTTGGCCCTTCTGGTGCATTTGGGCCCTGAGAGGGCAGTCTGCAGTCAGCCCCACAGGGCAGTTCTCATGCCTTCTTCTCCAGACGGCAGGCGTGTGTGGCACCTGGACATGGCTGTGCTCCCAGTGGGTGTGCGGCGAAGTGCTGTCCTCTGGCCACAGCGTGCTGTTTACCTGAAATCTGGCAGTGCCATAATTGAAGAAATGACAGGTAAGCTTGAGGGCAGCCTGTGGTGAGCACTAGTCCTGGATAATTACGCTGCATCCCAGCCTCTGGCCACAGCCATGCTTATTTTAGCCTTGTGCCAAAGCTAACTCTGTGCCTGAGACGCACAGTGAAAGGAACTGAGAGTATCGGAGGCACACGCCTGCCAGTGACCGCCGCCAGTGTGGCAGAGGATGGGGGTGCATTCCAGGCCAGCAGGGCAAGCTTGGTTATGGGGCCTCAGGCATCAGGGGGAGAGTGCCCAGAGAGCGTGCGGGGGCCTTGGCACCACTGGCACGCAGCTGTCCTAGCTGTGGCAGATAAGAAGCACTTTATCCAAATGGACACCTTCGTGTTTATTCAGACGGTCTCTGGGATTAAATAAGGGAATGACAGCCACGTGTGCTATGAACACAGAAGGCTCAGATTTGAAGCTGTCTTGCTCTCCCCAGCCTTCTCCCCTCTCTTCCCTTCCCTCTTGTACCACCTGTGTCTCAGGTGGTAAACTTTCCTTTCCCTTGGGCCCAGAGCCCTGTCGTGGTGCCAGGGAGAGTCAGGTGTGGTGTCAGTCGGTGCAGTGGGACTCTGCTGGAAGCAGTTCCCCTGGGCGCGCCGGGGGTGGGGGTGGCAGGAGACCTGCTTTGGGGCCTTACTTGTGCCTTCTCACTCCATCCTCAACCTCCCAGGCCCAGCTTGTGAAGAAGGCCTGCTGGCAAAAAGGGAGCGCGTGGCTGTGGACAAAGCGGGCTGCTCCCTTGCTGTCCACAGGCAGCTGTGTGCGTGAAGCCCTGTTTGGGTACTGGGTGCAGCAGCTGGACCAAAGCCTGTGTTCTGGGGGAAGTAAATCTTCGTGAGCACGTGCACAGAGCTGTGGAACAGCAGGTTGGCAGGGGTCAAGGTGTCTGCAGCTGCCACTTTGGCTGCAATTTAAAATCAAGTGTTCCGGGTGTGAGCAAGGAGGGTGCCTCTGGGGTGGTAGTGAGACGGGAGCAACAGCCTTCCTTCTCTGAGCACTAACTATATGCCAGGCACCCTAACTGCGTAACTACTCACCTGCTAGCTTGGTGAGTCCTCCGCAGGGTCCCTGTTTTGTAGCTCTATCAGAGAAGTAACTCTCCAGAGGTCAGCCAGCTCATGAGTGGTAGAGCTGAGACTCCAACCCAGACCTGTGTGACCCAGACGGTTGTCTGCTGCTCCTTGGTCACGAGGAGCCACTTTGTCACCTGGCAAAGCACCAGAGCGCCAGCAGAAGCTGTTGTAACCGTGGACCTGGTCCCTGAGTGAGGGTGGGTGGCACCACCTGTATTCTCTGCCAGGGAGAAGGGCTGGATTGTTCTGTGTTCCGGACAGGGCCTTGCTCACATGCTGCTGAGCATGCCAGCCTCCGAGGACAAGGATGAATCACCGCAGAGAGGGCCAGCTTAGTCAGCACCCCACGCTGGTGTCTGAGCGCCGCCAGAGACGTCCCGCCGCCTCCCCCCCGCTCCTTGCTGACCTCCCGCTCAGGGCTGCCAAGTGCAGTGGCACAGGTTGTGCCTGGTGCAAGGACACCTGGCTGAGGGGTGAGTTGGAGTGAAGTACGCACTGCTTGCCAAGTTGTGAGTCTGGCGGCGTGCTGTACCTGTCTGGAGGATTCTGCAGCTGTGCTTTTGCCTCATCAGTGCCAAGGCACTGGAGCAGAAGCCCCTTGGGTCAGGAGCCCTAGAGGTTCACACAGGGGTGTTAAGTGGGCAGGTCACCTTGTGGGAGGCCAGCTCCATCCCTGCGTTGGGCCCTCTGCCTCTGTGGGGACCCGCCTGCAAAGTAGGCAGGAGGAGCAGACACCTGGAGCCAGCGTGCCGCCCTGACACCACGCCGGGCAATGGGGGCTCTGTGCAGAGCAGCCGCACAGGAAAGGGGTCTGGGCTCCCTGTGGGCCTGAGGGGCTGCTTCAGCTCTGCCCTGTGCCGTGTGCTTTGGGCAGCTCCCTTCCTTCACGTGTGGTACAGACTAGCTGACTTGAGCACCCACATCCTAGTTCTCGTTCTGAGCTTGGTTTTCTGACATACGGACTCTGTGGAGGCCAGTCATAATGATGGTGATGACAGCCAGCATGTCTGTGGGCTTCCTGTGGCTCTAAGTGAAGTATGTGTGTAGGCCTCTTATCCTAATGTCCATGGCAGGAAACCAAGACCAGGAGTTAACTGCTAGTCATCATATAGTTAGGAAGCAGTGGCACCTGGGTCTACCTGGACTGTCTGGAGAGGCCCTTAGCGATGTGCTGGTCCAGCTGCCTGTCTCCTGCTTCACACATATAGAAACAGGCCCAGAGAGTGCAAGTGACACCTGGAGGTCACCTGGCAGCGGTAGACTAGAACTCAGGTCCCATTGACCCACCCTGAACAACTGAACACGCCCCCAGATGAGGGGTGTGGGCAGGGAAGACGTGGGTGTGTGGCCCAGCGCCACGGCCCTCAAGTGAGGCTTTTTGCCCTCCATGGGTAATGTGTGTGTTTCACATTCTGTCTTTGTCTATCTCCCTCCCTCCCCCACGGCACACACGAAGCCCAGCACCCAGGGGACTCATCTTTTGGGTCAGAGCATTGCTAGGCAGTGTTGATTTCCTGGGGTGCCGATGAAGGCTTTCTTGCAGATGTTCTGCCCTTACTGGCTCTGAGCCTGGAGCACCTCTGCACATCTCAGTTTGTTCATCCCAAGTGGGCTTGTATACATACTCTTGTGGTGCTGGGAAAACTGTCATCAGTATCACTTGTTGGGAGGAATCTAGTTAAAGTGATCAGGAGGATGGTTTCTAGCAGCATCCTGCCTGGATTCTAAACCCAGTTGGGCTGCTTCC
The DNA here is from genome assembly GCF_000260355.1 of Condylura cristata. Classification (NCBI taxonomy): domain Eukaryota; kingdom Metazoa; phylum Chordata; class Mammalia; order Eulipotyphla; family Talpidae; genus Condylura; species Condylura cristata. Next base: position 9,041,286 of record NW_004567130.1, on the reverse strand, counting down.
TGCAACATGACCTTGGCGAAATCATTTCACTTTGGGAACCTCTATGCCTCATCTGAAAAGATGTGGTAACTTCTACCTTACAAGATATCCTGGGTATTAAAAGAAATGATGAGTATAATTCATCCGGCCCAGTGCTGGCACCTAGTAGGTGCTCAGTAAATGAAATTCTAGGTAGCGTTTATTGAGTATGTGCACAGTGCTGGACATAGTCATCTGATAGCTGCCGCTCTCTTATTAATGACCCATTTGTATCAGCGAGCTCGTGTGCCTCTTCCCAGTCAGGCAGCCGACCAGACCCACCACCTCATGTGCCCGTAGTGCAAGTAGAGGCCTACGGAGGAGAAGTTTCTTGCCCAAGGTGACACTGAGCTGGCTTCTCAGTGCCCTGTGTGATTCTGTCCAGCTAAATCTGCTGCAGAGACACTGTTCCATCTCAGTCTCCCAGAGGGACACCTTTCCTTCTGCCCCTCCCCTCCTCATTGCTCTCCAGAGCCAGCAGCGCCTCAGAGCTTCAGGCTTGTGATGGCTTGGTTAAGCACTCGGCCGTTAAACGTTCATCTCTTACAATTTCAATCCAATTCCTATAAGTTTATTGGCAAGACGGGGTGTATTAGAGCTGCCAAATTTAATTTATCAAGTCCGTGTGTCTGGGATGCAGTTTCTCAGCAGTAATGGGAGAAGAGAGGTTTTATTCGTTTTCATTTTGAATGACTGTCTGTTCCTGATCCCATTACAGCCCTTGACTTAATGGCTGCTGTCCCTGTCTGCTGCAGGAATGGCATCAGCTTGCGTGGCTTCCTGGACTGGCCAGGAGCTCGTCTGTCTGCGTCTCTCCTAGGTGTCTTCTTCCCAAGATGCATCCCCCATCTGTCTGCCCTGTGCAGCAGGTCCCTGCTTTATCTTTATTTGCCAGATCTTGGGAGTCTGAGGCTTTTGCTGATAGCCTGCAATGCTACTTAGTGACCTCCGGGAAGTCACTTTCCCACTTCCTCGGGAAGCTGCTCTGAAATGAGGGTCACACTAGAGGGCCTGAATGGTGAGGGCTGGTTTAGGCTTAATGCAGGTCGCAGATGATGGCCCCAACACACCCCTGGTCTTAGGCATCAAACTAGGGGATCCACTTGCTGAGCATGAGAGTCATTGAATCACCACCTATCATGGGCTGCAGATCTCCTGGGTCAGGAGTGGCTGCTGCAGCCACTGTGATTGAGGGATCTTAAGACCCTGAAACGCATTTCTCTCTGTGGCTGGGGGATGGGGACACCTGTCATACAGGAGTTTGATTGCAATTCTACCTGAGGCTTCTGGTTTCTCTAAGCATTGGGCTGGCAGAAGGCAGGGTTTTAGGACACCTGGGTTTGCCTTCTGTTTGCCAGCTGTGTGACCTTGGGCAAGTCATTTCCTCTCTCTGAACCTCAGTTGTCCATAGGAGAATGAAAATTAATTCCTTTAGTCTACAAAGAATTAGCTGTATTCTCGGCACTGTGCCCCACTTTGGGTGCTGGGCTTTGGAAATAAGCAAAACAGGACTATCTCAGCCCACACTGATTTATATTCTTTTGCGGAGGGGGGGCACTGTAAACATGACAAATAGCTTATTATTTTGAAGGGTGATCAAAATGAAGCAGAGAATGGAGAAAGCTACAGGGAGGTTTCTGCCGTCTACACAAAGTGGTCCCACTAGATGACTGAGAAGGCAGCCTTTGCACAAAGATCGTGGGAGTCCAGTGCACAGAGTGGCGGCACTGTGTGTGAGGAGAGGCGTTCAGACAGGCACCGCAGGGCCGCCAGGAGGCGGGCGTGTGCTTGGCCTGTGTGAAGAGCAGAGGCCTGTGTGGCTGGCATTGAGAGAATAGAGGGGATCAGAGGTGGGGCTGGCGGGGTGGAGGGTGGCCAGGTTTGGATTCTCCAGCTTAGCTACACTGATGTATTTACTGGGAGCTTTGCAGAAATACTGATGCCTGGGCCTCAGTTAACTGGCCTAGACAGCTGTGGAATGATCCCTCTAGAATGAGGCGTCTTAGGCCATAAGCATCACCCCACGACCAGACTGTTCAGCCTGCTGTAAGGTGTAAATGAAGCGGTTCACTTAGTAGAAACTTCCTTACACTGCACAGGGCTGGTCTCAGTACTCGTGTTGGGGGGGGGGCGTTTCCTCCACCCTCTGACGGAGTGTTTTGTGGCTCCGCAGGCAGCGAGGCATCTGGGGTAGGTGTCATGGGGAAGCGTTACTTCTGCGACTACTGTGATCGCTCCTTCCAGGACAACCTCCATAACCGCAAGAAGCATTTGAATGGACTGCAGCACCTCAAAGCCAAGAAGGTCTGGTACGACATGTTCCGAGGTAGGTGTCTGCTGGCCAGGCTGGTAGAACTCGGCTCTCCCATCTGCTTGGCACACCAGGAAGCACAGTGGGCCAGCCACACTGGGCTCCAGGCTGGGCTCTCTGAAGAGTGAAAGGTCGGAGTCTGGGCCACAGGCCTGTAGGGGTAGATGGGTCCTCAGACCGGAAGGCTCCTTTCCCTAGGAATCTTGGCCAGGGCTCCTTTCTCCAGGTGACATTCCAGGCCCTGGAATGCTGTAGCCAGGAAGAGGGCCTATTGAGGAGGTGCTATTTGAGCCAACAGCTGAAAGACAGGGAAAAGCCAGCCATACCATTCTGTGCAAAGGACATTTGTGGCAGGCAGACAGGCGTGAGCATAGCATGGAGTACTGGGAGCCCAAGGGAGAGGGTGTGACAGGACACGGTGGGAGACGAGGATGGAGGGCAGACGCTGGAGAGAGCAGAGGGACCAGGTCGAGAGCGCCTTGGGAGGCTGCACTACAGAGACTGGTCAACCTAAAGGCAGAGGGCAGCCTTAGAAGGGCTTTAGGCAGCAGCCAGCATGGCCGGAGCTGAATCTGACTGTGGGGACTGACTGCCACGTGAGCAGTGGGGTGCAGCAACTGGCTGCTGCAGGACTGGCGGCTGGCTGAGTAATAGCTGCTTGCGGGAGGGGCTTCCAGGACAGGCTGGAGCCAGTGGCTAGGGGAGTGAGCTCAGGGTGCAAGCACCAGCACAGGGCATGGCACCTCGGAACCTCTCTGGAGGGAGCTGCTGCTGTGCCATGCTCGACAACAGCATCAGCAAACAAGATGCAGGAGGACGTGCCAGCCAGGAGCCTCTCCTAGGGAGAGGGAGGCTGGCAGTGGGGCAGAAGCAGGGTGTGGGCCAGGCTCCATGAGCTGGCGACAGGGCCTGGACCCAGGAAGGAAGGGGAAGGGAGGGCTGCATGCAAGGTGCCTCCCTGGTTTGCATCTGCTTTTCTCAGTATTTCTCGAAGGCTGTGGGTCTCAGCTCCAAGTTAGTGTCATCTGGAGACTTTAAATAAAAAACTGATTCCCTTTTCTATCCCCAGAGGCAGGTTTGGCATGGATTCTCTAGACATGGTATTTTTTTTTTTTTAGATTTTATTTCTGCATACAGAAATGGGGTACAGACCAGAGGTACAGGGGCGACCAGAGGATTCACCAGCAACAGAGTGGGGAGCAGAACAGGCAGATTGACGAATTACACTGCTGAGGGGAGCAGTGTTTGAGACAGGAGAGGTCTGCACGCCATGTGGGTCACCTCCTGGGCAGGGATCGAACTTGCTCTGAAGTGGCCACAGCTTGGCTTAGCTTGCTAGTGCAGCATTCCGATCTACTGCACCACCAGGGAGGGTCTGGGCATGGTATTTTTTTTTTTAAAGATTTATTTATTTATGCATACAGAGCTGGGGTACAGGCCAGAGGGGCAGGGGAGGTGAGAGGCTTCACCAGAGACAGAGTGGGGAGCAGAACAGGCAGATAGACGAAGTACACTGCTGAGGGGAGCCGCGGGTGGTTCAGGAGAGGTCTGCCGTGCCATGTGGGTCACCTCTGGGGCCAGGGATTGAACTCGCACCTAAGTGGCTGCCATTAGCTTGCAGTGCTGCGTCCTAACCCACTGTGCCACCAGGGAGGGCCCCAGGCATGATATTTTTAAAGCTCTCTCCCCATTTTATATGAAGAATCTAAGGCTTGGTGACAGACGGTGGCCAGGCCATTGAGCAGGCCGGGTGTGAGTGGGGGTAAAGAGGGGTTCAGTAGTGGAGGGGTCTCCTGGGTGTCTAGGAGGCCTCTGACTTTGGTGTCAGGCATAGAACTGGGCCTCAGGATCACCTTGGGATTTACTCGTAGTCCTTGATTCTCCAGCAAGAACGCTGGGTCTCTGGCCCAGGACTAATCAGCAGAGGGTTACAGAAAGGGAAAGAAAGTGGGCCATGGGCACCATTCCCAGAACTCCGCATTCCCAGAACTCTGCATTCCCAGAACTCTGCATTCCCAGAGTTCTCTCACAGCCCAGCTCTGTCCGGTGCTTGGAACTCTGTGAGGGAGGCTGGGTAGGCTGCGGATGTCCACTTTAGGTGGTGACTGAGATCTAGAGAAGTGGATCATCTCACTTGGAAGCCCCAAACTGACATAGGAACTCTTTCTGCTTCCTTAGAGGCTTCTCAGGCCCTAGTTCTTCTACATAGCCACGCGGCACAGACAGTCCCCAGCCTGAGCTAGTACTCAGTGCTGTTCTGCTCCCAGCTCCATGTCCCTGGTCAAGTCCATAGCCCTCAGGAGGGCTGATGGTCTGTCTACCACGGTCAGGAAGAGCTCAGGCCCTGACCTAGGTTGCCTGGATGTTAGTCCCAAGGCATCACTTAGAGCAGCATGGCCCTAATTTTGTCATGTGTAAAACAGCTATAGCAATAGTATCCACCTCCCACGATGCGAGGCTCATTAATCTCTTAAAAACTGTGGGACACTTGGGCCCTCCCTGGTGGCACAGCAGGTTGGCGTGCTGCACTGCGAAGCTAAGCCAAGTGGTGGCCACTTCAGTGCGAGTTTAATCCCCGCCCCAGAGCTGACCCACACAGCGCAGCAGACCTCTTCTGTCTTGCCCACTGCTCCCCTCAGCAGTATACTTCTTCAGTCTGCCTGTTCTGCTCCCCACTCTCTCTGGTGAATCCTCTCACAGCCTTGGCACCTCTGGCCTGTACCCCAGTTCTGAATGCATAAATAAATAAAAATCTTAAAAAAACAAAACTGTATGACGCTAAGGGTTTAGTAAGAACCTATGGGTTCACAAAGGATTGACCTCAGGCCCTTGATCCCATTCGTTCAGCCAGTGCTCTGAATACTGACTGTGTCTGGCTCAGACAGACGCTGAAGACATAAAAGTGAATAATACCAGGCCCCACTCCTAAGTGACCTTGCACCCAGCTACAACAGTATGTCCTGGGCAGAACCCCATGGCCTCATGCCCTACTGACCTCTCCCCCTGAGTCCAGCCATACCTGCTACTACAGGTACTGCTCCCCATGATGGCGAGCCCCCCCGGCTCTCCTCTCCACTCCCAGCCTGGCCTCCCACCTCGGGACTCACCTTGAGCATCCAGTATCTTGGATGCCTCCCTGATTCCTGCACTGGGCTAGGTCATTTGACTGTATGCTAGCTGTTTACTCCGTTTATACCTGCATGGATTAGTGCGACTGGCTGAAAGGAAGGACCAGGCCTGACTTCACTAAGTCCTCATCCTGGCATGGTGCCTGGCACACAGGACGTGCTCAGTAAATGTTTGTTAGATGAATGACCAAATGAATGAGCAAGTAGACGTGGGGCACCAGGGCAAATGTTCATTGTAAGAGATGAAGCAAGAAGGACCAATAGGGTCACGTGACGAGGAGCCTTGCCTGCCTGTAGAGGAGCACAGCGTTCTTTCTGCAGGGTCTGGGCTGGGGCGGGGCGTCTCACTTCAGAGTCACTGAGGCGCGCGCTCCCACAGATGAGTTAAGGAGAAAGTGGGCTCCACCAGCCCAGTCCTTTTAAAGGTTAGCCGGTGAGTCTCGTGTTCAGAAGTACCGGCCAGAGGCTGAGCAGCCCAGAACGCTTCTCATACTGAGCACACAGCCAGAGCCCTGTCTCAGACTCAAGCTCAGCCTTCCCCCACTCCCGCTAGCCTCAGCTGTCTTCCCCCAGGGCAGCTCCACATGCCCTCTGCAGCCCACCTTCCCGGGAGAAAGCTTGCAGGCTGATCTGACCAGTCCAGACAGATGGACCCCTCTGCATGCTGCTAGCGCCCCCCAACCCCCATGCTCTTCCAGGCCACCCTTGGAGTGAGTCCTGACCCCAGTAGCCTGGCCTCGGTCATGGGAGGTGTTAGGCGCTCACCCAGACACTGGGAGATCAGCAGCCACTTGGGAAAAGGGAGAGGCTTTAGACTCATACTTCAGGGTCAGACGTGGCACTTCCACTTCCTCGCTGCCCTTGAGCAGATCATTTCTCTTTCTGAACCTCCACTTTCCCACTGTGAAATGGGGTGTTAGCATTGTGCCATGGGCTTGTGAGTAGGAAATAAAATTAGAATTGCTCCCACTTGTTGAGCCCCCACTGTGAAGGTTCTCAGCCCTGTCACGCACTCAGGGTACGTGAGGCTGAGGCTGCTCCCTGCCTGAGGCTGACGTCATCATCTCTTTCCTGGCACTTCTGATGTGCCACAGGGTTGAGTACCGTCAACCTCCTCTGCCAAGTGTTTTATTAGCCTGTTAAATTTTCACAGCAGTCCAGGAATGGGAATTCTCCTCCCATTGTACAGATAGAGAAACTGAGACTTGGACAGGTGAAGCAGCTTGCCCATGGCCATGGAGTCCATGTGTACCCGGACTCCAAAGCCCAGAGGCTCTCCTTTACCCCAGCAGCCTCTGGAGAAAGCAGTGGATGAACAGGGCAAGTGTCCAGCCCAGGCCATGCCCTCCCCAGGGCAACGTCAGAGCCTCTGAGTCAGGGTTCCTTCCTCACACTTCTTACTCACCTGCACATTTCACTTATTGGTTCTTTACCAACAAACGTACACACTTAAACCATGAATATATAGTGAAAACAGATTGGGAAATTGAGGTTAAAGGTCATGTCCAGAAGGTTTGCCATGAAGTCCTGCACCTGATGTGAGGAGGGAGCGGACAGCAGTGATTGCAGCCTGGTAGCAGAGTAATGTTGGGGCTTACCAGTGGGTTCCCTAACCCCCAGGGACTTAAACTTTTAATTTTGAAGTAATTATAGATTCCCAGGAAGCAACATAGACAGTATCAGGATTGTGGCACCAGAATTAAAAAAAAAAAATCCCAGGTGATTCCATTGGTGGTCAAATTCAAGAACCTCTGACCTAAATCCTGGTTCTTGCCTTTAGCTGGGTCTGAGTGGAGCGGAAGGGGCTGAAGTCACCCTCCGCCCAGCATCCTCACCTGTGGCTGGCCCTCGCTCGCTCCGTGAAAGGGGAGCGCACAGCTGAGCCTAATGATAGGCGGTGCCGTGTGCAACTGAAGTCTGAACCTGGCCCCTCTCCTCTCGCAGATGCAGCTGCCATCTTGCTGGATGAGCAAAACAAGCGGCCCTGCAGAAAGTTTCTACTGACAGGTAAGGTGCTCCGTGCATTTTGAGTACCCCTGGGACCCGAATGCCCAGTGTGATCTGCTTTGGGCCTCTAGTGCCTCAGCCAGCTGGTCAGTTGGGTTCTTCCTAGGGGCTGTGGCTTAGGTCTTCCTAAGAGCCTGGTCCTCGGCTCTTTAGAGCCAGATTGTGATTTGTATCTGCTCACCCAAAGCAGGCAAGCACTAGGGGATTACAGTACATCCAGGAGACACTTGTAAGTCCAGGACACTGGTCAGCTACATCCAAGCTGCCCTGCACCTCCTCCCAGGAGGCAGGGCTGCAGCCATTACAGGTCTTACGATGCCGAGGTTCAGAATCAGAACCAAGGATGCTAGGTCAATTTGATTGCTTGATACGCAGCTAATGAACATAGTTGAGGGATATTTAAATCTTAGTAAATGAAGGAACCCAAGACAGATGAAAATAAGGGCAGGGTAAGGAAAATAAGACAAAGCCAGAATGATCTGTCTCCTCCCTGCGTGCCTTGATGCCCTGCGTACTCTGAGTTTGACCCTGAGCTTCCTAGGAGCCAAGGCAAAGAGGAAAACCATGAAAATTAACACGTTATGTAAGTAGCACTGAAGAAAGGTACTGCTGTTGGCCCAGGGAAGGTGCTTGAAAGGCCACTCCCTGAGGACCTGCTGCTGCTCGGGGTGGAACCTGCCTGCAGACCAGGGCAGCCCAGACTTTGCTTTGTGAATAAGATACTGGCAGTTATGCTGATTTAGAACACCTCAGTCTCCTGTTATTTTGAGACACATTTTAGCTTCCTTAGTTGGAATTCAGAAAGCCTCCTTGACTTTGGCACCCCCCAGATGAAGCTCTGTGGGAATCAGTTCAGCTGCTCCGGTGAGCAGGACAGCAGGTAGGGCGCCAGGCAGAAGGTAGGGCATGTGCAGTGGCCCAGCCTAGAGAGGAAGCACAGCCCTTTCAGAGGCTCATATGCTGGTTGTTGGGGTTGGGAACTAGGGGCTGGGGGTTAGCGTTTGGGGACAAGAGAAAGCTGAGCAGGCTTGTCAGCCCACTCTGGAAAGGCTTCGGAGGCATTGATCCCTGCCAAGCAAGGGTTGGGCAGGGCGAGACAGACCAGGCTGCTCTGGCTGCTCCTGTAAGCAGAGCCAGAGAGAATTGAGTGTTCCTGCAGGGTTGGGATGCTACTTCTTCGGCCCTCAAACTCCATGACCCCTCATCTTGGTGCCTCGCAGCCCAAAGTGGGAGCCCTTTCTGAGCAGTGAGTAATTCGGTCTTCCTGTTGCAGGCCAGTGTGACTTTGGCTCCAACTGCAGATTTTCCCACATGTCCGAGCGAGACCTACAGGAGCTGAGCATCCAGGTGGAAGGTATGTTTGGGGGGGGGGGTCTGGTGTGGGGAGTGTGTGGGTTGCTGGGGAGAGTCCAGGGCCTGAGGTTGGTGAAGCTCAGACCTGGGCCTCCTCAGCCCCCCTGGCTTGTGGCCACCATGTAGGGTAGGCGGGGGCTGCCTAGAGTGATGGGGTGATGTCAGGAGTTGCCTCCACACCGCCCAGGTGTGGAGAAGGAGCAGGGGAGCTCCCCTCTGTCCCCTGCTGGGTTTAGAGTGACATGTATGGCTTCCTGCCCGGAGCCCTGAGAGTTCACTGCAGCTCCACATGGCCCTGATGCTGGCCTGGCATCCCGCCTTACAACAAGCCCCTCTTAGCACCTGGTGGATCCCCTATACCATGGGGACTAGGTGATGAGGAAAGCACCTCTCTGCCCTCAGGAGTCCTACCACTTGGTGATTCCAGGAAAGAGCAAGTTTAGCTTCCCCTGGAAATTGACCTGTCTGACTTTGAGAAATCCACTTCTCACTTCTCTAATTAGAGACCAGAAAAGCTCCGGCTCAGACGGTCTCAGCAGACTTCCTCATGCAGCCTGGCATTGAACTGACGGGGAAATTGAGGCTAGTGCTCAGGCTCAGTACTGAGGGCCTCGGTGAGTCCCCAGCAAGTTAGAAATCAGTTCTGTGTCTCCCAGGGGCTGCTCACTCTCCCTCTGCCTGGGCAGCGAGTGTCTGTAGCAGCCTGGCCTTTGCGCTCATCCCCGATGGGCCTTGCTCCCCTCTGACTGCTGAGCCCCTCAGAGCAAGGCTCTGCCCTGAGGAACTGGTGGCAGTGGCAGGCCTGGCACAAACACAGGGTTTCCAGGAGCTGCCCCAGGGTGGAAATGAGGCCCCATGGGCCAGGCCAGCAAGTGCTGGCAGCAGCTGTATTTCTGCTTCCTTATCGGCCTTGGGTCCTCGGGGAACAGTTGGCCCATGATGGGGACAGCACAGACCAGGGCCCTGGAGGTGATGTCTGGTGGGGCAGCAGAACCACACCTAGGCTCCCAGCCGGCAGCTTGAAAGTCCCAACTCTGCCACAGAGCTATGACCTTGACACATAGTTTAACTCTGGGAGGAAATAGCTGACCTATCAAATGAAATTGCTTGGGAAGATGACATGAGATGATGCTGGTACAGTGCCAGCTCAGGGCCCAAAGTACACTTTGGCCCACGTCTGACCCCAGGTCCTATCCCCAGACTCCCAGAGACTCTGACCCCGTCACACTCCCACATCCAGCTTGTTTGAATTCCATCTACTGCTTTGTTCTAACTCACTGGGCAAAGGTTTTCCTAGCTCATTTAATGAGAAGAAAAACCAGGAAAGCTGAGGTTCCTTTTCCTGCCCTAGGTCAAGAGATCTTAGCTCTGCCCCCACGCCGCCTCCCTGGCCCTAAGTTTGGCCCATGCCTCTGAGGTCCCCCGAGCCAGGCCCTCCACACACTATCCTGCTCACTCCAGAAGCCTGGGAGACAGCCAGTGTTCCATTTTCATTTGAGTAGCAAGAGTGAGACCCAAAGAAGCAGATGCAGGGATAGTCCAGAGGCCTGTGACACCCTCTTCTGGAAGGTTCTGCTATCCTGTGAGAAGGCAGGGTGGAGGGGGGTGAACATCTCCTCACTTGTCTGTCTCCTCCCCACAGAGGAGAGACGGGCTAGGGAGTGGCCACTGGAGCTTGCCGAGCACCCCGAGGGCCCCCTGGAGGACTGGCTGGAGAAGAGAGCCGAGCGCCTAAGTGCAGCCCCCAGCAGCAGGTACAGGCCCCCGGTGCCCTCCTTTCCAGCCCCTGGAAACAAGGCCCCAGCTGCCTGCCCTGACCCGAAGCTGAGCAATCTCCCCAGGTCCAATAGCCTGTGATACACAGAGCCCCCCACATAGCTTCCCAATGGAGGGACCATGTTGGGGACTCCGGGGTCCCTAAGGTGGCCCGAGATTGAGGGCTATGATCTGAAGGTACCTGTTCCTCGATTTCATCACCTTTCCTCGGTGGCTTCTTCCTTATTGGGGACTCTGTGCTGGCTGAAGGGGTGGCTGAGCTGACTTGACTTTGCAAAACCAAGTTCATTGCCAGAGAAGAGGCCTGACTGGTGACTGAGCCCCAAGGCGCCAGCCAGTAGGCATGGAGAGCTGACCTGCAACAGGGAGCAGTGAAGCTCACCAGTTTTTGTTCCCCCACCTTAGAAATATGACTCAGCTATTAGAGTGGGGCACCTTTCCTCCTGGTCCTATCTGGTGTTTATGGTTTTGGTCATGTGGGCAGCGCTCTGGGACTGGCTATCACCCAGGACCTATATTCTGCACCCAGGCTCCTTCAGCCTTGTGCCCAGGGCTGGACTGTTTGTAGGCTACCCAGAGATCTCTGGGGCTTCCCACTCCCTACTGCACCCCAGCAGAGTCCTTAGAGGGCCCAGCTGCACTCCACACTCATTGGCCCCTTCCCCTCGAGGCTCACCCTTCTGTGCTGATTTGGGGTTCACTGGAGTGAGAGCCACATGCCTGGGCACCTCTGGCTTGTGACAGGGGCTCAGGGACACCCTGTAGCCAGACTGGAGTGAATACTTGGGGGCACCCTGAAGTCCCTGTCTGGGCACAGACAGACATGTCCCACCCAGCACCCTCAAAGCAAGGTATCCATGACAACAAGGCTTCGAGGACTGAGGAAAGAAGTGGGAAGATGGAGGCTGAATGGTGGGCCCAGCATTTCTGGTAGAGGTAGTGACTGATGCTAAGCTGGTATTTGGATCCCAAGTGTGCCTGGCACTCGGACCTGGCCATTTAGGGAGATGGCATCCCCTCTTTGTATCCAAGGAGTCTCAGCAGCTCTGTGAGGTGTGACCGCTGGTGACACACCTGCTCCCCTGCGCAGCACCCAGCTGCTCTTGAGAGAGAGCCAGGCCCCTCTCCAAGCCTAGACCTGATGTTCACGTCTCCAAGCACCTCTCCGGCCGGAGGTCAGAAGTGGCAGTAGAATTGAGCCTGAAACTGGAGCCCCTGGGTTTTTGTTCCCCAGGCCCCTGACCCAAGCTGGCCTCTTCTGCGGGAGTTGCTTTCCCAGCAACCACTGGTTTCCTGCGCCTGCTCTGCCTCCTGAGGGCCCAGAGCCAAAGTGAATCACTCTCGGAGAAAAGGAGGTCTGTCGGCCTCGAGGAAAGGGATGATTAGTAGGGAGCCGCTTATTACTGCTTTTGCATTGCTCCGTGGTCCTCCTCTGCCTCTCCCCCGCGGGCTGGTCTTGCGAGCAGTGACAGCAGGACAGCTCTTTTTCTGGCCTCTGCCCCGCAGCTGCAGCCCTGGCCTGCCAGGGCCTGGGCTCAAGCCCTGGGCTGCCTTACTCAGTTCTGCGTTCCCACCTCAAGGCAGCCCTATGAAAGACCTTAACCCCCCACTTCCCGATGGCCACTGCCCGTCTGCACCTCCCTTTCGTCCTCCACTCAACCCCAACCAGCTTCTGAAACAGGCGCTGGCCAGTTCTGCCCCTGCTTCACCTTCCCTGCCACCTCAGCGGCGCCTGCCTCCACGGCCCTGCCGGGGGACTCCCGCTGCCTCTGCAGCCTGTGGCGGTCACCTTCTCACCTGTTCCATCTGTCTCAGTGTCAGTCCTCTTGGACGCCTGGCAGCTTCTTCGGTGCGGCGGGCGTTTCTGCTTCGGGGGCACCATGTGCATGCTGCTTCTCTGCCTAGAACTGCCTGCTCATCTTCTTGCCTGGCAAAGTCAGACTCATTCTTCAAGCTTTGGCTAAGACAGCTCCTTCCCCGTCCCTCCTGGGCTCTCCCTCACAGCCTTGCTGTCATTTGGCCTGGCATGGGCATGTTGACTGCTTGAAACAGCGTCAGGGGGAGCAGTGCCCCTGTTCTGGGGGCCAATTCCCTGAGGGTTAGTGCCTTGGGCCCCATGTGGGAACTGATCTAGGGGGACCTTGAGTGGCCTCTCTTTCTCTCTCCATATGTTTCTTGCCCTTTACCCCCCGCCTCCCAGTACAGGAGCCTGACAGCTGCTGCCTAGCCCACTACAGCCGCTGAGACCCAGGCAGAGCCCATGAGGTGAGCAGTGAGCCTCAGCCCGGCACACTGTGCCACCCCCAGAGACTGACCTGAGGGATCTGCCACGAGCAGACAGCTGTGGGAGGGAGAGGCTGGCCTCAGACACAAGCTAATCCCCTGGCCGGGCCACGCTGGTCCCCGCTCTGCCATTGTTGGCTCTTCAGATTGTGGCTTTATCCCTCTTAATCTCCCCCTTTGCACCCCTCTCTGGGCCAGCGCTACTGTTCCAGCCCAGGCGGCTCCCTGGGACTTTACCCTCTGATCAGGCCCAGGCTGCGCCTGTCCTCAGCACGCCGTGCCACGCGTGTGCACCCATGTCCAGGTTCTCTGTGCCCAGCTGGAAAGGGGCTTGCAAGGGCTCAGGGGCCTGTGTGCCTAGAGTCTAGGGAATGTGTCTGTGAACGCAAGAGGAGGCCTTTCTTGGCAAGAACCCTCAGGCCACTTCGGGGCACTGAGCTGGCCCTGGACCCCAGAGCTGGGTCCCAGGTGCTGAGGGATCGCCCCATTCTCTCGAGGCTCAAGGGAAGGGGCTCACCAGGATCATCCCTAGGGGAGACTTGCAGTTCCCCAGCCCTGTGGGAAGCCAAGGCTTGGCTAACAGCTGGGGCTCTCCCTTGCAGCAACTGTGGAGCCTCCCCCACTTCTACCCTTCTCTGCGGCTGGTGGAGTTTATGAAATCTCCCCAGTGCCATAAATCATGCCGAGAGCCACTTCCTGCACTTTCCAGCCGGCAGCAGGCAGCTGAGCAGGGGATTTCCCTGTCCTCTCACAGCGGGAGGCCCCAGAGGCTGCCTAGGGCTGCCCAAAGTTCTCAGATGGGTTCTGTGCCATGGGTCAGCACCCAAAAGGGGCCTCTCACCCACCCCGCACCACCACCTCAGAAGCCGGAGGTCTCTCCACACTCCTCATGGAGGGCCCTGGTCTTTCCCTGTCTGGAGAGGACTGACCACTGGGCCCCTAGGCCTGCTGGGAGGTGCCAGGGTGTGACAGGGAGGGGCATGTGTAGGTTACATCCAGCCTCTCACCCCCTGTTGTCACACCCCTTGTCACTCCGCTCTGTGACTGACTGCACATCAGTTGCCTCGTCAGTGAAATGGGGCTCACTGAGAATTCTTGAAGCCTCAAGAACAGGCCATGGCAGTAAGGGCGCTCAGTGTTGCTGCCTGTCTTTCCGCAAACATTCACGGTGGCCTCCCTGCACCAGGCCTAGCTGTGAGCACTCGGGGATACAGTTGGGCCCCACCCTTCCCTTCCTTTCTGGGTTCCACCTCCTGCGAGCTCTGGTTCCACAGGGGAGGCAAGCAAGCTCCAGGTGGGTTCCACCACTCTACAGCCTGGAAAGGGTGCTGCAGGCCTGGAGCAGCAGCGTCGGGCAGCGTCGGGGTACCAAGTTCAGAAGCGTGGGAATTGGAGCAGTTGGTGGGGGGAGATTGTTCTGCACCCCACTGGCTGTCTTAAGCCAGGACTGCCCCAGGCTGGGCTTTTCACAGGCCCTGGGTTCCGAGGAGGGCTCCAGGAACAGCCGACCTTACGGGGGGAGGAGAGTGCGTAGCATGAGAAATGAGGCTTTAAAGACGTTTAGATAATATTTTTTTCTGATTTCAAAGGCTTGCGTGCTAGTAAAACTTTTGAGAAGTATAAAGAGGTAAAAAACCACCCATAATTGCGCCACTCGGATAGAACCACTGTTAACATGTTGCTGTGTCGTCCAAGCTTTTTTATGCATTTATATATGTTATAGATCTTTCAACAAAAATAGTATCATGCTATATACATTATTGTATAAGCTGCTTTTTCTCCCTACTCACACAGTACGTCATGACGGCTTTCCTTGTCAGTGCATGTAAGTCTGCCTTATTTCTTACGCAGGCTGCATAGCATTCTTTGCTGTGGACGTGCATCTGTGTTGAATCGATCCCCCAGAGGTGGACACTTAGGTTGTTTCCATTTTTTGCAGTTCGGTTCCTACCCACACCCCACTGTTTCATTGAACGGTTCCTAGAGGGGGTTGCTGGCTCACAGGGTCTGCATGAGTTTTGAGGCTCTGGCTTCCAGGAAGGTTGTGCAGGCAACTACCCTGCCCGCAGCCAGAGCAGTGGGGAGGTGAGCGGGGTGCCCTGCCCTGGGCCTGCGTGGGCTTCCCTCTTACCCTCTGCCCTTCTCCTTTTTTCTAGGGCTGAACCTATCAGAGCGTCCATCTTCCAGTACCCTGTGGGCTGGCCGCCAGTCCAGGAGCTGCCTCCCTCCCTGAGGGCACCCCCACCCGGGGGGTGGCCCCTGCAGCCCAGCGTTCAGTGGGGCTGAGCCCCTCGTCGGCCCTACCCCTGGCCCAACCTGGTCAGCTAACTTCACTCACAGTACCGATGAGGACTCGACCGAGAGGCCAAATCCCCCTCGCACTCTGCCCTGTGGAGCCCCTGAAACTGTCAGCCTGAATCGGGGCCCAGGAGTCCCCTGATCAGGTGCTGGCCTGGTCCCAGCTTCCTATCAGACAATTTTCCCTTCTTCTCTGTCCTTCCCTTATGGGACGTCTTGAGAAGATGAGTGAGAAAACTTCCTGTCAGGTGTTTGATAAAGAAAGTCTGTCACCACAGTGGTCTGGCTGTACCACCCTCTCCCTGGGGCCTCAGCTCCATGCTCAGAGGACCTGCAGGGCTGGAGTAGAATGAGGTCCTCTGTGGGTTGACCTGAAGCCCTTCTTCCTGGAGGGGCTGGCTGAAAAGTAGCTCCAGATCTGGCAGAGGGGCTCAGTTTGCCATTCCAGACCCCCACTGCCCATCTGAGCTGGTGTGAGGGCACAACTGGGTCAGGACGGAGCTGGGCCTCCAGCTTGGAGGGCGGAGGAGAGCGCCAGGGAGGACGAGTGCTGGGCCTGGAGAGGGGCCTGGCTGAGCTTCCTGGCACTGTAGCCATGGGCGGCACCAGCCCCTTGCCTTGGGGGTGGCACTGAGGCCCTCCCAAGGCTATGCCTAGAGGGGACCCCTGGCTGATGGGGAGATCACACAGGCTGCTGAGGTGATTCGGAACCTCCAGGCCCCACCTCACCTTCCACCCCAAGTCATTCTAGACTGTGCTAGGGTGGTAAAGGGTGATGTGGCCTTTGGGCCTCTGGTGGGGAAGGCAAGAGGGCGGGGAGGGTTCTTGGGTCACTCAGATGCCCCACCCTCTGTTTGCTTTTGCCCTTTCTGAAAATCTGTTGATGGGGGAGCTGAGGCCAAACCTGGGGTCTTCTGAGCCTCAGCCGCCTCATCAGTGTGGTGGGCTGACTGGCCTCTGTGGGCGAGTGAAACAAAGGGCCGGATTTAGGTCTGAGGGTCGGAGGGAGGGGCCAGGAGACCCCACCCTCATACCCACCGCTATCCTGCCATGGCCCTGGGCAGACATCAGGGGCCAGTCTGGTTAGCTCTGTGGCCTGGGCCCCGGGGTGAGCCTCCTGCCCGAGGTACCACAGCAGAGACTGGACCCTGGGGGTTCCTGTACAAATCCCCCCTTAATTTCTCAGGAGCCCCTGGACAGTGGGAAGAGTGAGTGCTACATACAGGCCAGGGTGGGGCACAGGCAGGGTGCAGGCGGGACTGGGGGCCGTCCTCAGAGCCACCACCAGGCCCTCCGCAGGCGGTCACAGCTCCATGCAAGGCCTGTGGGGCTGGTGGGGTGGGGTCGCAGGCCTCCAGGCCTGGAAGGACACGGGGCAGGGGCCCAGAGAGCCAGCTGAGGGAGAGGACTGCAGGCGGTGGGGGGTGTGGGGGGGCCCCATGCACCGCGTGCACCAGACTGGGCTCCCAGGCGGTGCCTACTTCATGCCGCTGCGCAGCACCTGGTTGGCTGCGATGAGCATGACGCTGATGATGAAGGCGATGGCAAAGGCGCAGATCAGACTCTTGCGCACACACGTCTGGCGGATCTGCTGGTTGGAGCAGGCTGTGGCCGCCGTCGGGGAGTGCCAGAGAGACAGAAGGGGACAACGAGACGATGGCATCAGGAGCCACCTGCACCCTGCACATGGGGCAAGCAAGGAGGTCCCCGGCGAGCCCCCCTCACCGCGCCCCTGGATCCCTCCCTGCCCGAGCAGTTGGCTTGCCCGGGGCTACTCACTCTCCACGTCCACGGGGCACTCCTCAGCCGTGCCCAGGTGACTCTCCTCCTCTGTCATGATGATGTTCTCAATGTCCTTCATGGACAGATGCTCGCAGAAGGTGTCATAGAGCAGCCGCTTCAGCTCGTCCACGGTCAGCTTCTGCATGTCGCACTTGGGCAGGGGGAGACAGTGCGCTGGTCACCACCAACAGAGCTCCAGCCAGCACCCTGGAGTCGCATTAGCCCGGCAACTCTGGGTTCGGGAGGGCTGGACACCCCTCCACCTGGAGCCCACCACAAGCACCAGCCTCTTCCCCCAGAGCGCCCAGACCCTCTGGAAGACGAGATGCCTAAAGTGGTCATCCCCCTTTATGACGGGTGGCCTGGCCATTTGCCCTAGGCGGCCTGGGTTCCCACCAGGGCATACCTTCCAGAAGACCGTGTCAAAGTCAGTGCCATGGAACTTCTCAGGGATTCCCGAGGTGGAGAGCTTGGGTCCCAGGAGGGTCACAAACTCCTCAAAGTCCACTTGGCCATCACCTACAGCAGACACTGGTCAGTACTCAAGGGGAGCTGCAGCTGGGCTGGGTTCTGACCCACCTTGGGCTCTGTGGGATCTTGGACACATCCCTGAGCCTCAAGTCAATTTTGGGGTGCCTAGCATGCGCCAGCTCCAGGCTGATGCTTCAGTCCCCAAGTGTCTTGCCTGACAGGGCGGAGGTGGGGTGCAGCCAGTGGGCCCGAGAAGTTGAGAGACCTTCACTTCCTACTGAGACCCCAGCACGGCACTGCGGTCCCAGGAGAGGGAGGCCAGCCCGTCTCGTAGCCCTGCAGACAGGGCGCAGACCTCAGGAGAGTGGTCAGCCTGGCCAGGCTACTGTCTGCCCTGTGGGTGAAGAGAATGACGGCGGCGTGGGGCATGCAAGGAAGGCACAGGGCACGACGGGACCTTCCTGTGAGCTTGTCCTTAATAAAACTCCAGAAAGCAGATGCAACTACACGTGTTTGGTTTTGTTTGAGAACTAGAGTAGTATGTTCTACTTTCCTGAACTTTAAATATTTCTCAGAATTTAGGGTGAGAGGAGAGTCTGACCACGGTGTGGAGCAGCCACACTCTGGCTGTGATTCTCCAGCCTGAGAAACGGGGCCAGACCTGGCTGCAGAGTGCTGTGGGCCTGGGTGGCTGCACTTGGGGGAATGAGAGCCCCGGGAGGGGCTGGACCCTCCTGCCCCCAGGGGGGGGATGAGGCAGCTGAGGCAGGGGCAGTGCTCACCATCCATGTCCAGCCGCTGGATAATAACCTCCAGCTCCACCTCATTGGGCATGTAACCCAGGGAGCGCATGGCGGTGCCCAGCTCCTGCTTGGAGATGAAGCCATTGCCGTCACGGTCAAAGACTTTGAAGGCCTCTCGGATCTCTGCGGGGGGAGCAGAGCAGGTGGGACATCACCACCCATCTCCCCAGACCTCCAGGATCCCAGAACCTTTAGTCTGGGTTGCAAATTCAGAGCCCGTGTCTGGTCAGACAATAGGTGGGTGACCCAAAGGTCCACCATGTGCTGCATTCTGGACCTCAGGCCAGACCTCGTGGGCAGTAATGGTATGCCCACACCACAGGCCTCCGGGTCTTGGGCTCGGCTTGCCCAGCTCCCGCAGCCTCTGCAGACATGCTCACGACGACCCCGTGTGGCCGGTGCCGTGAATCCCACCGTGCGGGGAGGACAGCGTGTGCCAGGCCAGGCAGCTGGTGGCCTGTGAACAGCGGAGGCTTCCTGCCCACGGCCTCTGCCCCCACCCCCTCGACGTCGTGCTTGCTGCGTGCCTTCAGCGCAGCCTGTTAACATGCCGGCACTCCCAATGACGCCCCCGTGGGGCAGCCGTGGCTGCTCCCGCTAGTGGACCTGGGCACACACTGCCTCCTAGAGCCCAAGCCCACTCAGATGAGAGACCCATCCCCTACTTACAGAGGAGGAGAATGAGGACCTGAGTAACTCAGGCGTGGGGAGGAACACACGGGAAACGGGCTAAGGAACCCAGTAAGTGACCTTGAACAGCCTCAGTCTGACAGTAAAATGGGTGGCCATGATGCAGGGGAGACAGGGTTTCACCAAGGGCTCCAGGAGCTACTGGAGACCCCAATCTCTCCCCGCTCACCTCTGTTCTCCCTCTGGCTCTCCACCCACTGCTCTTCACTTTTACTCAGCCCTCCAAGTTTCCTAAAGGGCACTTTCCTTTCGGGGGTAGGGAGCCTCAGCCACTCGCACCCTTCCCCGCTCCAGCTCCCTGGGGTAATTTGTTCAGTTCACCTGCCAGCCTCCTGATCTTTGTATAAGCTGTCCCGGGCGGAGCTTCAGCAGGCAGAGGTGACTCGTGTGCATGCCCAGGTGCATGTGTGCTGTCTCAAGACAGTAAGATAGTGCTCGCTGAAAACCTGGAGCCCAGGCCTGCAGAGGCCAGGAGGCTAGCCCGGGGTCAGGGCTGTTTCTGGTGGGAGCAGGAGAGAGGCTGGCCAGAGCCTGACCTTCGGGGTCTGTGAACCCTTAAAATAGAATGTAAGACCCTGCACCTTAGGGCTACTCCCTGATCCCACTAGTCCTGCCATAGATTAGATGCAGCCTGGAGAGGGTGTCAGGCTACACAGAAAATGGCTCCAAACTTTATCAGGCTCTCCCTGTCCTGTATAAAAGCCCACAGGTTAGACAGCTTGACATGCAGACTGAGACACGGGGTCACACCTGAATTGCCTGGGCCCTTGGACCTTCTGACTCTGGATCTTCACCCCCAGCCACACCACCTGCCACCCCCCAACCCCCCAACTCCAACCCAGCTGCTCAACGGCCTGAGCAGCTGGGTTGGGAAATCTGGACCAGGCTCGGGAGTTTCTGTAAACCATTCCCACTTGATTTGTCCTGGGCCACTGAGGACATGGTGAGCTCCCCATCCCCAGAAGTGCGTGACCAGAGGCTCACAGTCATGGAGCCTGGCAAGGGGGCACCCAGTCACCTGGGAGAGTCTGGGTAGAGATGAGGGCACTGACCCTGCAAGCAGGCACAGCTACTGCACGCCCCCCCCCACCCCACATATGCACTTAGGTTTCTGGCTGGTGCTGTTGCCCCTGAGCCAGTCACAGGCTCTGCCCACCTCCAGTGTCCTGGACTCCAGCCCTCCATCCAGCCTCCCGTGCCGCCTCCGGGTCTTGGAACACGCAGCTCCTTTTGCCAGGAATGCTTTCTCCCTTACCGTCGGCACTGATGATCCCTCCCAGATGGCATCACCTCCCTGGCACCTCCCTGGCACCTGTCTGCCCCCTAACTGACTCTGGCCCTCCTTGAGTTCCCACAGACCCCATCCTTCCCTGTCCCAGCACTGACCGCACTGGACATGAATCACAAGTACATGAGAGCAGGGGCCAGGTTTGGTGTCGCACGGCGGGGCCCTGTTACCTGGGACAGCGTGTCGTTCGGTAAACACTTGCCAAACGCACAATTAAATGAATGAGTGAAGGACATGGGGAACACACAGAGGAGCTGAGCAGAGGTTTATGAGCTACTTGGTATGCGGTGACCACTCGGAGCCATTTATTCTCAGTTTATAAACAGTTTTTATAAGGAAAGGTAAGCATTTGCTTTCCACTCCCCAAGTAGGCAAGAAGCATGAAGAGAGACTGAGGACGCTGTTCGTCTGCGTCCAGACCTCTTGCCCCATGCCCACCAGGGGACCCGAGGGAGATCCCGCACCCCATCCCTCTGGGTCCTCTGCCTCCACTGTAGAGGCCCATTTGGAAGCTCTGAGAGGGGCTATAAAGCCCTGAACACAATGGGACTGCAATGGGACTCCCTCCCGCCCTGCCGTGAGCGGGGGTCATCGCTCCTGCTCTGGAAGGAGCTAGTGGCAGCATCCAGGGCTGCTTTATTGGGGCCCCTGACTCCCTTCTGGAAGCCCCAAGAAAACACACTGAGCTGGGCTGTGGGGGGCAGGTGCATTTCAGGCTGTGTGGGTAGGCAGCAAACCACAGCCATTTCCAAGGCAAGACTCACCTCCCCGGAGCACTAGATAAACCCAAAGACTGTCACCTCCATGTTTGGGCCCCTTCAGCCACTGCTCCATAGATGGGGCACTCAGCTCAAACCTCAACTTAATCTGTGACTTTCCTGACACTGAGACCCCCTACCCAGCCCCTGCTGACTCCTGAGATCAAGTTCAGGGACTACCTTCTTGGCCACAGAGGCAGTTCTCACACACACAGACCCAGGGTCAAATCCCAGCTCTCCCCCAGCCTGGCTGGAGGCCTCAGGTCAGTGATTGCTCATTTATACAATGGGCTGCTGGGATGACAAAATAAGAAGAGCAAGCACAGAAGCGTGCAACTGGGCCAGGCCTGCCCAGAGTAGGACAATGTAAATCAGAAAGTCCTGGGTGGTAGAGTCAGAAGAGGAAGCTCTGGCTTCAGGACACCAGGCCAGGCTTCCTGAGCTGGCGGCTGGACTGGGGACCTGGGCTAGAATCTGGCTGTGCTGTTCCACGGCTGTGGCCTGAGCCCTCTGAGCCTCGATTGCCTCACCTGTGAAATGGGGATGTGATTCTTCCCCCTCCTGAGGCCTGACCTCTGCAGAAGTTTCCCTGGAAGGGGGTTGCATGACATCCCCGTTGCTGCTACTGCTGTCAGCAGATCCCAGTTGGGCACATTTCCCCGAAAGCCTCCCTCGATTCCCACCCGTGAAGCGGGGGGAGCCTGCTGCGTTCCATCTTGGCATGGGGATGCCTGGCCTGGAACAGGGCTGGCATGGCGTCAGGGTTTCCAGGCCGCCACTGTCTCCCCACCTACTGCCTCAGGCTGGCACCCCCAGTCTTCATCCCAACCCATGCAGCTGTGTTGAGGCCTGAGTTCCCAACAGCCCCCAAGGAACACTGAGGAAGCCAGAGTCCAGAGTGGTCTTGCACAGGCTGGAGGTCACTGGGGCCGGGCAGCATCTGTCCTCTGCAGAGGTGGCCACTCTCCGAGGCATTGGCCCTGAGCCCCGCCACCCTGAGCTTCTGGCCTGAGTAGAAGTGGCTAGCTTTGTAGGGGAGAAGGGCAGTAAAGGGGACTCTGCCCCCAACGGCCCCCATTTGGCTACTCTCAACGCAGATTTCACTGACTGCCTACCCCGGAAGCTGTTTGTCTGCCTGTCTCCTTCCTCTGGACAGAGAGTGCTGAGCTGGAGCTGAAGCAACCCCTTTCTCGCCCCCAGGTGCTCAAATCCATGGAAGCCACTGGGACCAGTTCAGAGTTCCCACAGAAGCTGGAGGTCTCTACCGTGTCTGTCAAGGAGGCAGTACAGGGACAACCTAGGACACCCCCACCTCACCTTCATATGGGGACTAGGTAGACCCCAAGCCAGCTCTTCCTGGCCATGTCTACCTGCCGGCTGCCACCCAGGCAGGGCCACAGTTTCCTCTGCCAGGCGTTCAGCCCTCTCCCAAGCCCTATTCCCAGCCTGCCTTTCTGGGCCAGCCTCCTCCACACCCAGCCAGCACACCAGCCTTCACCCATCCCTTCACACTCCAGGCTCCCGCCCCTCAAAGGCCCCTTGTTTTCCCTCTGCCGCATCTGGGTTCCCCAGCCCCCGCGTGTGTCAGGCCCCTTCACACTTCATACTTCCAGGGCATCCTCGATCGCCGATCACCAGCACCCCTGGGGAGGCACAAGCCACCCTCCTTTTAGAGTTGGGGAAACCAAGGCAAGAGAAACAAGTTATTGCCAAGGTCACATGAATCAAGGATGCAAAGACTTGAACCCAGCGCTGGCCACCTAGGAAGCCCTTAGCCTAAACCAAATTCTCCATCGCCTCCTAGTTCTCCTCCCTCTCCAGTGAGCTGCCCCCTGGGTTATGCAGACTGCAGCTTTCAGCCCAAGCCCCCCACTCCCTCTCCTCAGGAATGTGGTTCCCCATTGGTGGGCATCCCCCCAGCGGAGGGTCATGCCACTCTGGGGCATGATAACTGATGGGGCATGGGTCACGGGGCAGGAGGGGGTCTGCGCCGGGTTGGTCACCCCTTCCACTGGTCCTGGCACTCAAGGACTTAGTCTCTGAAGAGACGGGCTTCTAGGCTGCCCCGGGCACAGTCAACCAAGACGGGGGTTGGTCACGGAGGACTTCTTGCCCTCTTCCATGCCTCCTGTTCCAGGGTGGGCCCTGCCCTTCAGATGCCCCTGTGCAGGGCCTCTCGGCTTCTCAGCACCCAGATGAAGGGGACGGGAGAGAAGCAGGGAGTGCAGTTGTGTGGCTGTGACTAACGCTGCTGGGCTCCTGCCAGAGTGTCCGCTGGGCACTGGGCAGCCCAAGGGGAGCCTGCAGCCTCCTTGCCCCTGCACTGCCTGTCTCCTGTCCTGCTCACCCCTGCACCCCAGCCTTCTCCCTTCTGGAGGGTCTGCACTCCAGGGCTGGGAGATCAAGGGAAGGGAGCCCCAAGGAGTAGAGCCGAGCTGCCAGGGTCATGGCGGGGGGCCGGGAGCCAGAGGAGGGATGAGGTGCAAAGCGTCTGGGGTGGGAGGGGACAGTGTTGACCCCTGCACGAGGGGCCACAAGGAAGGGGTGGACGAAAGTCTTGGAGGGGGAAACTGGTAAGAGATTTGGGGTGCACAGGGCAGGAGGAGACAGAGGTGGGGAAGGATGGCCTATGTCGCATCTCCCGCCCTCTCAACCCGCATCACACCCCTCCTTTTCTCAGAACCCGAATGAGGCTCTGGCTGCTGGGTAGGGAGCTGGACGCTGGGGTCCAAGGCCAGAGACCCAGGGACAATACCCATCTACCTGTCCTGCCCGCGTCAGATGCCAGCCACTATCTCTACGGCTCCCCAGGACTCTGGGATTTTCAAGAGGAGCAGGTGGCTCACAGCCTGCGGTGCAGCGGGTGGGGGTGGGGGGTGTAGCTGCTTTCTCCCTCTTAATCTTCCCCCTGACCCAGTGGACCCCATGAGGGAAGACCTCTTTCCATGGCTGCCCCTGGGCTCCTACCATCACCCCGAACTGTGCTGGTTTCTCAACTGTGTGCCCCCATCGGCCCCAGTGAGCAACAGATCCCAGAGACCCCTGAACCCAAGGTATCTGAAGAGAGGCCCAGTCTTTGGTGACCACAGCCCCTCCCCCAATGGCCAAGAAGCATAGCCCATGGGGCCAAGAATTCCATCAGCACAGAGCCCCCCACCAGACTTCATACTGCCCCCCAGTAAGTGGGGAGAGGGAGAGCCTGAGCACCTGTCCCCATCCCAGAGGAGGTTTCAGGCCCAGGGGTCTCTGAAACCCAAAACCCTCCATCCAGGAACCCCAGGCACTGCCCTCTGCTCTGCTCCTGCCTAGCTGGCTGCCTGAGGTCCCGGGTAATGCAGAGAGGTGGAGGGACTCCGGGGGAACAAATGTGGGTCCTGGTCTCTGTGCTTTTCCCTTCCAGGCTTGGTTATCGCGACCAAACCGCTTAATCTGGCCACTTGTTGTCGCCACCACCTCCTGGGCTGCCTTCTCCGCACTAGCGGCCGGGGGTCTCCGCAGGGCTGCGAGGGGACACCGGTCGCAGGAGAGCCTGGGGGCAGCCCCGCGGCCGACGAGAGCCGGGCAGTCGCCCTCTCCCCTTCTCCGACTGCCCGAGCAGCTTGGATTTTAAATGCAACACGAGCGGAATGTCAATGCGAGCGCAGAGCCACGGGCGGGCACCGCGGAGGGGATCAGGATGCGGGTGCTCCGGGCCGACGGGCGCAGGGGGCGCCGCGCGGACCCCCACCCCAAACTGCCGCGTTGCCGCACCGTCACCGCGG
>NW_004567130.1:9005209-9015532 GCF_000260355.1 Condylura cristata | reverse complement strand
GATTCCTCGCCCCCTGCCACCAAGTCTGCTGCTACCAGGACTAGGGTGGGGGCTGGGTGGGGAGCGGGGCCCTTTCTTCCTGCCCACCCTGGTCCGCCCCACCCCACGAACAGAGAGCTGGCACTGCGGGCCAGAGTCCTGGCAGCAAGGCGAGGTCGGCTCTAGGCACCTGGGTCCTCGGAGAGAATCACAGTTTTGGTGCCAGGAGCGGCTCCAAGGTGGGGAAATTGAGGCTGGGCCAGAAGGGCGTTGACCAAGGTCATGGGACAGAGGCGGCAGGTAGGAGCTAGGGACAGGGTGTGGGCAGGCACCCCTGTCCTGTGACTGAGTTCTTGAAGCTGACCTTGCCCCCCCACCCAGTACAGTATAATCCTGGCTGCGTGGTTCCCTAGCTTCCTCCACCACTCAGCCTGTAAAAGGGGTGCCCAGGGTCTGTCTCATGGCCCCCAGGGGCAGTGAGGGGCAAAAAACTATGTATGGTTGAGTGCCCTCAAGGACTGGTGTGAGGGTCTGTCAGTTCACACCTAAAGTGTGTGCAGGGTTCACCCAGGCCCCAAAACGTGTGTGGTGGGGTGGGGTGGCCAGTGTGTGGGAGCAGCGAGTGTGCATGTTATCCACAAGGGTGTGTCCATGTGTTGCCAAGCCCACGTGCAGATGGTGTCAGGTGTCTGTGTGGACACCTGTGTGTGCCAAGGTGGTGAACTGGTAAGGGAGGGGCGGGCAGGAGCTGGTGGGTAGAAGCCTATGGCACGCATACGTGGGTGTGCTGGGCCAGGGTGGCATGGGCATGGGTGTACCATGTGTGTGTCTGTTGATGAAGGAGGGGGTGACCGTCTGGCTTTAGCATGGCCCCAGCTGTGGGCCCTGCCTCTGGGGGCCCCAGCAGAAACACCTCCCTGCCCTCTTTGGTCCAATCAGCCAATGGCCCAGCAGGGGAGCTGATTGCCACAGCCCTACCCGGCCCTGCCCTTCTCACGCTGATTACATTTTTCTGCCTGTTTCTGCTTTTGTTGCTGATTAATCACAGCCCCCGTCTTGGGGCCTGGGGAGAGGGGGCTCAGGGAGAGATTCCAGCCAAGCTAGACTAGACGAGAGCTTGGTCCTACTCCTTCTCAGATTTGGCTCTGGAGGGGGGCTCCCGGCAGCATTCAAGCCCCAAAGAGGAGCCAGGAAAGGCCCCAGCTGTTTGTCTCAGCCTCTGTGGGCCAGCTGGTACTCATCAGAACTTGGGGTATGAGAAGCCCCCCAGGAGCCCCCACGCTGAAGCTCTGCTCTTCCACCTGTTCCTTAACATTCCACCATGGGAAGGGAGCTCCTGCGGGTCTCCTGGTGGAACAGAGGAATGAGGGGGCGACCTCAGCTCTTGAAGCCAGGCAGGCCTGAGCTCCTGTGTCCGCACCTCCGATCCATGTGGCCTTAATCCTGGGGTCTTGATTTCCCCCCATGAAGTGAGGGTCGCCGTCCCACATCCCAGGTAGTGGTAAGGATGAAGTGGTGTAGCACGTGAGAGGCCTGGCAGGGCCTCCCTGCGTCTCTTGGGAGATTTTTATTAGCATGAAAACCCCCCCGAGGAATATGAATTAATAATAATTATAGCTATGTATTGATTGGTAGTATGAGCCGCAGCTGCTCACTCCACTGGCCCTTACTGAGCCATCCCAGATCCCAGGCCTGCTCCATCAGGACCCCCTTGCTGAGGGTGAGGGGAGGTTGAGCTGGTGCCTGGCCAGGGGATGGGGGGAAACTAGCTTCCCGGGAGGCTGCCACAGAGCAGGTTGGCGCTTGTCTGAAGGAGGGTCAGCTCCTGCGGCATCCCCTGTGGCTCCCAGCCTTTTTGCCCAGGCAGAAAATTTTCAAAGGATGGGTAGAAACATTTTTCTGAGATAAATCAAGCAAAATTCAAGTGCGTGGACCTTCTGGGAACAGGCAGGCCCTGTGGGTGTGTGCTGAGGGTACAGGACCACCAGAAATTACAGCCCCAAGGTCATGGCACAATCCACTGCTTAAGCCATCCCTAACACCTCAGGGCCCAGAGCTGACTGTGGGCCCAGGGGGCTTCTGCATGCCAGCACTGCACATGCACCCCTTCTCTGCCAGCCAGTGGGTATCTGGGCTACTTGGAGACTATGCATGTGACCAGCTGAGTCCAGTTCCCTAAACCTCTGAAGACAGTTTGACCTTGCCCCATTCGTGGGTGAGGGCCCCCTGCTCACAGAAGGGATCAGTTGGACCATACAGCCATATGCAGCAGGTTTAAGCCCAGCACCAAGTTGATCTCTCCCTGACCCTCCAGGCTCACAGGAATGATGCCTTCTCCAGGAGCCACTGTTGACCTCCTTAGCCCTCTACCACTGTGCACCTAAGCTCTCTGATCACCCCTGGGTGCCCATCCTCCAAGTCAGTCTGGCGGACAGAGGATGAAGGGGAGCCTCATGCCTGAGGCTCGTAGAGCAAGCGCCAGAGGGCTGGGCAGAACGGTCCAGGTCACAGCATCTCTGTCTGCCATATGGGGGGGAGGAGGGAGGCAGAAAGATTTTCTTACAGAGGAAAGACAAGGAGACAGGGCTTGGAGTGAGGGGGGGAGTGCTACAAGCAGGAAGAGCTCTACACAGAGAACCCACTGCTGGCTGTGTGAGCTCGAGTGTCTGTGCTCACCTCTTTGGGTCTCAACCTACTCATCTGTTCAGCAGTCCCAGAGAGAAGGACTCACTGCACAGAGCATGGTGCCTCTTTCTGCCAATCGAGGGAGCTCCAGGAGGAGTCAGAATAGACAAAAGCTCAGAAGTGTGAGGGGACCATCCTCAACTCAGAGAGGCAGGGTCCAGGTTTGCAGCCCCCAGATCCAGCCTCTGCCAGGGAACGCCTGCTGAATGAGTGAATGGGCGAATGAATGGCCCCTCACCCACCCTTAAGCACTGCAGCCCTGTCCTCTCCTCTGCACGTCTCAGGGGAGCAGATGGCATGATTGCAGGGTGTGAATTATGTCTGTCGCTCCCCCATCTGGGGAAGGTGGTGCTGCCATCACACTTCTCTCTCCAGGGTGCCACCAGGAGACTCGTGGGTCCCTCCTGAGAGGGTTCTCTGTGAGTTTCACCCATTAGCCCTTGGCTCAGGGTATTAGAGTACTGGGGAGGGTCACCCACCTGTGACTCTGGAAAAATTCACCTAGTGTTAGAGAGAGCAGGGGAGCAAAGTACAGACCTCTCTGTCCAGTGGCTGGACCCATCCTCAGGCCCTTAGGAAACTGGAACCCTCACTCTCAAATCCAGCTTGGTTCCCACCCTCCCCTGCCAGAAACCTCTCCCAAGTCAGCAAACGCCAGTAACCTACGTTCAGCACCAGGGAGAGCTCCCGGCAGAGCCCAAGGCCCTACAGTGAAGGTGAAGTTGTGGAGAGACCCTGGAGCGCCTGACAAGGCAGTAAACAAACCCATTGTTCAGAAGAGAATGTTAAAGTGGAGAGAAGACAAGTGCCAAGCTCAAGGTCATGCCAGGACTACTAACCGCTACCGGCCTGAGTGAGATGCCTGTCAGGGAGGCAGGAGCTGCTGGGTGGTGGGGAGGGGCTGCAGAAGCTCTGGCCTTGGCTCCTTGGCCAGGGAACAATATTGTTCCAAGAACCCGCTGGGGACAGTGTCTGGAGGTGAATAAAATATGCATCGTCCAGGCAAACTCAGTCACTTGATGAATAATGGAATTTACAGACTTGCAGAGGCAGACCCAGCCAGGAGGGGGTGTGGGCCAGAGCCCAGAGACCCCTATGTGCTCTGATCGTGCCTGCCCTAGGTACCCCCTCTTAGCCCTCAGATGCCCCGCGCCTGGAGGTAACCGGGTATATGGGTCAGAGAAGGAGACAGAGTCCATGACAGAGAAACAGGGCAAAGAGAACAGATCCTTGAATTTGATGCTCCTTGAAAAACAACTTGGCCATGGAGTGTGAGGCATCTCTGATTGCTAAGAGCACTGTACCTGGAGTCCAGTGTGGCTGGAGTGAGCCTTGCCAGCTCTATTCCCTGAGTGTGGCACTTGTTCTGGCTGATTCCTCCCCTATAAAATGGGATTGCTACAAGGATCTGATAAGATGGCAAAGGAGACAGTGCTGGGACATGTCTCTGACAGGCTGAGCCTCTCTCCAGCCCCAGACTCCCCTGAGGCCAGAAATAGTCTAGAAGGCCAGAGAAGGTGTGACCACAGGAACAGAGAAGCTCTTAGCCCTCAAGGTAGGATTTGATGTCAGTAACTGCAAAATCCTGGCCTGGGACAGACAGCCAGATACTCACCCTCCAGCCCAGATAATCTGCTCGGACCTCCTGGGCCAACACTGGGCAAGGGCACTTTCACAAAGCTTCCCGGGAGTGCCAAGGTGCAACCCTGGCTTGAGCCATTGCTCCAGAGGAGGAAGACCTGGGGAGGGGCAGGGGCTCTGGCAGAGCCAAGAAGAACTTGGGCATGTGTCATGCGGGGAAAGTCAGAGATCCCCACCCCTGGTCCCCAACGGGCCTTGGTCTCTCACGCTGGGAAGTGGGATTCTTAGCACTGGGATATGGCCAGTGCTGGCTGGGAGGGGGTTCAGGGGTGCCTTGGACCCACTTCCTGAGTGACAGCTGTGGCAGCTGGTAGAAGACAAGGTGTGAGGCAGCTCCTAATTGCTCTGGGCTCTCAGATCCCTGCCTCAGAGTCTGTTGCCTCTGACGAGACGGTTGACTGACCTGCCCAGAGTGGCCGCTCCCCTAGCAGAGGCCCCGTCTGCATCTGGCCCAGGCGTTGGTCTAGGGTGGTGGGTGCAGGGAATTCACCTCTCCTTGCATGGTCTCACCAGGTCTGGAGTGGGGCAACGCTGGGACGCTTCCCCCTCAGGGGCCTCCCTCTCCCTCCACATAGCTCTGTGTGATACAAAGGCCACGTGTGTGGAAATGCTCCCTGCGCCTGTCAGCGGCACAAGCATGTCCTCTGGGGTCAGACCTGAGAGGGAAACTGTGTGGCCATGGCAAGCTGTCAAGCTGGAGTCTTGGTGCTTCACCTGGGGATATGACCCTATCTCTCAGGTGAGCACAGGAAGGGGGAGGCTCGCTCGGGGCGGGGCCAGCAGACCACAACCCCTCAGTCACTATTGTTGTGGGTCTCCGAGGCCCTCTGTGCTCCAGATGCCTGAACAGGCGCCTCAGCTGACGTCAGCCAGTGGCTGTGGCCTCTTCCAGCTGGCTGCCCCACCCCCACCAGCACACACATACCTGCTCCCTCCCCCGTTCTTGCCTCTCATTCTTCCGTGGAAACACTTCCAGGACAAGGGATGGAACAACAGGGCCTGAACCCTCTGGCTCTCTCAAGGGGGTTCTCACACCCTAATAACTCCTGCTGTCTCTCAGGAGAACCAAATTACTTGCCTGGCTTCAGGCATCTAGCCCAACACTTAACCGCCCCCCCCCACCCCATGTGAGTGGCTGCCAGCGCCTGCTGCCACGTGCGTGGCCTGCAGCCTGGCTTGTGCCCTGCAGAGACGACCCCGGGGACTCAGCTTGCCTCCCCCCCAAGGCAGAGCCTGCACCTGCCTATTCAGTGGGCTCGGGCTTGTGTGCCCGCCTCTCTCCTGTTCTGAGACAAGGCATGAGGCCCCCCTGCTTGTCACCTGGGAAAGAGGGGTGCTGACTTGTGGGCAGCTCATCAGAGTGTACACTCCCCTCCAAGGTGGGGGCCCCTAGTAAGGATGACACCCCAGCCTCTGGGCAGGGGGCGCTGTGGTGGCAACAAGGAGACTGGGGAAGTAGGAACCAGACTTTAGATGAGAAACTACCTCTCCCCGACCCAGGGCTCTGCTGGGCAGATTACCCTGGCACTGAGACTGGGGCATGGAACAAGTGGCTTTGGACAAGGGAAGTGCTGCCAGGGAGCACCTGGTTTTTTGGGGGTCCCTCCTCCCAGCTGTCTCCAGTTCTATAGAGAACTGGACTATGATCCTGAAGTAGTGCCTGAAGTTGGGGGGATGGGGCCTGGGTGGTGCGAGTGGACAAGGACCCGGCTGCGGGTAGAGGGTGGAGAGTGGAGGGTCTTCCTTTGAGCCACCCTCCTCCAGGCCCAGACTAGGCCTGTATCCCCGGCCCACGGGTACCCCGCCCAGAGCCCCGCTAATGGGCCTCTGCGGCCCACAGTGCCCCGGCTGTGTCGAGCCTAAGTGATGATAAAATCGACAGCAGTTTAATTGGTAATTTTAATCCTGGACAGAGCAGTAATGGCGTTACTAATTGGATCGTTAGAGATTTGTGCTTTATGGCTGTGTAATTAGAGAAGCTGTGGGGGGCCGGGGTGAACTGGGGGGCCCCGTGCAGGGCCAGGGGCAGAGAGCAGCAGGCAGGCCCCTTCCCAGTCGGCGGCTGGGTCACCGCTGGGGCCTGCTGCTCTCCTGTGCACCTTCTGAGTAGAGGCCCGAGCAGCTGAGCGAGGGTGATCCTAGCCAGGGTCTACAGGCCCATCCCTGACCTGGGGACCCCTGTATGGGGAGGAGAAGGCTTTCGTGAGTGGTATATGAAGGAACCTTAAAACCCATAGCCCAGTTCCCTTTAGAATGGGGTAGAGAGGCTCCCACAAACCCAACCCCCTGTGTCCCTGTCCTCAAACAGGCTCACAGGCGGCCTTCCCCCTGCCCTGCCCCAGGCTCTGAGTGACAATAGGTGTCCTTTGGCAGAGGATGGGCCCTTCACCCTGCTCATTCTCGATTGGGAAACTGAGGCTCGGAGGAGAGGAGGTACCCTGAGTGCCTTCCATGCTGGTCCTGAATGTTTACCTGAGGCTCAGCAGCCAACATCTAGTGGGTTCCATGCTGTTCTGCACCAGAGGAAGCCAACCCTGGAGCATGAAGAGGAACTAGGGAGGCCCCGAGCCCCAGCTCAGGGCACTCGAGCCGATATCCTGAGGTGGTTGGTGGAAGGGGGGCTGGGTGGCATGTCCTTTGGGCTGATTTCACAAAAGACTATGTCTGCACACAGTGGGGATTTGCTGGATTCATTAATGAAAGAAGGAACAAAGGGAAAAGGGGAAAAGAAGGAAGGCCAGAGGGTCAGCTTCCCTGCGCTTTGGCTCTCTAGTATCTGGTTGCCTGACCGGCCAGGGAGGGGGAGGCGGGGGGGGGGGGGGGGGCTGCGCTGTGGCACTGACTTACTCCAGGGGGACCCAGAGTCACTCCCTCTTCACCCCTTAGCCCTCACCTCCTCCCCTTGCTCATGGGCTCTGGCTGTGGCCTGACACTCACCCCTGGCAGCATGCCAGGCACACTCCTGCCGCGGGGCCTTTGCACCTGCTGTGCCAGCGTATCTGCCAAGAGCACCCTCTGTCCAAATGCCTCAGCGGCTTGCTTCTCCGGGTACTTACCCAGAAGTTACTTTCCCAATCTGCTTTCCCTGATCACCCAGAGGAACCAAGCTCCCTTCGCCCCCACCCCCTAAAAGCAGGCAAACCAAGTGTGTTCCCCCAATGCTCTACTATCCTGGCTTGCACTTAGCACAACCTAACACCCATAGACTTTCCTGTCTTGCTCGGTGCTGGCTGTCATTTGCAGCTGCACCCTGAGTGTTGGGAGACAGAGTAGATGCATGTACTTGGTTGATGAAGGCTCCCTACAGAGTTGACCCTGGGAAAGGAGGGCAGGTTGTGGGGTGGGGGGGAGGGTTTGTGAATTGAAGGGGGCAGGGCAGTGGCTGGAATCTCCCTGGCTTCTGCCCTTCCCTCTGGCCACCCCGGCTCCCACCCCGGCTCCCACCCAGCAGCAGTTGATCAAGAGCCAGCACCCCAGCGACCTACATCAGCAAATTACTTGGCAGGTGGGGGAGGGGAAATAAAAATTTCATCTTCCTGCCAAATGCTGTGGAGCCACACCCCTGGAGGGTCCTGTCAGCCCGCCCAATGGTCCCCTCTAGCTGGGTCACCCTGTGGCCTCAACTGCCTAGTTCACATCCCCCAAGGCGTGGCCACCTCCAGGCAGGCTTGGGGCCCCAAGAAGACTCCTCCCATGCTGACCCAGTCCCTCTTCCCTCTTTCAGGAGGGTGCCTGAAATCCCATTTAGGACGGAGGTGCCCTGTTCCTGGGGCCAAGTGCCAGGGGCTGAGCACTCAGCAACACCCTGCCCACCCGCCTGGCCCAGCTGCCTCCGGCTTTGCCAGGTGATGTATGGCCCACTGGCCCTGCCAGGAAGTGACAGTAGATGGATGGGCGGTGCTGAAGGTGGGCTCAGAGCCAGCAGCCTGGAGCAGGGAGGGGGAGGGGCCTGGCTCTGGAGTAGGCCATTCCCGGAAAGTCACCCTCCCTGACCAGGGCAGGAGGGGGAGTGCTGGAGGAGTCAGGCCTGGCTCCTCACTGTGCCCTAAGCCAGGGAACTAGGGGGCTGCAGGAGCTGGGTGTCCTGATCCCAGGCCTCAGTTTCCTCATCTGTAAATGGCAGTGAAGCAACCCTGGGAAGCAGCAGGGTGGAGCAAGAGAATGCACACCACGCAGCCCCTGTAGTCGGAGTGCTCGGACACCCTCTCCCAGCTGGCCTGGTGCTGGGTCAGGGGGGCGCCGCCCTCAAGCCTGCTCCCTGCTCTCTGTATGTCTGTATTTCCCATCTTCCCTTTCCTGACTTCTGGGAGAACAACTCAGCCAGAGATGGATAGGACCTTCGAAAGTTTCTCCTTTGATCTCTTTGCCATTTCCCAGATGGGAAAACTGAGGTCTGCAGAGAGGAAGAATCTGCCCAAGTTCAGTGACTCATGCTTTGGACTCATTCCTCTTTTTATTTATTCATGCACACAGAACTGGGGTACAGGCCAGAGGTGCAGGGGGTGAGAGGATTCACCAGAGACAGAGTGGGGAGCAGAACAGGCCGACTGATGAAGTACACTGCTGAGGGGAGCAGTGGGCAGGTCAGGAGAGGTCTGCCATGCCGTGTGGTCACCTCCAGGGCAGTAGGGGATCGAACTCTCACTGAAGTGACTGTGACCATCCTGCAGTGCTGCACTTTAACCCATTGCGCCACCAGGGAGGGTTCTGGACTTGTTCCTCTGAGTAGGAAACTGAGGATTTCTGAAAGAAGCCCCTTTGTCTCTGTGGGCCAGGAGAGAGGGAAGTGTGTGGGGGGTAGCTGCCCAGCAGTTGGGGAAGGACAGGTAGGACAGCACTGGGCATAGGGAAGGGGCCGGGGGAAGCCTGAGCTCTTGCTGCAGCCAAGCCAGGATGTGCCAGACGCTCTGTGGGCTCTGTCTGCATCCAAGGAGACCAGGACACTGGGTGGACGGACAGTGTGTCCTTGCTGGCTGGGCCTGGAGGAAGGCTGGGGAGTGGGGGGGTCATTCTGGGAACGGGGGCTGCCTGCTGGGGCTGGGCAGCATTTCCCAGCATCTGCTCACCTGCCCTGATCCCCAGAGAAGCCGGGGCCCCACATAGGGTCTCCCAGCGGCTGTAGGCACAGGACGCAGATGTTCGAGGACAGGTGTGGTGGGCACACAGGGTGGGGGCACGCACAGAGGCACAGGGCACACATGTCATGGCAAGGTGCGGGTGCTGGGGTGGAGATGCACGTGCAGGGACTGAACCCTGGACTGAGCTTCCCGGGGCCCGGCCAGAGCGGTCGTGGCAGGCGCGGGTCGGTGTGGTCTGTGTTCTCTGTTCACTTGCTCTTGGGCTTCTCCATATGTGCAGGTGGAGGTGAGGGGGCACACGGACGGCCTCGTTTGAGACTCACCAGGCCATGCAGCAGCTCAGCCTCAGCCTCAGGCAATAGGAGCAGGCTGGCACCCGCTGGCAGATGGGACTGAAGGCAGCTGCTGCCTACAGCCATGAGGTCCTGCCTTCTGCAGGAAGCAGCCCCCTACCCAGCCTCCTCACGGGATAAGAAAGTGGCCACCATGGTGGGATGTGGGTTTGATTCTGGAGAGTCTCTGTGGCAGATCTTGGCCTGGGGGACGTAGTCTGGGAAGTGAGTCCTGCTTTGGTTCCTCTGAGTAGGGCCAGGCCATGGCCATGGAACCTGAGGGTCATCTGGAGCCTGTGCAAAGGAGGGACCCCTGGCTGGAGAGTCCCCACTTTGAAGCTGTTTCCTCACCTGCGGAGTGAAGCATCCCCACCCCCACCCAGTACTGCTGGACCCAGACACCATAGCCCCTCCCTGAGAGGGAGGCTGGAGCCCCAAGGTCATCTCTGGGATGAGGCCTGAGGCCATGGTGGTCCCCGGGCTGTGCTCTCTTGCTCATCTGGGAGTGGGGATGGACTCAGGCGGGGGAGGAGGGGGGCCGAAGGTGTCTGAGGAGGGAGGCAGGCCTTCCAGTTCACTTAGTGAAAGGATTCGTCATTTTAATGATG
>NW_004567130.1:8960386-9004988 GCF_000260355.1 Condylura cristata | reverse complement strand
GACAAGCCCTGACGCTGGAGTCGAAGGGACCAGGGCACCACCGAACCGAACCTCAGGCCAGCTCTAGCCTGACCCTCATTCGGCCTCCATGCTTTAGTCACCCTGGACTTATTGCAGCTTCCTGACTTCCAGGCCTTTGGGCCAGCTGCTCCCTCGCTTAGTCGGATCCACAGGTCTGGTCAGCTGCTCCCTTGAAGCCCTCTATGTGCCCCGTGACGCTGGTCTCCTAGTCTGACTGGCTCGGGGTTCCAGCACGTAGTAGGCCCTCGGTAAACATGCTTGTTGAGTGACTGAATAAAGGGGTGTGCAGAGCTGCCCTCCTGACCCCGAGGCGGGGCAGGGAGGATGCGGATGGTGGCGCAGTGAGGGTGGCCCAGTGGCGGCCCATCCGTCAGTCTGCCACCGCGCCGGGCCAGATGGAGCCGAGCCCCTGGAGAGGAGAGAGGAGGAGAAGATCCATTTCCCATCAGCAGCTGTGGGTGTGGGCATGTCACACCTGCCCCCACGGGATCCTCATCCATCACGCTGTCCGGGGACGCTGGGACGGGGTGAGCGGGTGGCAGCGTCTCCACAGAACCTTCAGGAATCTGCAGACCTCTATGTGCAGGGAAAGGGAAACCGAGGCCTGGAGCAGGGCAGACAGGAGTTTAAGTAGGAGCCTCTGGGGCTGGACCAGTGAGCGCCAGTGACGGCTCTGGGACTCACTCGGGTGACCCTGGGGCAACGTCCTCATCTGTGAAGTGGGGACACGGCAGGTACCCTCACTTGGGAGAAGGGAGGATCCCCTGGGAAGATGGAGCCTGACTTGCACACCCGCTTGGTCCCTGCTCTTTGGTTGGTGATAGCAGAGGACGAGCAGTGGAGGAAGTGGAGGAGCAGGAAGAGGAGGAGGAGGAAGAGGAGGAGGAGGAGGAAGAGGAGGAGGAAAAGAAGAAAGAAGAGGAGGAGGAGGAGGAGGTGGTAGCAGCGGCTGTGGTGGCTTCCAGCGGCGGCACCTGTGGATTAGGCAGGACTGACTAATTGTCTGGACTGGCAGGGGGAAGGAGACTTGATGGATGCTCCTCCCTGCCAGGTGGCTGAGTGATGACCAGACCCCAAGGTGATTACAGCTCAAACGGCCCAGCCAGCTGGCCAGGGGCGCATCCTGCCCCAGGCCCTCTAGCCCCCCACTAGCCCTTTGCTGGGAAGTCACCACCTCCCTCCTCAGCACTTTAATCAAACAAGCCCTTTCCGAGCCACTAGTCCACCTGAATCGCAAGGCCTAGGGAGTGGGGCAATATCCTTGGGCACGAAGACCCTCATGCCGCTGTGGGGAAGCTGACCCCCACTCCTCACCCGGCAGGTGTCCACGGGGCACCTGCTCTGTGCCAGGACTGGCTGGACGAGGGGATCAGACGACAGGGCTTCAGCCACCTGCTCGCCCGGATGCTCTGGAGGTTACAGCTGGACCTGGTCTGAATTTTTGTCCAGCCTGGGCCTGAGACGAAGATGAGGACATGACCCGGCATCACCTGCTTGGGAGGTGCCGGCCCCGCGCCCAGGGCAGCGCTGAGCACCGTAAGGGCATTATTTTCATTTACTCTGAGGCAGACATCAGTGACGCCGTTTTCAACTGAGAAAACTTGAGGTCAGTGGGGTGCTGTGACTTGCGTGACTCTTCTCAGCTGCGAAGAGGCCCAAGCCTACACCCAGAACTTGTCTTCTTCCCAACCCACAAGGGCCACCCCCACCGGCCGAGAGGGGGGCTCGTGATTGAAGACACCAGTGCCCCCTGGCCCTTAAGTTTGGCAACACTAAGCCCACCCATATACCTCTACTTCCTCCATGGGTGTGGGGCAAGGGGCTGCCCCTCCCAGAATCTGACCCCATCCCTGGACAGCATGGGCCAGGCAGAGCAGGGCCTGGCCAGCCTGGACAGCCCCTTCCACACGCACCAAGCTGCCTGGCTTGTCCCCACCACTGAGCTCCCTCAGAGGGCTGATAGTCATGTGAGGGAGAGTGGCTGTCATGCCCACGCTCAGTTGGGCCAGAGGGACCCTCCGAAGCTGAGGAGTGGGCAAACCCAGGCGGAAGAGAAACTCGGCTCCAGCCAGCTCTCAGAAGCCACTGGCCGCCTCGGCCTGTCTCATGCAGGAGCCACGGTGGGGCCTGGAGATGCCGCCGGGTGAGGATTTCAGTGGCAGCCGCGTCCCTGAGCCGGGCCCTGGTGTGTGCAGTGGTAATGGTGGCCCCTGGGGACTGCTGAGGGTTACAAAGACACAAAGTGTGCCAAGGCCAGCATGGATCGCTGTTGTGATTATTCCCATCTTCCTTGGTGCCTGGCCAGAGCAAGTGCTCATGGGACATCGTGGCCCTGACCCCGGCAGATGGGGCCGGACGTGGGGAGGGGGCTGTGGCTGGCTGTGCCGACCTACCCAGCAGAGCAGAACCGGATCTAATGAAGTGGGCCAGCCCCGGCCCGGCACTGATTTCACGACTCGGTGGCTACTTCCCAGCTGGTAAATGTCACTGGAGAGAGCAGTGTGGCACCTGGCACGGGCCCAGTCTCCGGCGAGAGCGGGAAGGCTGCAGGAGGAGCCAGGGATGCCCGTGGAATGCTGATGCCAGCCCAGCGCTCCCGGGCTGCGACCAGCCATCCGCAGCTGTCACCCACTCGGGAAGTACTTGCAGCCCCTCTCAGCCAGCTCCAAGGACCCCGTGCTGGGAGGGTGCTCCCCACACCCCATGGTCGCATACTCCTCTCTTCCTGGGGGTGGGGGAGGAGTTCAGGGGAGTCTGGAGAGGGCCCAGGGAGCCGGAGTGGGAGGTGGCCTGTCTGAGAGCCCCCCGGGCCCACACGGTGGCGTTTGTTGCCCTGAGCCATCTCCATCGACAACTGAGTCAGGACAAGCTAACAGCAATGGCTAATGCCACACAGCGGCAGGCCTTGCTAGTAAATGCTCGCTGGCCGGCGTGGGCCTGGCGCTGGCTCAGAACACAGCACCTGTGACCCCGTTGGCCCCAGCCATGGCCCTGTGGTTGGCCGGAACTGACTCTGCTGTGTGTGGGAGGAATGTGTGGCTGATGAGGCCAAACCCTCTTTTCCAACAACACGGGGGAGGCAGAACCCCCTTTCCGCTCTGCTGTGCCACCCACAGCACTCAGGGGACCCTGTCTCTGCCCTGACTTGACTTTCCAGAGAAGGTGGCGCCTGGCACATGTCCATAACCGGTCTGCATGGGGGTGCAAGCTCGGCCTCCCAAGACAATAGGCAAGAGGCGGCCTGTCTTTACCAAGGGGAGTTGTGCTCCTGCTCATCGCTCTCCCCGCACCCCCTTTTTTACTCTCCAGAACCTCGAGCTCCAGGGCCCAGACTTAAGGTCAAGATGTGCCCCACCTACACCACCCTGGTCAGCGTTGCCTGTGAGGGTATCTGGGCCCAATCCTATGGCGAGTAGGGACAGGTGCCGGGGCCCTGACGGCAGTCACAGGTCAGCCCCCACCAGGCCCAGCTCGAACTCCGTTCATGTCGCTGCCGCATTGCTGAGACCCCCCAGCCTGGGGAGCTATCCCCAAGGTGCTCGCC
Source organism: Condylura cristata (assembly GCF_000260355.1). Classification (NCBI taxonomy): domain Eukaryota; kingdom Metazoa; phylum Chordata; class Mammalia; order Eulipotyphla; family Talpidae; genus Condylura; species Condylura cristata. The sequence continues at coordinate 9,001,423 of NW_004567130.1, read as the reverse complement.
TCTCTGGCCTTGCCCCAAGAGCCACCGAGGGAGCCCTGTCTCCCTGCCCTCTACCATCCTGGGCCCTCACCTTGCCTGGCATGGACTGGCATGTCAAAGGGGGTGCTGGATGGGGGCTGGAGTGGGGGGTGGCCTCTGGGAGCCAAGGGAGTGGAGGCTCCCTTGTGGGGGACACTGCTGCTCCATCTGGAAGCTGCTCTCTGCTCCCCTGGTTGACGTGACATTTCCGGGGACCTTCCCACGTGGGGCGGAGAGCCCAGGCATCCCCAGCCACTCTCACCCCTCCATGGGAAAAGAGGAGGGAGGAGAGAAAAGCCGTGTTAATAAAAGAATAGGATACTGCTACTAACTCCGCAGCGTGTGCAGCTCAGAATAGCAATGTGCTTTCTCAAGGCAAACAGAACTCCCCAGGTGTTAATGCAAATTCACTCCAGTTAAGATGAAAGAGGGTTGTTTCCCCCTTTGCTGGCTAATATGAAGGACTTAATAGATTCAGCCTCAGGAAGTCAGGCTGGAGCGGAAGGCTGGGGGAGGGAGGCAGGCATGGGCAAGAAGGGTGTCCCCTGTGGGCTTCAGGGCACAGCCCCTGTCACGCGGGCCTGGCCGGGTGCGGCTCATACCATCCCTTCCTCTTCCCAGGCTGGCAGGAGCTGGGCCCGCCAGGGAGAGGGAAAGACCCCGCCCCCCTGTGCTGGTGCCCACTGCCCTTCACAGTCGACTACTCGGTGTGGGGCACCACAACGGCCGGTGCCCAGTTTGTGCCAGAGGTGCGTGGGGCTAGGAGAAAGGACGGGCGAGTTTGGCTGTCTGAGCAGGAGCCTGGTTCTGGTCCAGCTCTTGCAGTGGCTGCCCCTGGGGGGTCCCGGACCAATTACCCCCCTTCGTTCGGCTCCTTGAAGGTTGAAACTGGCGTGATGGTCTGGGAAGAGCCCAAGGGGTACTTTTAGAAACAGCATTCATAGGCAGTAGGAACCGGAAGGGGCCTCAGTGTTCCTCTGGTCTGTCTGTGCCCAGGACCTGGAAGCCTGGACAGTGGATGGGGCCTTCTCACGCCTGGAAGCTGAGCTGGCCGGACCAGAACCCAAGCCTGCTGTCTGAATGCAGACCGGGCCTGGGTGGCCCTGCCAGTCGCCGGCCCCTTCTTCCAATAGTGGCAAGCGCTTCTCCAGCCGGGGCTGAGCTGGCCAGCCCAGGCCACGCGTCGCACACACTTCCCTCAGAATGACTCTCCACTGGAAATTACACCAGGCCCACGCACATGGCAGACGGGTGCCGTGTCGCGGGAAGTATCTGGGGCCTCAGCTGGGCATGCGGGAGACCGGGCCGCCCTTGGTCCACTTCACTTGCCTGAATTCAGCTCCTCTCTCAGGCTAAGTGGCACAGCAGGTGCTGGGGAGAGACACCTCTGCAGCCTTCTTGGCTTTTGTTTACTGACTTAATTCCTTCAGATCAGAGGCTGCCCCTTGCTCCCCAGCAGGCAGATGGGGGAATTACATTATTTATATTGGAAATGGGCAAAACCCCACGGGGACGTCTTCCTTATGCCTGATAAGAGAAAATTAGGTCACTGGCGTGCCTCCCGGGCATCTGTGGTTGGGTTTTCGCAGCCAGGTACACGGGCTCAGGGCTGGGCTCCAGGTGCACAGGCGAGTCCTGCCCACCTAGCTCCTCTTCCACCCTGAGTGCCAGTAAATTATTGACCGGAGCAGCAGGTGAGAGGACCAGAACCTCCTCTGCAGGCAGCCCCAGCCTGGGTTATCTATCATCTCCCGGGCTTGGCAGCTGGCACTGGGCAAACACCGTGAGGACAAACAGGCCAGACGCAGGCTCATTAAGGCCCGGTGCAGGTGGAGGTGATGGGGCCCCCATGGGGGCTGCTGGTGGGCCGGGTCCCTCCAAATGGAGGCTTCTTCTGGGCGACCATGCTCTCTTCTCGGCTTCCTCTTCCCACCCCCCTCCCACCCAGGAAGCATCCAGAAAAGAGCCTCCTCCCCCGATGGCACTGTGCCAAGAGCTTCCCAGGCACATTAGCCCTCACAAAACTTATAACATCTCCCTTGTACAGATGAAGAAACTGCAGGTGCCAAGAGGTTAGGCCACTTGCTTCTGCTTATGTAGCTGGGAAGTGGCTGACTGGTGTTGAACCCAGGCGTGTGAAGGGCGCTGAGCCCCTTGCTGGGTGTCCTGGCCCCTCGTGCTGGCTGTGAATGCCGCAGGCTTCTGCCTTCTAGCTGCTTCTATTACTAGTAAATAAGGGCGCTACTGTGACTGAGCCTCACTTCTTTTCCTTAGAAAACTGAGTACTTTGTGCATCTATTCTTCATGTTATCTCAGCAATATCCCAGGGGTGTCATTATCAGCCCTCTTCCTAGAGAGGAAACAGGTTTCTGGGAGCACAGGCCCGGCCCTGTGGGGCAGGGGGCGGCCAGGAGACAGAGAGCAGATGTGCCGTAGGGGAGGGGGGAGGCGGGCTCTCGTTGCACGACTTTGAAGCGCTTCCGAGGTCTTGATTTCTTTGGCTTAGAGGCATCACGCCGGGCACTGTCCTGGGGCTATCCCTCCAAGAGAAATGGGCATCTAGTGGGATCTCGGCGAGGACAGGGTGGGTCCCGCTCTGAGTCACTTCAGGTCCTCACGCGGCTGAGGGATGGCCGAGCTGTCTGTGGGCGAGCACGGCAGCCTCCTCCAGCCGCCTGCCCTAACGCAGTGATGACAGGCTGCCAGCGTGCCCGCCACTCCGGCCGGGAGGGAGAGGAGCCTGTGGCCTCTCAGCTGCCCGGGCTGTCTGAGGAGACAGAGACAGCGTATGGCTCCACTTTCTCTTCCCCAGACATGCAAAAAATTGGATTAGACACGGCTGCAGCAATCTGGCCAATACCTTTCCCCGGCCCAGTCCTGCTGCCAACTGCTTGTTACACGTGGGAGGCTCCCTGTCTGCTCCTCCCAAGTGAAGTCTGCTGGGGTGGGCGGTGGGCACATCTGCCAGGCACTGAGTTCTCGGATGAGGACGAAAGGCAAAAGGACAAAGTGTTGGCAGGGAGGCCAGAGCAGCCACGCGGGGTCCCGTGGGACCGGGCCGCAAACGCCACAATTAAGTACTGAGATCCGGTCAGCAGCTTTGGGTTGACAGCACCGTCAGAACAGAAAGGGGGAAAGGCAGAGGAGAAATCGGCTGGTCATGCTGATACCAAGTCCCGATGCGATTAATTTTATTCCCACTAATGGAAACCTCGAGAGCTGTATGAACACATTACTATCTTATAAGGGGTAGGAGTGGCTTAAAAAAAAAGTCAGGTAAAAATATTGTCTGGAGTTTTCAAAATGCTCAGTATTATGAAGTGCTTTTTCCGGCTCAGACTACAGAGAAAATCAGACTACTTCGAACCACTGAAAATAGCAACTATGTTTAAAAAAATGAGGCCGTTTTACCGTATTTCTCTAATAAGCAGCTTAATCTAGTTACTAATTCTATGAATTTAAAATAAAATGGTATTAATTCCTAGGGGTTTTTTGTTTGTTTTTTTATTCTCTCTTTTTTTTTTAAAGATTTAATTTATTTATTCACATAGAACTGGGGTACAGGCCAGAGATGCGGAGGGTGAGAGGATTCACCAGACATAGCCGGGAGCAGAACAGGCAGATCGATGAAGTACACCGCTGAGGGGAGCAGCGGGCGGGTCAGGAGAGGTCTGCCTCGCCATGTGGGTCACCTCCGGGTCAGGCGGGAATCGAACTCATGCAGAAGTGACTTTAGCTTCTTAGTGCTGTGCTTTAACCCGCTGAGCCACCAGGGAGGGCCCTATTCTCTCTTTTTTAACGCATACAACTACTGGGAGACAGGCCAGAGGTGCAGGGCGGTGAGAGGACTCACCAGAGACAGAGTGGGGAGCAGAACAGGCAGATCCACTGAAACACACTGCTGAGGGGAGCAGCGGGCAAGACCGGAGAGGTCTGCTGCACCGTGTGGGTCAGCTCCCTGGGCGGGGATTGAACTCGTGCTGCAGTGGCTGTGGCCAGTTTCATAGTGCGGAGACAACTCCTTGCACCACCAGATTCCTAGTTTTGTAATTTTAAACATCTTTCTAAAACAAAAAGTTGCATTTAGCTCAAATTCTTTTAGAAAAGCTGGGGTGGCTTGATAGGTTATCTTCCTTGCTGCTCGTAAGTGGAGACCTGAAATGTACTGCCATGTGTGACAGGCATGACTTGTCCCTCAGAAGGCTTGATAGCTCACGGTGCCACTGAAATCTCTAATTCTGGACAGTGTGATTTGAGATGTTTTAATAGGTTTTGGTCTTAATAAAGGACTTACGTTGATTAAAAAAGAAAAGAGAAACAAAATGAGAAATGTAAGCTCTGAGGTGGTAGTTCCCAGCCTCAAGCCGATTCAGGTGTGACTGTCGTGTGGCTCCAGGTGGCTCAGGACAACGGTTCAGTCTCACCAGCGGGCGCAGACCATGCCAGGGTGCAGGGGCTCTGCAGGCCTCCCCACCCCAGGCTGTCTTCAGAATGGGGCAACCACGAAGGGGAAGCACCCAGGAGAGCACCCAGTCCAGAGCCCTCGCCTCACGTCTGGACCTGGGCGTGGACAGGTGTGTGGAGAGGAAATGAAGGCCCTGGGTCGGGGATCTGGGTCCTCTCTGACCCCTGTGTCCCGCAGGAAGAAGGAAGGAAGTTCCCAGCTGAAGGTGTAGGAAGGGGTGCCATCGTCATCACGGAAAAGGTGATCGTTTTAAGACGGGAGGGGTTCAGTCCCTTCAGTCTGGAAGCAGCGCTTGCTGAGAGCCCACAGAGGCACCCTCCCCACCCAGCCCACCTTGTCACCACCTCTGCAACAAGCAGACTTCAGCCCAAGACAAACTTTTTACAACTTAGAGTTTTTATTAAAACAATCATTTAAATTACAACAACCCCCCAGAATAGAAAATAGCTTTCCATGGTGTGGACCTGACAGGAGGCGGGACTCTGGCCTGAAGGGGGAGGTGGGGTTTGACATCTTTGAAAAAGGATGGAGTGTCCCTGGAAACCCAAGGGGGCAGCCTGGCTCCAGGCCATCTGGGGGAGGCTGTCTCCCTGCCACGGCCACTCTCTCAGGGGCTGACAGGCCCCAGCCCTGTCAATGAGGCACACTCAGTCACCGTGGCTGGTTGTCAGCCTCTGGTCTTGCTGTTTTGATTTGAAAGGGAAAAGGAAGAGAGAGACATCTGTCCCCTAGATTACAAAACACAGCCCCTCGAGCAGTGTTCTGTAATGCCAGGGCGCTGTCCAGCAGGGTCTGGTGGCACGTGAATCACTGAGCGGCGACCACAGGCCAGGGTGCCCTGGGCGAGCCAGGGGGTCTGTGCCGCCCCAGCCAAGGGTCGCCGGCACAGCCCCACGCGTGTCGCTGGCCGGCAGTGACTTCACATGGTGGTGTGGCTGCCCAAGCACCACCACAAGTGCTTGTCATGAGATAATCCCAGCCCGGGCTCTGCTCTTAGTGGGCTTCCTCACTGAGAAGCTCCTGTGCTGAGAAATGTTCATCTCAGCCACAGGCACGAGACCCTGAAAAACAAGCTCCTTCTCGGGGGCTCCCTTTGGGAGGTGCCTGCCAGCTCTGTCTCCAAGGAGAGCCAGGCTGGTGGAGTGAGTCTGCCCCGGGGCCGAGGGGGCTCCTGTCACAGCCCGGATGCCAGCAGGCTCCTCTGTGGCCACACGGCGTGGCGTTTCTCGGACTTCAGACTTAACACAGCAGTTTAAATAATGAAAAAACAAGGCCTCACCATGTTTTCTAGGCCACCCCCCTGCTCCTGTGCCCACACTATTGTTACAGATTAAATTCACAGGTCAGGAGGAAAGTAACTCCCCATGGAGAGTCAGGGATGGGTGGGAAGCCTGATGGAGTCACAACACAAGAGCCAGAGCTTAAGGTCCAGACGCTGAGCACGCCCCTCTCCCCCTCCCTGCCACCCTGAGGGAGACGAGTGCAGGAAGGTTTTAGTCACAGTCATCCAAGGTAGGTGTCCGGATGGGGAGCCGCACCCCACGTCCCAAGGGCTGGGTGACACAGGGCTGATGCCCTAAGGGCAAGGAGGCCCAAGGAGTGGGCAGGCAGCACAAGACACCACGAGGAAAAAGGCAGCCTCTGTGGAGACCACAGACACCGGCCAGAGACCGGCCTTCAGCCATCTCCACCCAACAGTCACCCTTCCCTGGTTAAGGTGTATCACCTGCTCTGCACAGCAGCCCCGCGGGAAGGATCTGGGGGCCGGTTGGTTGCCGGCTCCGGCAGCCATGGAGCGGAGAAAGGACAAGAGAAAGGCTCCATCCAAGGAGTGAGTGTGAGTGACCACGGTGGTTCTGTGACCTGCTGCTGCCCCCGTGGGGGTGAGCTGCGGGCCGGCAGGTGTGAAGCACCGACACTGAGTGAACCCTGCAGCTGGCTCACACTGGGGGTGGGTAGGGGTGGGCAAAGGGACCCCACACAGCCCACGGGACTTCTGATCTATAAAGTACATAAAACAAAGGGCCTTCTGGGGGGACAAAGGCAACAGCAAGACAAGGCCCAGGTACAACAACACGTTGGAGGGGCTGGCAGTGGCCTGGAGGGAAGGTGATTCAGGCGAGCCATTCAGGTGAGCCACACAGGCGGGGTCTGGGGTGGGGGTGGGGTGTGTGTGTGGGGGTGGTGAGTGGAGTTCAGTGTTTGGAGGAGGAGGAAGTGCCCTTGAGGCTGGAGAGCCTTAAGAGCACTCCCTGCCCCGTCAGGGCTGGGCTAGCAGGTGACGACTAGAATGTGACCGGAAGACCCTGTCCCATCCGTCCATCTGTCTGCCACAGGCAGGAGAGGCTACAGCTGAAGTGGGGAAGACATACCTGGCCCCCGCCGCCTCTAAGACCCTGGTCTGGGGTGGTAGGAGCTCAGTGAATGTTCTGTGTAGTGCAGGTTCTTACAAGGCTCTACTGGCCCCCCAGCCCTCTGCTGGCAGCCAGACCTTCATCACTGCTTCCACCTAAAATCTTTCCCTAGTCACAGCGCCCTTTCCCACTCCCTGCCGCCTGGCAGTGAGACGGCTGCCCCCGGGTGCCTGGGCCAAGGACCCGTCACTGGGCTCACTGTGAGCAGTGGGCATGGGCACTGAGGATGTGCAGGCAGGTCGCTCTGGCCCTCGGTTCGGGTGGGCTGTGCCAGTACCTCAGCAGGGGAGGAGATGAATGTTCTGGAACCCTGGGGAGATGCAGGTGTTAGCACCAGTCTCCAGGTCTCCGGGGGGACCATGCACTTCATTCCCCACAGCCACTTCCCAGCACTGCACACCCCAGGGTACCTTTCAAGGAGAAATAGGACCCCTCGATAGACAAGGAAAGACAAATAGTTCTCAGAAAATTGAAAGACTCGGGTCAGGAGAACTCAAACCCTGTGAGAGAGGGTTCACGGCAATTGCACACGAAGGGGGTTGAGCTCTCCACTCAGCTGGGGAAAGTTCCAGCGCTCCCACGGAAGCTCCCAGACAGCTCAACTACAGGTGGTTCCCGCGCTGTCTGACCAGTCCCGCCGGTGCAGGAGCAGCAGAAGTGGCAGGTCCGGGGGCAGCTGGGTCACCTGCTAGAGCTCTTCAAAGAAGGCCACGCGGGACTTGGCGCTCTGTAAGGTGAGCTGCAAGGAAGCAGAGAAGACGTTGAGGGGCCCGATTTCTGCTCCTTCAGAACGGGGTGCTGCGGTCCATCCTGCTGCGGACCAGCCTCAGAGGTGGTTTGGAATGAAAGGGAAGACGGTTCAAATAGATGTTCAAGAAGCTGGTGATCAGTCCAGAATTGCCCAAGAATTCAAAGTAGGAGGTGACAAGTGAAGACATGCCAGGAGGGAGGCTGGGGGCAAGGCACATCAGCAGGAAAATGGCATCTGCTCACAGCGGCATGAGATTCCCCAGACACTGAGGCAGCTTTTCACATTCCTGCCTACAAAAGAGCCTCAAACACAACCTCTGCGGCCCTCTGTGGCTGTGCCAGCCTGGGATGCTAATCCTTCCCCGGGCTCACAGGACCAACCCGCGGGGTGAGCGTCCGGGTCCTCACACCCGACAGATGCCACTGGGGCCAGATGACACGACTCAGGCGAGGCAGGTCTGTGTCCATGGGGAAGAACCTGTCCCTTCTGCTCCTGGCTCCTCAGGTGGCCCCAAGGCCAACTTGCCCATGCAGCCGAGAGGGGGTTTCCACCCATGACCTGGGAGGCAACAGGTGGGTGGGGAGGGGCTGGTTCAGGCAGGGAGGTTGGAGCCCACAGCCAGGCTTCTGCCAGAAACTATGACCCTTCCCCCCAACCCCCAAGAAGCCCTGAGAAGCACAGGAAGATAGGGAAGGGGGTGGGAATCAAAGGGGAGCTCTTGGTGTGAAGGGTAAGACACTAGTTTCCCACCTCCTGGGCTGAGGTGGGCAGCTGAACCCCAACTTCCTAACTTGGGAGGCAACTTCTAGGATCTCCCCAAACAGAAGCACTTGGTTCCCTGTTCTACTCCCGAGATCAACCACTCAGGCAAAACTGGGTTTCTCAGCCAGCTCCGGGTTTTCCATCCCCCAAACCACTTAGCTTCATGCTTTGCACCCAACAGGAGCGCAGACCTTTGTTGAATGAATAGAAGGTGTGCTCTAGTGAACGGAGGTCAGAGGTGTGAGGCAGGTGTGAGCCATACAGGCAGGAGAGGGCATGAGAGGGCACCAATTCTGCTGCCAGCTCGGTGCATGGCCTCAGGCACCCTGGACCTTCTGAGTCTCTTTCCTCTGAGTTAAACCCACAGGGAGAGGCTACCATGATCTGACCCGTTCCCCCCCTTGACCTCCCACAGTCTCTGAATCCAAAATGTCCTCGTTACCATCCAGGGCTCCAAGGATGGGGGGAAGACGCGACCCAAACACTTCACCATCAGGGCACCCAAAATGAGACAGCTTGAGAGACAGCTCTTTAAATCCTGCCAAGTCTTTGGCCTTGAAGTTCCTGACTAACGAGCTGAACACAGGGAGGCATCTCAGCTGTTTTCTTCCACGGAACCAATTTCGGGAGCCCTTTGGAAAGCCCAAGTCCAGCTCTAATGGGAATGGAGAGGGCTTTCATTTCTTTGCTGAAATGGAACTCCCTCCAGAAGGGAAACAGGTTTGGATGAGCTTCTCTCTAAATGCAATCAGGGGAGAAGGGCCAGGAGACATGTGCTCTGTGATAATGGGAACCAGGCTGGCTCCCGGGGAAGAATGAAGGAGGACACTCAGCTGCCAGAGTACAGCCCGGGTAGGGAGGAGGAGGGAGAAGTTCCCCTGGGGGAAGACTTTAAATCACAGGCGTGAAACCCAGTGTCTACACTCAGGTGTTTCCCACACCTGGAAGAGCTTAACCAGGCCCTCAGGAGACAGGGGCCTGCCTAGAGCCGTCTACACACTCGCCTCACACACCTGCCTCACGCCTGCCTGCTCCAAACCAAATGCGCAGCCGAGCCACAGCATTCTGGGCCACCAGCCGTTAGCCCTGGGCAGCTCACGTACTCCCCCGCCTCAGTTCCTGCTGTGAAGCGGAGGTGGCGGCAGCCCCTGGTGACGGCAGAGTGACTGGGAAGCACTCAGCACGGTGCCTGGAGCATGACAGAGCTCAACAGCAGCTGTTGGTACCAACGGCAGTGTCAAAATGCTTCCTCTCCCCCCAGCCAGAGGAGCTCTGGCTTCTCTTCCAGTGGGGGGAGTGGAGCAGAGTGCAGGTTAGAAGGGGTGCGACGAAGGCAGGGTGATGTGCTGCCCTGGGCTTGCCGCTGAGGCAGGGCAAGTGGGCGCCAAGAGGCCTGGCCACGTCCCCAGGCAGCGAGCCTGAGCTGTGGGGGCCTCTGCGAGCCTCCTGCCCATTTGTACAGCACCGGCTCCAAGAATTCCTGGATCCTCCATCAGAGGAGCATGCTGGCTGTCCCCTCCAAGTGCCAGGGGAGGGTTTTGGCAGCTCTGGCAGCACCAGGTTCCAGTTATTGGAAGCTGCTTGCTAGGAGGCAAAACCCTGCTGGAGTGGGTAGGACGCTCCCCTGACAGCCCCCCCAACCCCCCTGGCAGCCAGAGCAGCCTGGCCTCTGACCTTGCAAAAGTGAAAGCTGTGCCCCAGCCCCAAGGAATGTGTGCTGCTCGCACAAATTCTCTGGTCTGCAGAAGTAAGAAAGCACCACAGACCCGGGCCCCAGCAAGAGGCAGCAGGCAGGGAGAGCCCCCACAGAGTGGCCAAGACACAGCGGCCGGCGATGGGGCACCAGGAGCCTCCGGCCTCCGCCTGCAGCCAGACCTGGCCGCCACTGCGCCCCCCTGTCCCTTCCTGCACACGGCAGTTCCCGGTCTGATATGCGCTGTCTCACCGAGCCACCGGGACCTACTGCCCACTGTGGAGTCCTTCCCTCCAGTCGCCACCACAGCCTCGGCCTCTGCCACCTCAGCGGCGTCCTTTATCTTAGACATCAAAGTAGCCCCTCCTGAGCCAGCCAGCACTGCCCACCTCTTCCACAGGAAGGCACAGCTGCTGAAGAGCAGGTGGGGGGGCAGGCGGGGAGCAGCTGGGCAGACTCTCCTCACCTGTGGGATCACCACTTCACTACCTGCTGTTTCTAGAAAGCGCACTGATGTCACATTTACAGTACAGCTAGCTACAGGCAGGTTTTCATCAAGAGAAAGAGGAAACGGCACAGAGCAAGCCCTTCACGAATAAGCTGCCTCTCTGGGTCTTTGCATGCTGACGACAAACAGCTGACAGGTGTCCAGGCTGCCCAGCCACCCTCTCTCACCCCAAGGCCTACGAGCCCATGTGGACATTTGGGCCTCCGCCCTGCTCAGCGACCAGCCTAGCTCTCAGCGCAGTGTGTACGCATCTGACTTGGGGCCTCACCGCCTGACCAGGCACCCTGAGCGCCAAAGCTGAAGCCGGCCTCGGCCCCTCCACACCCACCGCCTGCCCTTGCCTGCCGGGAGAGGGGGTGAGGGGGCTCCCCGAGTGTGCGGGCTGGGGAATCTCCAAGGCTGTCCGGGAAGAGATCTCTGAATTGTAGTGGATGATAAAGCAGAGCAGGCTCAGGACGCAGGCACACAGGGCCCTGCCCAACCTGGTCCAGGGCTCTGAAGCCTTCTGAGCACAAGTAGGTGGAACTCTGCCAGGAGCCGCGGCCTGGCCTGTCACAGACCGTCCACTTGTCACAGCGGATCCAGACCGGGGCTGACCAAGGGGGTCCTGGCGGTCGTGCCCGCTCGTCCGGGGAGCCACAACCCCCACACACCCTCGCAAAGCTTCCAGCCCGCCGTGCTCTTGCCAGTTCCCTGAAGACGACTAAAAGAACACGGAGCTTGCTCACCAGGCATCGGGCTGACCCGCTTCTCTCTTCCAGCTGTCTCTCCACAGCTGATTAAAATCAGCCGTGTGAATAATACAGGAGGAATTAAGTTCTCTCTCAACTGAACCGACCGGCTGTTCAAGTCTGTCACTAATCCGGTCCATCCCGAGCAGGCAAACTTCCTTTCCTCCCGGGCTGCAGATCTACACAGCCTGGCTCATGTCCTGTGGGGGGCTCTGATTCACCTGTGGGGCCGGCTCCTCCTTCCTGCCCAGCGTCCTGGCTTTGGCACAGGACAGCACCCCTGCTCGCGTCTCCCTCCACCTGCCCGTTGTCCGCAGGCTGTGGATGGGCAGGGCAGGGCATGACTCGCCAGAGCGCTCCCACCTCACCCTCCCTAGATTGTGTGGTGTGACCAGATGGACACGTCCACGCAATCTGAGCTACTTCAGATTCAGGAGACATGTCAATCTCCTTAAACAGATAGGGGGTTGGCTCCTGTTAACTCCAGAGAAAAGACCTGGTACCCAGGAGGTTCCCCCTAACAGGGACAGACATACACCATTCCGACTTCACAGGGGGTGGGGGAGGGCTTCAGCCAGCCCATCAGGACACAAGTGGGGCGCCTGGCCACTCCTGAGAGGGGGCCCAGGGTCTGCAGACCCCAAACCTAAAGGCACCGGTGACAAGCGGCAGGCTCACCAAAGCCGCCAGGTCAGGCACCCTGGAAGGCTTCCGGCCCCAGAGGCAACTCCAGCACCATTCCCAAGACTGCCCCCTACTGGAAAAACACAGCCAAGACTGGCTGCCAACTCTCCTTCCAGTTCTCCTCTAAAAGTCCTTTTAGGGGGATCGTTTCCCAAAGTGATGGGAGGGTAACTAAATGTATTCCGGCACTGAGCCTGCAGCGGCAAAGCTGCTTGATTAAGAATGAATTACACTTTCATCAGCACATAGAGAAAATTGATTCACAAGGCCGCATTGTGATAATCTTGTTCCTAAAGCAAAAAGGGAGTGATGTGGGGGTGGGCAGGACACAGAGCCACTTTGGCTATCAATAACAAGAGAAAGGAAGCTCTACAATTAAGCTGAGAGAACAAAACTAATCAGAGCACCAGGATTCCTCCAACTAGTCTCTAGGGGCCTCGCCTCAATCCACTGGTCCCTAGGGAACAGAAAGGAAGGTGGGAGGGGGCCATCTAATTCATTTTAAACATTAAGACCCACAAGGTTGAACCCATTTTAGATACTAACCTAATAACTCCAGGCGCTGAGACTCTGCTTGTCCCATAAAAATGCGGTGGAATGAAATGCAAGCCCTAAAATCATGTTATACTTCCTCTCCAGCACCACATATTGAAAATGAAGGAGCGGGGGAGGGAACAGATACAAAAGGACATGCAGATTTTCTGGCACTCGGATGCACCCCGAGAAAGCCGACTCTGGAGTAGAAAGGTGACAGCCAAATCCAGCAGCAACAAATTCCAACATAATCTTTGGTTTGTGGTGTGATAAACACTCCCCTTTCCAAACCGGAGCTGAGGGGGCAGGGCTGGTACCAGGAGAGAGCAGTTGTAAACGGGCCTAGGAAGCGTCTCTGTCCATCTTGCTAGTGACAGCTTGCACCCAAATCTGGAGATGCCCACGGGGAGAGAGCTGTCACACACTTATCCCTACACAAAGGTGGGATGAAAGGTCGAGCCAGTCCCAGTCCCAATTAGCACCTCTAATCGGGCGTTAGCTGTTTTATCTGCTTTAAAAAGACACCTGCCAGGGAACACCCAGAAGGGTCCCTTTTTTCTATTGCCGCTGTAGGGACCTAAAAGCAGCAGAAAGATGTCTGGAAAGCAGTGTCTGCCTGCGGCTGAGCTGCGTGTGATGCGGGCAGGGCTCCCTGCTACTCCGTCTGGAAAACGGACTGATTCGCCTCAGCGGGCAGGTGGGGGCTAACGAAGCCACAGCTACGAAACGCGCTGAGCAAGTCCTCAGGAAAAGGGGGCAGATACACTGATGTCATTTTTAATTTGCCAATACCAGAAGGGACATCATGGCCAGGATCTATGAACAGAACCTCAAGCCTGCAGAATGAGTTTGCATCCCTCCTGCTGTTGCAGTAACAAATCAGGTGCTAAGGAAAGCTGCACTGAAACATATCTTCAGTGCTGAGGGACCAAATGGGATGTTTTACTGCATCAAATAAGGCCCAATAATGTCCTCAGGCATTTTCAAATGGCCATAAAATACCCCAGTCGGGCAAGGCAGGTTCTGTAGGCGCCTCGAAGCCTCTCAAAGGGAAAACTGTTGGGGAAAGTCTCTTAAGCAAAAACAGGGGCTGGGCTGTGTCCTTGGGGAGAAAGGCTGGTACTCTTATCTAGAGAGTTTGCAAGAAAACCGTGAACCCACACAGCTAAGAGGCCCCCAGAGAGCAAGCATACAGCGTAAGTAGGAGGGCGTCAGGGCTGAGCCCCTTCCCACCCGGAGAGGGTGCTCCGAGCCCAGCCCCTGGCCCCCAGTGCTTCCTGGCGCTTCCCACAGAGCCAGGAAGAGATCACACTGCACTCCCTTCCATGTTCTTCAGCCACATCTGGAGTTGCTGCTGCTGCTCACTAATCCGAGTTCCCCACTCCCCCCCCCCCCATTTCTTCTCCCCCTTCCTCCCATCTCTGCTGTGCTAACAACAAAGAGCTGCTCTGAGGCTGGGGAGCCAGTGCACGGCCTTTTATGTCAGGGCCGGGGATGCTTCGCCAGACAATGCCCAGTTTCCAAAGCAGGCAGAGCCATTCAAGACCCAGACGAGGGCCACAGGGGCCGAACACATTGGCCACACGAGGCACATAAACCGCTCCCTCCTAGGCAGGGAGGCAGAGGTCCAGAGGAAGCTCTGGCCCTCGGTTTTAATTGTGGGAGTGCCTTTCACGCATATTCAGTCTCACCCTGTGATTTAACGCTTCCCAGGGTGTTTCAAGTGTTCTACGGAGTCCGTGCAAATTGAAGATGACATTGGATTTATATGTCTTCCTGATCGGAGAAAGGCGACTAGAGCTTCAGATAAATGTCAAGGTTCTTCATCCCTGTTCCTCCACCAGCAGACGCCACATTGGACCTTGACAATTCAAACTGTTTACTAATAAAATAAGCTTTCTAAGCTCCACAACCCCCATGATTTCTGTCTTGTCGGTTTGAGTTGAAATTCCACGTGTTCTCGTTGTCACGGACACGCATACTGAGGTGAGTGAGCTTGCTGGCCCTCAGACCGGTTCAGGGTCGAGGAGGGAGAAACCCATCTCCTGAGAGGGGACAAGGGTACTGGCCAACGCATGCTCTGGAGCGACGCTGTCACCTCCAGTGTGTGGCACAGCTAAGTTATGCCTGGTTGGCACTCGCACCATCCTCACTGTGAAGGCAAGAAGCTCAAAGCCTAAGATCTCCTGTGGCCCCTCACCCAGCCTCAGCACCGGATCTTACACCACTCACTGTAAAGATCAGATGCCTGGAACACATGTCACTCCCCCAAGAATGAAATGAATCTAGGTTCCCAACGGCAGCTTTTGATCACTAATGCTGCTCTGACTCAGATGTAAATGCCAAAACCAATTGCACTGATTATCAATTGAGAAAAATGAAGATGTGGGGAGTTCAGATTAGCTGGGAGAGGAAAAGACCCTCATGAACTCAAAACAGATAGTAGAGGGAACTAGTGCAGTTAATTCTGGTTTAAAAAGTAGTTTTTTTTTTGAGCCCCCAAACACACTGAAATTAGTACTTTCAGGAATATGCTGATTATAAATTGTGTACATAATGTGGTATGTCCCTTACCATAGGCTCACAAGCAGATTTATTTCTTTATATGTTTCTTTTCTACAAAGATTTATTTATTTATGCATACAAGAACTGGGATAAGGGCAGAAGTATTAGGGGTTAAGAGGATTCACCAGAGACAAAGTGGGGAGAACAGGCAGATTAACTGGAACAAACTGCCAAAAGGAGCATCGGGTAAGACAGGAGAGGTCTGCTGCGCCATGTGGGTCACCCCCCTGGCGGGGATCAAACTTATATTGCAGTGGCTGCCAATAGCCTGATAATGCTGAGACTCAGCTCCTTGCGCCTTCAGGGAGGCTCTGTTTCTGCATATATTTCTAAGGCATATAGCTCTTAGGGTAAGTGTTTGCTAGGCGTTACCTCATTTAATCCTTCGGGCAAGGGCTGTTTTTATTCACCTTTTACAGGTGAGAACATTGAGGCGTTACCTCATTTAATCCTTCGGGCAAGGGCTGTTTTTATTCACCTTTTACAGGTGAGAACATTGAGCCTCAAAGAAAAGTAAGGATTATAGAGAAAGTGGCAGAGTAGGGCTAACTTGGATTATCTGTACTGAACTGCCTCTCGGCACTCCCAAGGGGAAGCGGTCACCCCTGATCACCAAGAGAAAATGCCTGGAGTCAGCTTCAGTGTCCCTCAGCCCCTGAGGGTACTGCTGGGCCAGTGTCAGACACTGAGACCTCTCAGGGAGGCACAGGAGGACTGAGAGCACCTCGATCTCAGCAGGTGGAGAAACCCCTGATCAAAACACACTAAAAACAATACAGAAATCAATGCAAGCCGGTTTGAACCAAGGCTAATGAGCTTTCAGGCTCCTGGCCGCCTTCCAGTTCCGCAACAACCCTTGCGTTTCTCATTCCAGACGCTCTGGATGGAACTCTGCCCTTAACACTCCAGGTGCCCACATTCCCAGCGCCTCGAGCGGTGCTTCTCTTCAGCGAGGCTCTTCTCACCCGAGACTGCAGCAGGAACAACCCTGAGCCCCCCTGCGCAGGTAGGTGGCTGGAGGGAGTCCTGGGCACTGGTCACAGGAGCACCGACATCTCGAAGATGAGAAGTGCACCAACCTTTACCTATTTCATCAGTGACGCTGACACAGTCCCGACTGTACCAAAGTCAAGTCTGTGCATTATTAACCCTTAATGAGTCAGGACTGGTGATACGCTAGTGCCTGGCAGCTTGCTTTGAACACAAGTTCATATCAAGACATTTTATAAAAAGGTTTCTGTCCATGCTCTAGTAGTAAAAATCTGACTACAAATCAAACCTCAGTTGTTTGTAGTAACAGCTCAGTGAGAACTGATGGTCAAAACCAGGCCCCTGGAGAATTTCAACATTTTGAATTATCACAGAAAGATGAAGTCTGTCTAGGTGGAACAGTATGGTTGTAGGTACAGAATATGTACTGCATAGATGGAAACAAAGGGATATTCCGCTCACCCCTGCTTTGGTCACAAAATTCAGGGGAGTGCAGGATCCACCCTGGGGCTCCTTGGGTCCCCCAGGGTTACTACTTGGACAGCTGGTCCACCTGGCGGTCACTCCAGTGTTGGTCCGCTTGGGGCACTCACTGCAAAGTGCCGGGGTACGAAACACCAACCGCTATGAAAGCTGAAAAGACAGCAGACTGCTAAATAAAAGTGCCACACAGGTCGGGGTTCATGCCATGGGCTCTTGGAACCACTGACAGCTCAAATCCATCTTATAATGAGATCCATCTGGGACTTTATAGCTAACCTCTCTTGCTTGGATAACAGCACAAGTAGGTCTCTCTTCTGCCAGATCTCACTTTTTGATAGAAAGCTTCCAATGAGCTTATTTTGTTCTAGTATCAGAAGTGGCAATGAGGACCCAAAGGACATATCCTATGAGTCTGTTGGAGGGAGGTGGCCTCGCTGGCCAGGGGACTACTGGGGATTAGGTGAGAAGCAGAGGTGGGCTGTTACTTTATATTATCGAGCTCGAATTACCTTCGCCGCCCAGGCTTGCTGGGAGAATAACAAACTACTGCAGAAGTAAAGCAGTACTGAATTCATTCACTCGCCCACCGCGACTGCCTGTCTGTCTGCCGGGGCCATGACAACAGTCCCAGTAGGAGCTCACACTGACCTCAACTCCACCCCAGGCTGTGGGGGAGCTAAGGCAGAAGACAGTCGTCAAGAGTGCTGAGAGACAGCTGCCCATTGAGAATGACCACAGACCACCTCCCGTGCTGTCGGTTTGCTTTACTTGAAAAGAACAGGAATGGGACAGAAAGGCGAGGCTCGGCAGGACAGCGCGAGAGCACGGGCAGCCCCCTCATTCCACAACCAGGAGCGGCCAGGTGTAAGCACGTCACCACGCGAAAGGGCTTGATCTTGACCTCAAGACACCGGTCTTAGAAACACTCAAAATGACCCCATTTCCATGCTAGGGTTATTGATCTAAGGCGATGCCACCAAGACAAAGGGCTTTTAGACAGACCTGATTGGACAAGAAGCCATGACCTTCCCCAGCCCAACAATGACACAGATGTGAAGGACAGCTGGCCCTACAGCCCCATGACATGCTCTTCAGAATGAGGCAGTCTTCCAGAGCCCTGGCAGCTGGACTGGCCCCCAGGAACAATGCCTGCTCTCAGGCTCAAAGCATGCTGCGGCCAGTCCCTGGTGCCACTTGTCCTCAGGAGGGCTTGACGCGCCGCGCCTGGGGACAGAGACAGGCAAGCTCATGCATGGGTTAGTATTACAGAGGGCAGTACCATCACCACATACAGAGTACCTGGGAGGAACCTACTGTGAGGGCTCAAATGCAGATAGGTCTTCTGCCTTGGGCTTGAGGCTAAACCAGCAAAATAAAATGAAGAAAAACAAAACATACCCTGTGATATCAACAATGCCACATGCGTTTGCAAAATGCTCAGACAGGCCTGAAACCGTGACAAGTGACTTCATTTGTTTGTTTTCATGGCTTGGAAATGGGTCTCTCCAGCTTTCAGCACTCCAGGTGTCTGCCGCCCAGAGCCCAGCTCACTGCAACGGCTTAAGGAGGCGACTGCTCCCAGTGCCCAGAGGAGCCTGGCGGGCCGGGCAGGGCTGGGCAGAGCAGGGCCGGGCAGGGCAGGGTCGGCCGAGGTAGTGCCCTAGAGGGCTGACTGGCTCCCTGGCCCAGTCCTGGGTCTACCTCTCTGCTCTCTAGCTGAAGCCTCACTTTAGGTCTCTTTTTGTCCCCCATTACTTACTTGGCTTTGGAAGGGAAACCAATAAATTACAGAATCCAGAGGAAAGAAGAACACAGACTGTGGAAAGGTCTTTCCTCCTAGGTTATCCTTTTAAAAGGAATTCCCTTCCAGGCGCCAAACCAACTGCAGTGAAGAGAGAGAATTTGGGGCTCCCAACTAACTATATCCACCAACAATGGCAGGTAGATAATGAGTCCTCAGTTTTTAGATTCAGCTTAATCGCTGAACTGGGAGACCATTTTAATGATTAAGTTAAAAAAGTAGCCAGTGAAAACTATCATTCTCTAAGTGCGATGATTTTATCTTACTGCCGTTTTACAGGCATTCACCTGATCCTGGCGATGCCAGTCAGGGCAGACATCACAAGCAGGGGAGCAGCTTTCTACTTGGCCCAACTTAAGAAAAGTATGCTCTTGGGCTGATAATTAGTATGGAATTTAACTTCCTCTAAATGCCGAAAGCTTAAAATACCAGTGGAGAAAGATAGGGAATGATTAGCAACATAAGTGAAGACTCATCGTGTAAAATATTGAGGTTCTTCTAGATACTTCCTTTTAAGTATGAACAACATTAAAAATTTAGAATTTAGTTTCTACACCAAAAATAGAATTGTATAGTCCTTGCCAGTCACAGACACTCAAAGTCTGGAGCCGGAGTCCGTTCTCGATGGCCTCCATTTCATTTTGCCTTTTCAATTTAGTAAGGCAGCTCCCTGGGCATAACTCCCCTTGGCTTAAAAGGCAGAACTGCCTTACTACTAAATGATGGATCAAAACCATCCTGTAACAGGGACTCATTTCATCAGAGCTTTTAACACAAGCTCCCTTCCATCAAGCCAGTGGGTTCACAGTCATTGGCAGAGAAATTCCCTTTCTGGCACGAGTCAGAAAAATTTCCTCAATTAAGAACATATAAAAAATGACACCAGTCTTAATGACTCAGCTACTGAAGAAACCAGATGCCAACCTCACATCTCATTAACGACTGTCCTGATCAGCACAAGACACGCGATTCAGTACCTTTTTAATGGTATTGTGCTTGCTGCTGGTACCACCCCGGTCAGAGTTCTCATTGTGCAGAATATCCAGGGCCGTCTCCCGCTCCTTGAGTTTCAAGGCCTCGATCTCTGTCTTGAGCTCATTGAGCTGCTCCTGCAGGTGCTTGCTCTTCTCCATGTACTCCACCCTGCCAGCGAGACGGCATTGTGAATCACAGGTTCGCAAACAGAGAGACGCATCAGGGTTGGGGTGCTCCATGAGCTGCAGCTGCTCGGCGTGGGACCCGGAGTCTGAATCCTGAAGTTCAGCTCCACCTGACCACTCAGGGGCCATGGGACTCCGAATCTGCTCTGAATCTATTTCCTCAGCCGTAAAATAGGGGTAATGATCACAGGACTAGTAGGAGAAGTGTTCATGAAGTGCTCTACAAATGCTTCCAGAATAGCGTCTAATTCTCTACAAAAACAACATAGGAAACAAGCCTCCTGGCATCTAAAACAGCCTTCCTGTCTCAACCCTCCTAAGGTCAGTAACTATTTAAGTGACATTTGCCGACAGGCCGGGAGCCTACTTGTTTTGGGATGACACTTTTACTCAGTCAACACTGGGAAGAAAAAGACCCCATCATGGCTTCAAGCAGACAGACTGTGTCTATGATGGCTGAAAATCTGGAAAGCATGAAGTATCCAGCTAAAAGGGCATGATAGGGCAAACTGCACAATAAATACCAAGGAACGATCTGTAGTGAAGCTCATGGCTGGTGTGTAGATTCTGCCAAGTGCAAGTGTGGTAAGGAAGGAAACAGAAACAATAAAAAGTGAGACACAGAACAGGCTGCAGCCTCACCCTGACCACAGCCAGGCCTCGTATGCCTGGGCCTTGGTGAAAGGCTGGAAGGGGAAGTGGAAGAGCCTGGTTCGCTGGCTACTTATCGACACCCTCGGCCTGCAAGCCCAAAGAGAAAGAGCCCTGCTCGACGCCACCAAGCGGGCTCCAAGGAGAAACCTTCGCCAGAGGCTTACGGGGAGCATGGAACATGGCGAGAGCGGAGCGCACAGGCTACAAAGCCAGGTGGGCTTGGTGTTAAATCCCGGTTCTGTCCCTCTTCGGCTGTGGGATACTAGGTGAACTCATGAAAAACTTTCCATCTGAGTTCTCATTTACAAATGAGAACACTAAAACCTACCTGTGATGTCGGTTAGTTACTGGGAATTAATTAAAGCCCAAAGCCCCGATGCCCAGGTACCTGATACTCGGTAACCACTGGGGGCCACCTCCTGGCAGGCTGTGGCAGAGTTGGGCAGTTTACCGACAGCCCTGGGAACCGGCAGGGCCTCAGCTAGAAGACTCCCGCTGAAGGGGGCCTCCTTCCCATCTGGGACAAGTGGAATGAAGGACGGCGCAGCAGAAGCTGCTGCAATAGGACAGGTTAGGGTCTGGTCAACACTGGCCACACACCAGGGCTGACCAACCTGGTCACTGCCCTGGATGCTCCCTTGGCCTCTAGTGCCATGTTCTAAACATGGAAGCTGCTAGAGAGCTCAGCCTCCACGGCGCGTGGCTGGGAAATGTTCTGAACATTATCACATGCTCCGTGCCCATGCGAACAGCAGTTTGACAGCCTCGGAATCCCTGACAGCCAGCCGCACACTTAGGGAAGACTCTGGGCTGCTGTACACCCCAGGGCACCAACCAAGTGTCCTCTTTATCCTAGAAGATTAAAGGCTGTCTGGTGTCCTTCGTTGCTCATTAGGAAGTCCTTCCAGTGCGTGAGAACAGAGCACACTTTCACGGGGGCGAGTGACAAGGTGCTGCGGTGACCCTGGCCTGTCCCCAGGCACAGAGCGACGCTCTGGTCACCGGCTGCCCCAGCAGGGTAGGAAGGGCTACGTACTTTTCTTTCTCTATCTCCATGGAAAGTCGCTTCATGTCGGTATCCTTGAAGTCGAAAGACAAGGTGTCTCCGATGAGGTTGAAGCTTGGTATGTCGGGAGGCAACGGGGCCGGAATCGGATTCACGGGCTGTGAGGAGAAACCTCTGATTAGGCTCAGCGTCGGCAGGCACACAGGCCACGGTGGGCACCGTGCGAGGCAGACCTCCTGGCACCCTCAGAGAAGCACAAAGAACAGGACAGGGCTCCTGGCTCTGTGCAGATGAAAATCTTGTTCAGTAAACAGATGTGTTCACAGATGTGTTCATCATCATAGTTAAATAAACACTGTAGCCAGGGAGTGGGAGCGACCTGGGGAGCTAGACTGCTTTCTGTTGGCATCAAAAAATGGGCCAGAAGAGAAGGCAAGAAGCCTGGCATCACAGCCATCACGAGAAAGCCCAGTGTCTGCAGAGCCAGTGTGGGGAGGCAGGTGGCTGACTGGGGTCAGATTACAAAGTCCCTGTACCCCAAGGGCTTTTTAGATTCAGAAGATGGAGCCAGAGCACGGTTTGAAGTAGAGGATGAAGCAATTAGATTTGTTCTGAGGACTTTTTTCATTCCAGAACAAAGGGTCATGTAAAATACGGCTCCAATATACCTCTTCAGTGTCTCCCATCATTTGCCCGCAAAATCACAGAGGGCATTATTTACTGTCCCATGGGCCAGGCTGCTCTCCGATCTCTGTTCCTTTGCTCTGACCATTTCCCTTCCCTGTTAATCTCTCTCTTTCAAGGCCCCTGTCAGATGCTAGGATTTCGCACCAAAGTCTTTCTAGATTCCTCCTGGCCAGATGGCACTCTTTTCCTCTCAGAGTGTGAACACTGTTTCCGGTTCTCTAATGGCACTGCTCTAATTCTACTCCGATAAAAGTCCTTTTTGGCTGTGTGTTCTTCTTTCTACTGCTGGCAGGTTTCCTGCGGGCAAGACCTGCCTCCCTTTCATCTTTGGATCGTTTATAAGTCAAGGACAGTGTCTGGGAAAGAGCAGAGGTTCAGAGCATTCATTTGAGATTATAACAAGACCTCAGGTAGACAGTCTATGTGGGTCTTAAAACTAGTGCTGAGAGGGGCTTCTGGGGGGCACTAGAACATTCTGCCTTCTGATTTCAGTGTTGAGCATATGGGTGTGTTGAGCTTGTGAAAATTCATCAAGTCATATGATAATAATTCAGGCTCTTCTCTGGATCTGTATTGTATACATTATAAGAATTTGCAGAGTGCAAGGTACTGTTCCGTTGGCCAGACTGTACAGTGGTACCACCTCTGCAGAGAGCATCCAAGTTGGAAAACTGGGCCCCACAGTCCCATTTATGAGAATTTATTTCACCAATACAGCCATAGTTATATGCAAAGATTTGTGTTCAGGGATGTGTTTGGTATAGTTTTGTTCACAACTGCAAAAAAAAAAAAAAAAAAAAAAAAAAAAAAAAACCCCAGGCCAAATACCCACTTATAGGAGACAAATTACAATCCATTTGTTCAATGAAATAGGATTAAAAAGTTGACATGGATGCTTTCTGGGATTTATTGCTAAGAAAAAAAAGCCAAGTCAGGACAATGTGTAAGTTTTTTCCAATTTCAAAGACACACACCTCTCGGGTATGTAGCCCAGGTGAACTCTCAGGTGACTCACTCCCAGCTGCCATCTGCCTGCAACTGCCTCAGAGACTCTAAGCAAGGACAACCCAGCACTCCATGGGAGATAATAGATGGTTGCGCTGAACTGCCTGATTGCCTTGGAGAGGTTTGTGACACAGTAACAGAGAACCAGAACAGATGAGGGTAGCAAACCATTGACATGTTCTCCACCTCAAACTCTGGCAATGTATGCCTCTGTGCCCGTCACACCGCTGTGTTTCACTCAGTGTAAACTACTGCCATGCAAGAACCAGCTTCCAGTCTCAATGCTGGACAGTGGCACCTTGTGGGCTTGCCGAGAATACCCTATCACCTTACCATCTGGTACTTCCCACCTGGCTAGTTCCTACTCCCCCTTCAAGATTCAGGTCAGGCACCATCCCAGATCTTTCCTGCCCCTCCTGATGGGCTAAGCTCTCCTCTCGCACCTATGGCCCTGTATACAGGCTCCACACCTACCTGGTACTATATGGAACAGAACAGGTGTGCAAAACATTTGCTGAACTCAATGCACAGAAGAAAGGAGAGGGAAAGACTTCTTTATTGTTTTGTGGCCCCACTTAACTGAAGGCAGCCTCCCTGCCCAAACTGAGACCGGAGCTGGCTCTTGCATGGCAATGGTTCACTCTGAGTGTACAAGCTGTCCCTGCCCAGACAACAACGGTATTTGGTATATATTAGTGGTTGAAGGTTACACTCAGCTTGGGTTAGGGGACAAATTCTCTTAAGGATAGTTTGGGGTTATAGTGGAATAAGAAAAACTTTTCAGTGCTAGAAAAGGCCCTGTTGCCTGCAATCTGGAGAGGTGCCCAGTTTAAGGCCAAATGGCAGACCAGGAGTTGGACCCAGCCCCGAAGTGGGCTTCCTGCATAGCCTCTTCCACGTGTCTGCTTGAATGGAAGGGCCAGACGTAACAGGAAGGTCATCGCGTCTGGAGCAGCTGCAGGTCGGCAGCCCCACCCAGGCTCACCGGGTATGTGGGCTTGGTAGAGATCTCCAGGAGCTTTTGCTTGGCTCTGCGCTCTGCTTCACGGGCCTCCTGCAGGTCCTGCTTTAGCTGATCTGCTTCCTTGGCCCTGCAAGGGAAGGAGGAACTATCACCTCCACAGAAGATGACAGGTGGAAGAAGAGGATCCTTCCTACTCTTCCCCCGGGAGGGGCCGGGGTTACTCCTGAGGATGGCACCAGCCCAGGCAAATAAGAACGGTGGAGGGGGAATTTACATGAAACCAGAACATCTAACTCAAGGATAACATCCCTGGGTATTATCCATTTCTGCTGGTGAATCTAGCGGGACGAGCAGGGTAGCTGTGGGAAGGAGAGTCCCGCGTGAACCTTTGCAGTCAGTGAAGGGGAAGAAACTTGGAGATGGGCTAGAAGGTCTGAGTCATTTCTGAGTGAGACTGGGCTGGGCAAAGGAAGAATTTGGATCAAAGCTCTCATGATGAATCACAAAGAAAAGGATGTGAAAGAAGGGATTCTTCACAGCTGCCAATAAAACTACTGCAGGCCAAGGTCTGATCTCCTCAGGCAGGAAGACAAGTACCAAGGGCCTCAAATTCTGGTGCAGTTTTTCCTCCTCAGGACACTGGGCCAGGGAGCCAGGCCCAACACTCATCATTCATGAGGTCAATGACCCACAAACAGAAAGAAAGGGTAGGAAACAAGAAACCATACTCCCAGAATTAAAGGCAAAGAGCAGAGAGAAAAACTACAGTGACTTCACATCAGTAGCTGAAAGCCAAATTCAAGTGTCTAAGTCAACATAGCTGTGGGGAGCACACTGTGTTTATCTGCAGGCTGCAGAACCAGAGCAATCCAGCTCCTGCACATTTCTGAGCAGCACAGTCTACACCATCCCTCAGTCTGGTCACGAGCTGGGGCAGCCCAGCCTCCGTTCCCTTCTGCCCCGGGAGCCTGCACCCCAAGGAAGGGCTGCAGGGAAATGGGTGCCTGGTTTCTATTTTAAAGGTAAATAACTGCTGTCTCCCCGCAAGCCCCCTAAATAGAAAGGGAACAGAGCCATGTTTTTTCTTAATATCAGAAGTGCCTCCTCTGTCTCTCAGCTAACAGCAACGTGCTCCACAGCTTTCCTGCAGGTACATTGGAGGGGTGGGGCTTACACCGCCGTTCCCGGAGACCCCTCCGCAAGAGAACTGTGTTCCTGTGCCCTTCCACTAGCCCTGGGCTGCGCACTGGCTCAAACACCAGACCCCACCAGCCCCAGTCAATCCAGGAAGACGTTTCCTCGCAACCGCCACCCCCAAGAAGAGAAGCAGCTTGAGGACAGCTGCCGTCCGTCCCACCCGGTGATGAAGCAACAGCGCCCGGGATCCCTACCCGGCCCCAGTCTCTAACCTCCTCTCTGATTCCTCAGCCATCTTCAGCGCCAGCACCTCGGCTTCCAGCACCTTCTGCTCCATCAGGCGTTTCTCTTCCTCTGTCCGGATGGCTGTGGCCTTGATGCGCTGCATTTCCTGTTCAGCCTCTGCAGCCTTCTGAGCCAGAAGTTTTGCCTCCTCCTCCGTGATTTGGGCCTTTTCTGCCAACAGGTCAGCTGTTTCCTCAGACCTCATCTGGAGAGAAAAGAACCGTCAGCTGGAGCGGGGACCACTCCTGATATCTGGTGTCGGACATTCAGGTCAGCGAGAACCAGGCCTTGGGCGCCTCAGGGTTCTGCCCGCTGACTGTCCCCAGGTGAAACTGGGAACAGATGTCAAGTCACACCCCTCAGTTTTTCAGAAGAATCCCTCCCTCAGGCTTCTTCTGTGAGGACCAATAGGGGTGAGTCTCTTCTCAGAGCACCTATTATGAGCTAAGACTTATGCTTTATGAGGGAGAAAACTCACTTCTTTCCCTTTAAATCAGGGCTCAGGGCCTCCCTGGTGGCACAAGGGGCTAAAGTGTAGCACTATGAAGCTATGAAGCTGTCTGCTGTCACTGCAGCATGAGTTTGATCCCCAGCCAGGGAGCTGACCCACATGACACGGCAGACCTCTCCTGTCTCGCCTGCTGCTCCCCTCAGCTGTGTACTTTAGTCAGTTGGCATGTTCTGCTCCCCATTCTGTCTCTGGTGAATCCTCTCATCCCCCCCAGCCCCACACACCCAGCTTTCATATAAATAAATAAGTACATAAATCAGGGCTCAAAGCCAGATACATTTGCCCCACCCACACCCCCAGAATGTATAACATGTCTGGAGACATATTTGATTATCAGAATCAAGGGGCGACGAAGTGCTGCTGGCATCTGGTGGCTAGAGGAGACACTGCTCAATGCTGAACCCCTTCCCAGGCAGGAGAGGGCCCCCACCACAAAAAGCGATCTGGCCCCCACATCGTGGCACTGAGGCCGAGAGGCCCTGCTTTAAAGGCAGTCCGCAGCGCCGATGAAGCTCTGCCATGCGTGAACTTGGCCTCATCTTATTTCTGTCCATGCAGGTGCGAACAAAAGGGGCTTTTTTTTTGAGTTGGAATCAAGTGTCAAAACAAATGCCACTAATCTGGGGTTTTCCAGAAACCAAGAAGCTGCCTGGAGCGTCCCGGTCATGACCCCTCAGACATCACCAGCGCTTCATTGGCCATTGTTGCTTCTTCTTTCATCTGCAGCAGCCTCCTCTCCAACTCGTCCCTGGTGCGTTCGGCCTCCTCCCTCATCTGCTTCTCTCGGGCGAGGCGCTGCCGCTCCATCTGTGAGGGCGCAAGGAGCGTCAGGTCAGGGCTGCCAGGTCCCAGAAAGCCAAGGTCCCAGTCTCCCCTCTGGCGGCCCTTTCGGCCTCTGCTAACGGTAGCCAGTGTCACTCTCCACATTCAACACCCTCTGTCTTTCCAAACTGGCTGCAGAATTGGAAACTGTGCCCTTAGAGAAAACACCAAGGAATCAACTGGCCAGCAACAAACAAAAACCAAACCCGCTCTAGGCCTGGACAGACGGGGGGGTATCACACACCACGGGCTGAGACAGCCGATCTGCTTTCCTTGGGGGCAGCACACGGGGCTCTGCCCTGCAGCTCCCAGGACACATGGCGTTTCTTTCTCCCTGAGAGGGAGCCCCAGAAACAGCCAGCTTTCCCGTGCAGCTGGATGAGCCCTCTTGCTGAATCTAATCCACGCAGACCCTCATTTCAACAATAACTGCACTCTCGCCTCTGGCCCCCGGAGGAGATGGAAGCGCTGTGTGATGCATCAACAGCTCTCACATTGTATTTCACAGGGGGAGCTGCAGCCACCACAGCACAGAGCCTCGCTGTCTCAGAAGGAGGCAACCACCCGAGCCAGGCCTGTGACAGGAGGGAGCCAGGCAGGGAACACAGCCCCATCCTTCAGGCACCGGCACAAGACTGCTGCAGCCTCCCTTGCCTTCTGGATCACTGTATTAATTGGGCCACACGCTGAGCTTAATAAGGGGACAAGCGCAGGACAAGTGCTATTCTCTGTGATCCTAGGGCGCCAGCCGAGTTCAGAGAGCAGAAGCCAGAGATGACCACCTCACGGTTTTCTTTCTTAAATATTTAATGCGCGGGCCCTCCCTGGTGGCGCAGCGGGTTAAAGCGCAGCACTGAGAATCTTAAAGCCGCTTCCACATGAGTTCGATCCCCGCCTGCCCCGGAGGTGACCACATGGTGTGGCAGACCTCTCCTGACCCGCCCGCTGCTCCCCTCTGCAGTGTGCTTCGTTGATCTGCCTGTTCTGTTCCGCACTCTGTCTCTGGTGAAGCCTCTCACCGCCCCTGAGCATCTGGCCTGTACCCCAGTTCTGTATGCACAAATAAATAAATCTTTAAAAAAAAAATATTTAATGCGCATTTACTTAGTTACTTCCCGCTTCTGTCTTTTCCTGAACTCAAGATTTCTAAGATGTTTGCACTTTCTAAATACGAAGCAGATTTAAGATGCATTGGGACTTAAAGGAATAATGCAAAAGCAAGCAGTAAAATATTGTAACTTCTCCAATTTTCCCCTCGCAGGTCCATGTAAAGTTTAGTCAATTTGTACTCTAATTTCCATCGTACCATGGTTTGTACCAGGTGGACTGTAACTCCACTTGAGATACAGCCCAAGTAATCCCCTCTGCTCCCAGCTTTGCTTTTCCTGAGAAACTCAGCCCCCTCCCTGCCCCTCCCACTCCCTGCACCAGTGAGGGGTCTCCCACTGGCAAGGCAGTTTAAGATTACAAAGAATCTCCAGCATCCTTTGAACTGAGGCAGAGAAGAAGTACCAGTAGCTCCATTTGACAGATGAGAAAACGGAGGCCTAGGAGGTGCGTCATTGACTAACATCACAAACTGCTTCACGCCAAGTCAGTGCCCGTGCCCTCCCTCCCCTGCCCCAGCCCCCAACCAGCAGTCAGCAGAAGTGCAGGACGTGCCTCTGCTGACCGGCAGGCAGCACAGGCCTGAGGACCGCTCATGGTCTTCCCTGCCTGTGTGCTCATTCAGATCTCACTTCCAGGCTTTGTTCTGCTGAAAAAGTGGTCAGAGAGCTCTTCAAGTTGCCACCATCACACTGGATTGGCCAGGAGCATGTCTTTGTCCAAAAAAAACCCCCACTCTACTACCCCAAACGCCCCAAAGAGCACACATATGGACTGCTGTCTCAGAAAGCAGAGAAGGATAGCTGAAGCACACTGGAGCAAACAGATCGTTTTCATTCTAAACCTCAAGGGAGGGAGCCGGTCTTGCCAGAGTACCCGAACCAGAGAACTGCACACAGACTAATTATTACACCTCTGAGCCTGCCAGTCCAAAGGGCAGTCACTGCAGCTGCTGCTACTCTGAGTTGGTCCAAAACCACAATTGATATTCTCAGCAGTGAAGCTCAGATTAGTTGTGCGGATTTCGGTGAGTGAAAGAGGTCTATGAGTAGAAAACAATGATGCAGATCGTCCAGTCTGCTGGTTCACACTGACACCCCCTGCGGCGGGTGGTATGCTGCCAGGGCTGACCTGCAGTGGGGAAGTGTGGCCAGAGTCTAATTAGCATTCCAGCAGCAAGCCCTGAAACGCCGCGTGCAGTCTATCACCATCTAATTAGAAAAGGAGAAGGCCAGGCAAAGGAGACGGCAAAAAGAAGCCAGCGAGTTAGACGGAAGGATGGATGGAGGGAGGGAGGGAGGGAGGAGAGGAGGGATACAAGGATGGACAGGAGGGGAGGATGCAGGATGCAGGATGCAGGCTTGGCGTCACCTCCCAAACCAGCATTTATCATACTTCGTTTAACTTCATTAAGTGGAGAAGTAACTAGAGACATTTCTTTTTGATATGCTATTAGAGTTTATTCCTCATCTCCAGAGCTGACAACCCACTAGCTGGACATCAGCCAATAACGACGCAACAGGGATAAAACAGGAGCAGATGTGTCCACGTCAGGATGACTCTTGTCTGTACCCGACCACTCTTTACCTCCCCTTACCACCCAGTGACAGTACCAGCAAGTCAAAGATGGTCTTGCTTACCTGTTTTCGAGCCTTCTCCTCCCTGGCCTGGGCTTTCATCTGCTGAACTTCCAAAGAATCAGCCTTCCTTCTCCTCATAAAAAGGTCGTGGTTCCCAATACAGAGCTGGAGAATCTGTGGCATGGAAGCAGACAGGTTAAGCTCACAAAATCACTGCCTACCAACTTACTGACTCCAGCACCTCACTCTGGGGGCTCGTGCAGGCAGCAGAAGGAAACCTGAATAGGAGAGCGTGGGGTGAAACACCAAAACTTTCCCCCTGGCCTCGAGTGCTCGGCTCTGGAGACAGGCAAAGTGACTGTGCCTCCGAGATGCCGGGCATCAACAGTCAGAAGTACAGGAGAAAGAGATAGAGGAAGTAGCAGGCCTTCTGGACTGACTGCAGCCCCCTACGTGGGAAGGCGGCTCTGTGGTGGAGGGAGGAAAATTCATTCAATAGGTTGGGCCAGAACAACAGGTCATTCACATGAAAAAAATAAGTGGGATCCCTTTACTTCACGACACACAAAAATCAACCTCAGAAGGATTAAAGACTTACATGCAAAGATCAAGCCCTTGAACTTTTAGAAGAGAATTCAGAGTGTGTTTATGATGAAAGGATAAAATGTCAAGCAAGACACCAAAAGCACAGATGATTAAGGAAGAGATGTATGTATTTGTCTACATTAAAATTTTAAAAAATTCTGTCTCGTGCACTCGGTTGGATTTGTAAATTCCTGTTTTTAGAGGGGGAGGCGTGGGAGGGCTCCACATGGCTACTCTTGAATTTGGACACACACTGCAGTCCTGCACTTGTACTGCTGTGTAGAGTCCAGACTAGAGAAATGGCTGCCCATGTGCACAGGGAGGCAGAGATGAGAATGTTTGTTCACAACAGCCCTGTTAAAATGGCACAGAAGTGTAATGCCCTTAATTGTCCATTAATAGAATGAATAAATAGCATGCAATGGAATACTATGCAGTAGTGAAAACGACAGGCTTCTGTCTTTCAGTATCAACAAAGAAAAATCTCAAGGGGCCTCCCTGGTGGTGCAGTGGTTAGAGACAGTGCCATCAAGCCATTGGCAGCCACAGCAGCACGAGTTGGATCCCTGGCTGGCCAGGGAGCTGCCCACATGGCACAGCAGACCCCTCCTGTCTTGCCCAGTGCTCCCCTCAGCAGTGTATTTCAGTCAATCCACCTGTTGTCCCCACTCTGTGGTAAGTCCTCTCACCCCGCCCCCTGCCCCCGCACTTCTGGCCTACACCCCAGTTCTTGTCTGTATAAATAAATAAATAAATCTTTAAGAAAAAAAAATCTCCAAAAATGTTTAAGTAAAGCAAGAGAAAAATAAAGTTGCCAGCATTTATATTTATTTCAAAAACATGTAGAATGTAATAGCATTTTTGTTTTGCCGACTATAAAATAAAGTTCTGATGACGAGCAAGGGGATAATGAGTGCACAGCCCAGACCAGGCGAACCCCTGGTGGGATTCGGAGGGAACACAAGGGCTTCGACTGCATTAGGGATGTGCTTGTCTTTAACGCTGGTAGTGGGTATGTAGCCATTTGGTTGTGTCATTCTTTATAACACGTTTGCATGTGAAGTACTTTTATGGGTATGAAGCAGTGCAATAAAAATAATTTAATTAACAAAATTCCTTATCGCCAAATTTAGGTTTGATTCTTTAAAGCAAGCTGAAGAATCTTTCAAAGACTATGAAAAAGTGTGTCTCGAGCAAGTCATCATTCTAACTTCACAAGAGGTCATCCTGACACTCTTCAGAAAGAACATTCGATTTCTCAGAAAAAACTAGGTATCAGTAATAAACACCAGGATCTCAACTTACCAATTTATTAACCCGAAGCTTTGAGGAGTTAAATTTGAAGACATCAATTTTCTTATCCAGTGGCTTAATAGTAAACTGAAAGAAGGAAGCAGGAAACAGCATCAGTCTGGCAGCTGAGGGTGTCACCACCAACTGGGAAACTGGCAAACTCCAAGAGCAGCTCCCACACTGGCAGATGCCCAGCAGGAGGGTGAGCCTTGTCCTAGCTCCCAGCCAGCACCACACCATCGGGACTTACAAGCATCTGAGGGTACCAGGCTGGGGCTGTGGACGCGCAGGGTCCCGAAAGGGGCTTCTTGGCACCACCTCAGTCTGGGAAACTGAGGTAAGAACACAACCCTGAGGACATCCCTGGAAAGGCCACTGCAGACTAAGACACAGCCCTGCCGAGGGGATGCTCACAACCTTACTAGCACTAGGCCACCAGCAGTCACCTAAGAAATGGCTTCAGGGGCCTCCCTGGTGGCCTAGGGGCTAAGTCTTAGCACCAGCACTGGACAGCCTGAGTTCGATCCCAGGCCAGGGAGCTGACCCACATGGCACAGCAGACCTCTCCTGTCTCGCCACAGCTCCCCTCAGCAGTGGATTTCAGTAGATCTGCCTGTTCTGCTCCCCTCTCTGTCTCTCATGAATCTGCCGCCACCACCACCACCCACACCTCTGGCCTATACCCTAGTTCTTGAATGCATAAATAAATAAAATAAACCTTTTAATGAAAGAAATTGTTTCAAACATAGGTCCTCACTGGATGACACAAATCACAAACTCTGGAAGTTCAGAGTGTATCCACCCTAAGTCAGACTCAAGCTGTATTTAACAAAGAACATGACAGACAAGCTGTAAGGCAGGGTGGAGTGGCACCTGGACAGGACACGCAGTGCAAGTGAGGCAGAGGCGGCAGACGGGCACCGCGTGCGAGCCTGTTGGACAGTGTGCATTCTTTCATGGCTGTGAGGACACACGGCCTAGGAGTGGGGGAGCGTGGGGGGCTGGGTGTGTCCATGGCCAGGGGGTGAGCAGGAGGTCACAGAACTAGTAACGTGTGATGGGGCAACCTGCAGGAGCCACTGCTGGGTTTGGCAGATCAGGGCTATCTGATGGAGCTATGAACAGAAGAACAGGTGACAGCCCAAGAAGACAAAGGCCTTAGACCAAAGGGAGAGAAAGATGAATGGTCACGACAGTGTGGTAGTTTGTAGGAGAACCCAGAGCCAGACAGAGAAGCATTTATATGGCCACTGCTTTTTCTCAAGCATTCCTTAATGAGAACAGACAGAACCCAGATTTCAAAGTTGCACTTAAAAATATGGATATCCGTGGCCCTCCCTGGTGGCGCAGCCGGTTAAAGCACAGCACTGAGAATCTGAAGCCATTTCCGCATGAGTTCGATTCCCGCCTGCCTCCTGCCCTGGAGGAGACCACATGGCGAGCCAGACCTCTCCTGACCCGCCCGCTGCTTCCCTCAGCAGTGTACTTCGTAGATCTGCCTGTTCTGTTCCCCTCTCTGTCTCTGGTGAAGCCTCTCACCGCCCCTGAGCCTCTGGCCTGTACCCCAGTTCTGTATGCACAAATAAATAAATCTTAAAAAAAAAAAAAAAGAATATGGATATCCATTCCCAAGACCGACCTGTTAAGCTGATAAACGTGTTTGGGAAGATAAATTCTTGGTGTTTTCTCACACATGACATGATCCAACGAGAGGCCAGCACATGGAGGACAGAAAATTATCTTTTGCTTTGCTTTTGGGTCAGGTTGACTTAGAAGCAGCATCGCGCTTGTATAAGCTTTTATTTGTGAATTACATGAACTTATTTTTGGCCTTGCTGCCAAACCCTGGAGCTGCCAGCGGGGAGCCATGAGTAGCGGGGAAGCCAGAGGCTCTGTACCACGCCAGGATGCACACAAAGAATGAATGGATCACTTAAAATAAACCAGCGTTTCTGTTTTGACAGCATGGCTGTCACGCATAACTACCGAGACTACTTCCTATTATGTCAGTCAGCTTGGGGCCCTCTCACTGAGCGAGTCATTCACATGACGGGACATGATGGTGTCTTGTCCCTGGAGAGGGTATATTAGAGTTTACCGTTTCAGGCCGTACTGGGGGAGGCTTTAATTCTTGGGTTCTGTGAAGAACGAGTGTTTTGGGAGTCTTTTAGCACACAAATGTGTGGGTGTGCAGTAAACAGACTTTATGAAATTACAGATGAAAAACTACCATACCGTGGCACACCTACAGCTTTAAGTCATGTGGAGTTTTCAATTTAGATACTTTAAAAAAGAAATACCTAAATGCTTTCCTCCGGGGCTAACTACTTACAAAAATGTTAAAGTCAGAATGTTTTACAGTAAGAAGCGCAGTCTGTCTCATGGCTGAGTGCAGCCACAGAAGCCAGAAACCAGGGGTCTGGTATCTCTCTCCTCGAGCTGCTACAAGGGAAGAGAAAACAGGAAATGTGCTTGGGGCGGAAGACAACACAAGCCACCACTGGCCATCACTGCACACTGGCACGCCGGCTGTCAGGTGCTGCACACCGAGTAGTGTCCAGGCCAGCTCTCCTTGGCCCGGGGTCCCTCTCCCCTCCGCACCTTCTGCCTCCCCCAGAAAAGCCGGGGATGTGGCACCAGGAAACCCGTTATTTCATTCACCACCCCTAGTCATGCAACCCCTCTGCATTTCTACTTCCAAATACAACACAGAAATCACCAAAACACAGCCCTCCCCTTACAGCAGAGTTCCTGGGGAGACAGAATGAGGCAGTCAGGATAAAGTGCTTATAAGCAGAAAAACACTCTCATCACCTTCTCAACTATTCCCCTTACAGGGCAGTTATATATACAGTGGTCAAATCGCAACTCGACTCTAACTTCCTTGGGGGCTGATACTAGATTTTATTCATTTTTGTTTCTCAGGTGAAACCCTGCATGTAGCAGATGATCAATAATTCCTTTAAAATGAACAAGGAATGGACAATCATTACAGTGTTTGCAAAAAGTTATTATCATAGTCACATATCACTATGTATAGAAATATTTTAATTTTAATTTAGTGTATTCATCATCTAAGTTAGTCAAACAATTTTTCTCAGATTCTTGTAAGGCTAGCTTGATATATATATCGCTAAGACACACACACACATACTTATGATTTTATATAAGTATAAATATACAGATCTATCTATCTATCTATCTATCTATCTATCTATCTATCTATCTATCTATCTATCTATCTATCTATCTATCTATCTATCTCCTATTATCCCTATCATATATACCAAGCACTGGACAGAGAGAGGGTTTAATGTACCACACTTAAGGTACAAAGGAACTCTCTCATCAGAAATAAAAAGCCAAGACATTAGAAATGTTACTTTTTTACTATTCTTTGGGTTGTTGTTCTGACAAACTGAGTGTTCCTGGTTCTTCTTAAGTGGTAGAGAGTTTTTGTGATGCTATTTGAAAAAAAAGTGCCAATACAGTTCTTTAAATACTATAAAAATCAACAACCAAAGACCCAAAGCTTAGGAATTAAAGGATTTTACTGACATACAAGGAAAAGTCAGCTGGGGATGCTCCAGTAAAGAGCAAAGGCTGGGACAGACCAGTTTCGTACCTCTGTGGTACACCCATGTCCTACCTCTTTGTCACTGTACGAGATGTTTCGGATTTCATTCCACGGGAAGGAGATCTTGGGGGTCAGTCTGTTCTCAGGATCATAGATGTGAAGCCCCAGAGCATCCACTCCCAGGAGAAGCTCTGTGCCCTTTTTATTCTGTAAATTTGATAAAGAACAGCCCCTGTCAGCTCCTGCTAAAGACGCAAGATTTTATTCAACTTCCCAATGAATCTAGTACACGCTGTTACATATGACAAAGCTTCAACAGGTCCCAACAGAGGTCAGGGCTGTCTTAGAACCCACGGGGCCTCCAGTTTGCTGAAATGGGGTAGGCAGAGGCAAAATTAAGATTCATGTGGTCCAGAGAGGGATCACTGGGAGCTTCTGTCACTGATTCAAGGCTGAAATAGTTATCTAAGTGTTGTTACCCTTAACTAAATGAGGTAACCATAGATGTAGAACAAAATCCCATAGGATTAAACATCTCTTAAGTTGAAAGAAAAAGTGGATGGACAACCATAAAGAAAATTCTAAGTCAAGTCTGAAAATTTTTGTAATTAAATGTTGGGAAAAAAACTATCAAAATAAATTGCTGCAACTTGGATGGAGCTGGAAAAGATCATGCTTAGTGAGATAAGCCAGAAAAAGAAAGAAAAATACCGGATGGTGTCACTCATAGCAGGAGTATAATGGACCAGGCGAGAAAATAACAAGAATAATGAACAGCCATATACCAGAGACATTTTGTGGGGGTCGAGTGGGGAATGGGATCAAAAACGGGGGGTTGGGGAGGGAAGTACACGGATGATGGTGATGGCACACGGGTGACTTGGTGATGGGAACCCCACGGGGACTACAATTGAGACGGGAAAAAAAAATGTACAAAATGATGTAAAAATAAACTGTTATAAATAAATAAATTGCTGCCAACTAGATAGTGTCCTCAATGACACTATTTAGCAGTATCACTGGTTACATGTCCGCCACACCTCTCACAGGTCTTAGTGAGCAGTCAGAGCCATCAGAGGCGAGCACCCAGGGTCCCATGTCACTGACCCGATGGCGACCCACGCTTATGCTGCAGGCTGCCCGCCAGCACCATGGCTGGTCCTGGACTGGAAGGAAGTTCCCTGTATGAGGATCTACAGAACCTGAGCTCTTGCTTCAAGAAAACTGCACCAAGACTCAAGGGCAGGAAAACAGACTGGCGAACTGAGAAGGGGCTTGGACTGTGCTGAGCGGCACCAACTGAATAGCAGGTGTCCAATGGAGAAGTGAGCACCCCAAGATAAATATTTTCACTCCTCCTAATACCTCGAAGTCAGGTACAATCACCAAACCGTGAGAGATTCCTCTGCCCAGCTGCAAAGCACTAAAAACAACTGCTAACACAAGTGAGGCTTTGTAATTTTAAAATCTACAATACAAAACGAGAGATTTCATTGTATTTCTGACTAGTCTAAATTAAACAAACAAAAAAGGATTCTACCTTCTTTTTTTAAATTTTTTTTAAAGATTTATTTATCGATGCACACAGAACTAGGGTACAGGCCAGAAGCACAGGGGTGGTGAGAGGATTCACCAAAGACAGAGTGGGGAGCAGAACAGGCAAATCGACGAAGTACACTGCTGAGGGGAGCAGCGGGCGGGTCAGGAGAGGTCTGCTGAGCCATGTGGGTCACCTCCGGGGCGGGGATCGAACTCGTGCTGAAGTGGCTTTAGCTTCTTAGTGCCGTGCTTTAACCCACTGTGCCACCAGGGAGGACCTGGATTCTACCTTCTGTCTCCTGTAGTTAAGATACCAAGTCTTCTGGAGATTAAACAGAGATGAGGACTCAAGCAATCCCCTTGAAACTGTTTGAAGCCTATCTTCCTTAGTTGATAGTGAAATTTCAGGAACTTTAATACAAAAGACACTAAACTATCCATTAACTTTGTCACATGAGGTATTGGCAATGTAAAAAGGATACACATAAAATTGCACATTTTAGTCTAAATGCTGAAGAATTAATCCCTACAGGTGGTGGGCATATATATGATGAAGTAAGAGGAGTTCTGTTCACAAAACTACAGAAATACATTAAATTAGTTTGAGCTTAAATAAGAAACCACAACCTGGGGCCTCCCTAGTGGTACAACGGGTTAAAGCCCGGCACTATAAAGCTCTCCGCAACCATTGTGGCACGAGTTTGATCCCCGGACAGGGAGGTGACCCACATAGCACAGCAGACCTCTCCTGTCTTGCCTGCTGCTCCCCTCAGCAGCGTTTCAGTTAATCTGCCTGTCTGTTCCCTACGCAGCCTCTAATGAATCCTCTCAACATCTCCCCACCCCTGTGCCTCTGGCCTGTACCCTAGTTCCTGTATATATAAGTAAATCAATCTAAAAAAAAAAAAAAAAAGGGAAACCAAAACCAATCAGCAAATATACATTAATAACACTTTGGAAAATAACCCTCTGTATTATTGTGGAAAAAATTTTAGGCACTTATACACTAAATGAAATAACTTCTTGGTATGCCTTATTTTTTGCAAAATGATCCATTTAAAAAATCTATGTTTAAAAAGTAAATTAGTAGAAAGCTATCCTACAATATTTAAAATGTACCTCAATTTACTCAAATTTATAAGAGCCCAAAAAAGGACAGTAAATCAGTATAATAAAGGTGGGCTACTGCGGATGGTGGATGTTTTAAATGTTTACGTTTCTGCAGGTTGGAACCGGCAATGAAATACTTTAGCAGATCACATGAAATCCTTTGGAAGGAACTGTCTGTAGGTTGCAGTCAGCTGCAGACCCAGGGAAAAAAGTTGCTGAACCTGGGCTGAGAACAAATGCTTCTCTGGAGCAGAAGCAGGGGGTTCCCAGAGGACAGTGTACTATTTATTAATGGTCTGAACAGAAAACCAATTAGCCTGCTAGTGAGAACAAAAGTCCTCACCCAAACAAGTCAGTAATCTATGAGAGCAGCTTTACTCTCCTGTGCCCTGGGGGAAGAATGCCTCTCCAGGCACTCTCCACGAGCCAGATCTCAAAGAGCCACAAATAACCAGGTGCTTCTCTCTGAGCATTCCAACAGGTTTCTGCTGAGCACAGGGCCAGGCCCAAATCCCTCTCGCTGAGGCTCAACTGACACTTGCTTACCTGGGATCTAACTGGAGTCCAAAATAGAAAATTACACTGTAAGACCTCTCTCCCCTTCCTCTTTTCTTCTTTACCACTCAACTATTAAAGAGTCTACCACCTGGAGTGGGGGGAAGTAACCCATTGTGTCAGTCTGCCCGTTTCAGTCTCTGCTTACACCCTGGGAACTTGGGGAGACATCCACGCACCCTGATGGCAAAGTAGTTCACACCATACATCTCCAGGTCCTGAGCTATCTTCAGATATTCCATTTCAGCTTCGTCCCTGCATGAAGAAGGAAATGCATGGTCACTGGAGCTAAGTGAGAGAACGGGAGGGCAGGTGCATGCTAACCTCAGCAGAAGGAGCAGCCAGAGCAGACACCAGCAAAGATCTTCCCAGCCCCCCTCGACTAAACACATCGAGGTCAAGCAGAATTTCCCATCCCCATAAAAACAAGAGGACAGATTCATTACAGTGCCTTTTGGTTTCAATTTCACGCTTTGCCCTTGGTAAATAGT
The DNA here is from genome assembly GCF_000260355.1 of Condylura cristata. NCBI lineage: Eukaryota > Metazoa > Chordata > Mammalia > Eulipotyphla > Talpidae > Condylura > Condylura cristata. Next base: position 8,962,956 of record NW_004567130.1, on the reverse strand, counting down.
GACACCCATCACAAGTAATTCAAGAAAAGCACGTGCTGTGCATCTTCTCCCTTCAAATGGTTTGGATGTTCAAATTTTAAGTGGTTGCTTTAACCTGTGTGCTTTCTTCACCTAGAAAGTTTTGACAGTAAAATAACTCTCTGAAAGTTACATGCCAGCTACCTTCCAGGTTTTATTTCTCTGGTAATGGTGGAGTTTAGGGGAAGAACTAGCTGGACTGTGACCCAAGCCAGGTCACTTATTTCTGAGTCAAATTTATAGTAAGAGCAGCAGTGACTTGCAAATAAACAAAAAACAAACAAACAAACAAAAAAACTCCCAAACAGGCATAGTATTGAAATGTTTTAACTCAAGTCTCCCCATGACCTTGCCTTTTTCCCTCTCTCTGTGATCTCAAAATGCTCTCAAATGAATTTTAAAAATTCAGTCTGAGAGTAGGCAAGCCAGGAAAGTGGGCAAGCCAGCAAAGCAACTAAACATCACACGCAATGTTGATACAAATTGGTGCAATGACCTTGGAAAATTGTTTGACGTTATTTGTAAGCGCAGCAACCAGAAGACACCCTGACAATCTCTAAGTACCTATGTGAGTAGAATTCTATATAGCAATGAGAATGAAACTGCTGTGTTCAACAAACCCAAACCTCACACTGTGATGCTCAATAAATAAATGAGTCAAAGGTAGAAACTGACTGCTTTTATATGCAGTTTAAAACTAATGTATGAGTTAGAAATCAGGACATCAGGTTATCTTTGGGGAGGGAGGAGGTAAAGTGATGGGATGTGGGGAGGCATGTTATTTTGTGACCTGGTATGTTGCATGGTATTTTCACTTGTTGATAATTCATTAAGTGGTATGCTTAATATTTGTCCACTTTTTGGTTAAAGCTTAAAGTTAAAAACACATTTGATAGGAAGTGCTCTGAAGAAGAAAATTTTAAAGGCTGGAGAAGATGATCAGCTCCTAAAGTGATGAGGGAAATGCTTTAATATAATACAACTTTTTACTTTTTAGATTATAATAATTAGGTTGATTAAAATCAGGGGTGTGGCAAAACTAGCGATAAAGGATTGCTCACAAAGATATACAGAGAACTCATGAAACTCAACAAAAATAAACAACCCTATCAGAAAATGGGCAGAAAAGCTAAAGATACTTCTCCAAAGAGGAAATGCAGATGGCCAACAAGCATATGAAAAAATGTCAACATCACTCGTAATAAGGGAGATGCAAATTAAAACCACAATGAGATACCACCTCACCCCAGTGAGAATGGCACATCTTCAAACAACTAGCAACAACAAATGTTGGCGAGGATGTGGAGAAAAAGGAACTCTCCTGCATTGCTGGTGGGAATGCAAATTAGTACAACCACTATGGAAAACTGTTTGGAGGTTCCTCAAACTGCTAAACATGGAGCTTCCCTATGACCCAGCAATCCCACTCCTAGGTATCTACCCAAAAGACACAAAAACACTGATTGCAAAAGATACCTGCACCCCCATGTTTATTGCTGCTTTCACAATTGGAAAGACATGGAAACAGCCCGAATGCCCAAAAATGGATGACTGGATTAAAAAGATGTGGTACACATACACAATGGAATATTACTCAGCAACCAAAAAAATAAACACATGCCTTTTGCAGCAACATGGATGGAGCTGGGAAGCATCATGCTTAGTGAGATAAGCCAGAAAGAAAAGGAAAAATACCAGATGGCTTCACTCATAGCAGGAGTATAATGGACCAGGCGAGAAAATAATAATAATAATGAACAGCTATATATCAGAGACATTTTACGGGGTGTAGTGGGGAATGGGATCAAAAACAGTGCAGGGAGGGAAATGCACTGAATTATGGTGATGGCACACGAGTGATCTGGTGATGGGAAGCCCACGGGGATTACAACTGAGACGGAAAAAGGCACAAAATGATGTAAAAATAAACTATTATATTATTAAAAAAAAAAAACCACAGGGGTGTAGGGGAAACAGTCTCATACGCTGATGAAAAGTTAAAAGGTACAACTGAGGGACCCTGGAGGCACCTGTCAAACACAAGAGACTGACTCACCCTGAATTCAGCAGCTGTTCTAAAGAGCCTATCCTCGGAGCTACTCACACAATTTCATGATGACCTAAGCTTCTGTATAGGACGCAAGGTTTTGTAAAAGTGACCACTATAGTTACTTCAGACGCCAGCAGTAGAGCAGACGTGGCAGCTATAGGAAAGCCACAGGGTGCAGTTCTCAAAATGAACACAGCAGTCACCCTGACAGACAGACCCACCCCTCACACACCCCACAAGCGAGAAAAAGGACGCGCCCAAAAGCGAGGGCCAGCATCCCTCCGGCTCCCCTTTTTCTTTTCTCTACTTTGGGGCCGCATTTGGTTCCACCACAAGCCGTCCCACTTTCGTGGTTCTTAAAAATACGAAAGGAAGTGGGTGAAGAAGTGTAAAGCAGTGGAGAAGCAGCCTCACCTGGCTCGGCCTCGGTGCTCTGCATACCAGGCTGTGATTCTCTCCTCCCACATTTCTGGAGTCATTTGATAGAGATTTATTACCTAGC